>NC_092517.1:15227987-15545942 GCF_047511675.1 Marmota flaviventris
AATAAACATCTGCAGACTTATTGTCCTTCTCCCCCCCCCCACCCCGTGCTCTTGCTCAGGCTACTCCCCCCTTCCTATGCTGCTCTCCCCTGAGAAGTCTTTTTTAAACATTTTTTAGTTGTACACAACACCTTTATTTTGATTGTTTTTTTTTTTTTAATGTGGTGCTGAGGATCGAACCCAGGGCCTCGCATGTGCTAGGCGAGTGCTCTACCGCTGAGGTACAACCCCAGCCCCCTGAGAAGTCATTTTTAAGAGCAAAAGACATCCTTGGAGAAGATAAGTAGTAGCATTTGTTTGCTTCTGATCAAAACCATGATGCTGTTACTTTTACCTAGTTACCTCCTTATTCTGCCATGATTGAAAAAAGTAGCCAGGTGCGGTGGCACATGCTTGTGATCCCAGCGACTTGGGAGTCTGGGGCAGGAGGGTTGTAAATTAGAAGTCAGACTTGGCTATTCAGGAAGACCCCATTGCTTGCTAGCTAAATGAATGAATGAATGATTAGATAAATAAATAAATAAATAAATAGAGCTAGGGATGTTACAACTAAACAATACACATTTTTTTTTTTAAAAAAGAGCTAGGGTTGTCACTCGGTGGTAAAGCATCTCTGGGTTTAATCACCAGTAAAAAATTTAAAAAAAAATTAAAAATAGAAAAGAAGAAGAAAAGCAAAAAGTAGTATTGGAAACTTATTACCCCACGTCTGTAACTGGGGCCCCTTAACTCAAGTTGCCAGCCAGAGTGGGAGGGTGCTGAACATGGGGCGGTGTGTGTGTGTGTGTGTGAACTTGAGCCTGACTGGAGCTTTCCTCCTGTCATCTCATCTGAGGATCTGTCATCCCAGTGGGGCCGACGTGGTTGCCATTTTGTAGATTAAAAAAACTGAGGCTCAGAGGGAGTATAAGCAACCCGCCCTGCTCTCACAGCTGGGAAATGGTGGGATTTAGACAGGAGGCTGCCTGCCTCCGCAGGTGCAGAACCTCTAAGGTTCCTCGAGGGAGTCTTCTATTTCCATCCTTGAGGATCCTGTTTTTAAACACCTGTGCGTCCTCTGGCTCCTTCTAAGACACTTGTAAGACGGTCGCCTGCAGCCTCTTTTCTCAGAGGTGTTCAGGGGGAATCTTGATGGGTTGCAGTTCCAAAATAAGAATTCTGCTATTTCTCGAAGCTGGACAGAGACCTTCCAGAGAAGGTAGCTTTGCTTAAACAGACACGATGCCCAGACATGCTCTATTTATCATGTCATTTTTCTCAGATTCACTCAGATCACTACTCAGATGTCACCTCCTCAGCAGTGTCTCCTTCAAGTAACCAAATGCCCCCTCCCCGCCCCTTCACACTCCCCTCACGGGGCTTTCCTCACAGCCCTTACTGTCAGCTGATTTGATTATACTATAAGCATCATATATTTATTTGTTTGGTTCTTTATGGTCTCTGCTAAAATTCGAGCCCAATGGATATTCCCCACTGTTATATCCCTACTGCCTAGAACTGTGCCGGGTACAAATTAATCACTACTGGTTAAGTGAATGAACGATCTTAATTACTGTATAATATTCAGTATATATTTTATGTCTTTATGATGTTATTCTGATTTTACTTCCTTTAAATGAAGGTTTTATTGTATAAGTCGCAGTGGGAAATTAAAAAAAAAACCGTATAGATAAACCCAGAGGAAAATAAGAATCTATGTTCATCCCACCATGGCCCTGGTACAGGCAGGAGTACTCTCTTCCAGATTTTACTTATCCATAGATGCATATGTATAATTTTGTAAATTCCTTCATTGAGATACTACTTATCACATGTTCACTGTGTTCCAGGCATGGCTCTACGCATGGCTGTTACTGAGATCCTAGATTAGAGCAGGGTTTCTCAACCATGACATGATTGGCATTTGGGGTTGGATAGTTCTTTGATGTGAAGCCACCCTGTTCATAGCTCCTACCCACTAAATGCCAGTAGCATCTCCCTAGTCATGACAATGATAAATGTCTCTAGACACTGTCAAATGTCCCCTGGGGCAGGAAGTAGGCAAAAACCACCCTACCGAGACCTGCTGGTCTAGAGGAGGAGACAAGTTTTAAAAAGGATCATACGGTACGTTGTCTCCAGTGCCCAGCAATTGCCACTTACTGTTATTTGTGTCCCTCTTTCCACATCTCTAGACATGTTACTGATGGCTGCCTCTTCTGTAATTGACACCAAGTGTCCCATGGCTGGACACCTAGGCTGTATATCTGATTCTGTTTCAAACTCAGACGCAAGAACACACAGAGCCCCTCTGCCTAACTCTGGATGGGTCTTGCCCAGCCTGACCACCAGAACTGCCACAGATTTCTGGAGGAAAGGATCTCAGGCCCTACACCTCTCCCCCAGCACCCCCTGAGGACTTCTTGGAGGTTCCCCTGCTGAGTGATCAAGAGGTGCAACTTCACTGCATCTCTACCACAATCCTCAGGGCCATGTTCTTTCGGGGTAGTGACTGACTACAGAATGATCAGGGGATTCTGGGGGTGATGGAACTGCTCTACGCTTTCACTAGGGTGGTGGTTGCACACCTGTATGCATTTGTCAAAACTCACAGTGAAAACTTATGCCTTGGGGCTGGGGATGTGGCTCAAGTGGTAGAGCGCTCGCCTGGCATGTGTGAGAAACTGGGTTCGATTCTCAGCACCACATAAAATAAAATAAAGATATTGTGTCCACCTAGAACTAAAAAAGTAAAAAACTTACGCCTTAATTTTTAAAATTGAAAAAATAAAAAGCCTTCTGCTGTGTCCTTGGCATAATGAAGGCTCCAGAACCCCTCTCCTACTCTGGGTCAATCCTGCAAGCCCTGAAATTCCCAGAGCTGGGGGTCCCTCACTCTCCTTTCTTGGAAGCCAGTTCTTTTCTACTCAAGGTGAAGAGAGACGAAGAGCTGCTCTCAGATGGACTGTGCTCCCTAATTAGCATGGGTCTTCTGTCAGTGGCTACCCAGGGCCTTGGGAGCAAGGGGTTGGTCCTGCTCAGAGCATGCGATGAGAGTCTAAGACTAAGGTAAGAGTCTCAGAGTGAGTGTTTACACTTGTGCTGCCAAGATGGTAGCCGCTAAGCACACAGCTTGGCTATAGAGCACTTCAGATGTGCTTTAAGGTAAAACATTGAGGGGCTCCAGGTTTCAAAGGCTTACTATGAAGAAAGGCAATGTAAACCAACTTATTCTTTTTTTCCTCCCATAATGTCAATTACATGTGGAAATAATATTTTGGGTATGGCTTGTTAAATAAACTATCACTGGAATTAATTTCAACTGTTTCATTTTCCTTTTTTAATGTGGATGTTCGGAAATTTATAGTTACTTCTCTCGTTTGGGTCTGGAGTGTCTCCCAAAGGTCCTCGTGTTAAAGGTGTGCTCCCTCAGATGGCACTAGGGGTAGGCGGTGAAACCTTCGGGGGGGGGGGGCTATTGGGAAGTGTTAGGTCACTGGGAAGGAGATTATGGGGCCCAGGTCTCCTTCTATGTGTGTCTTCTGTTTCCAGGCCGTGAGTGAGCAGCTTGCTTGGCCACATGCTCCTACCATGATGTGCTGCCTTGCCACAGGCCCAGAGCAATAGGGCTGGTGGATCGTGGATTGAAACTGTAAGCCAAAATAAAGCTCTCCTCTTTGTAAGTTCACTGCATTAGGTATTTTGTTACCATAATGGAAAACTAATATAATTCCTCACAGTGGCTGTTCTCAATATTTGAGAGGAACATGGGTTGCTCAAATTCATTTCTATTGGATAGCTATGGCTTAAAGACTAAGATATTTCATATAAAAATCTGGAATTCTGAATCCTCTTGAAAGCTCTGGGAGCCATGACCCTGTAGATCAGCAGTGAGCCTGGGCTGAGTATCTGCTGAGCTCTCGAGATGGGACATGTGCCTCCAGTGCACCACAGTCCTCATTATTTCCTTATTTATGCAATATGCCTGGTCCCTATAGACACATGGGTTTCCAATTCCTGGTCTACCTACACTTATCTGAGCAATTCCCTGCCTCCCACCTTCCATGTGAAGTAGCTGCAGTGCTGTGTCTCTCAAGTCAACTTACCCTCCAGGGTAGACCTGCCGTGGACTTCCCACCATGCATGAACTTCCCCAGAGGACATCCCAAAGTCTGCCAATACTTCTTTCGTGAATATTTGGTTGGATCCCTAGTATGTGCCAGGCACTTGGGATTCAGTGAGGAGTGGACACGGGTTCTTTTATGTGCACATTCCCCAACTCCCTCAGTTGGTCTCCTCAAGCAATGTCACTCTTATCGTCCTCCACACAGCAGGCACGACTTTATCCCACCCGTCCTCCCTCTCAGAACTCATCAGTGGCTCCAATGATTTCATGATCAGGGTCAAGGACACTAGCTGACCCTTGAAACCTCCATGACCAGGGGCCCGAGGACAGTCAAGCCTCATATAAGAACTCAGCTAGCGGTAGTCTGGCTCCCTTGTACCCCGAATCACCCCTTTAGCTCCCTCTCTACTTATTATTCCCATCAGCTTCCAAGTGTGCTGTGCTCTCTCCCATCTGGAACATTCTGTCCCTTGCTCCTGGGCTTTGATTGTTCCCTTCCTCTGTTTCCCTCAATGACTAAAATCCTCTCCTACAATGCTTACTCCAAAGAAGATAAAGAGCGGAATGTCAGGCATTATAACAGTCTTAACAGTTTAAATTTCACAAAGTGCTTTACAATACAAAGTTGGTACTATTCCAGATGAAGAAGCTGAGTGAAGATCTTTTAGCTAAGGTGCTAGAAATCCATGTTTCCCGACTTTCAATTTTTTGTTATATTCATTAGTCATCAGATACCCGATGGTGAGGGGCAACTAGAATAATGGGTTCAAATTCCTGAAGGTAGGAGTGCATGCAGAGGTCCAATATGAGCAGAAGGAAGACCAGAGGACCTGAGTGTGAACATCCCATGTTCAAGTCTGTCGCCATCCAGGGATCCACTAGATGAGGGTCTGGGAAGGAAAGGGAAGTCACAGATAACTAAGGACTTGACCCCTCTCTTTCTTCATTTCCCAGACACCTCATCCTTTTGGTATCACTATTATCCCTGTTTCACAGCTTAGGAATCTCAGACTCAAGTGAATATTTAATGCCTCTGGGCTTCTCTTCTTCTCTATAACACAGGAGAATGGAGGGAAATGGATGGGGGAGTAGATTTTTTTTTACATGTTTGAAATCTGCCATAAATATAGTTAAACACAAATAAATTCACCCAGCTAAATGGTGGAGCAGACATGGGAAGTCAAGCCCAGGTGACTCTTGCACCCATGTCCTTTCCTTTCTGTCCCACAGAGACTCTGCCCATCTCAACTTTATGGTTTTCTGCTGGAAATATTGTACACATCCAAATGACCAAGGACCATTAATTCATTCTTTTTTCCTTTTGAAGATGGAAACTTGGGAACCTCTTTTTCCCCAATCACATCCTAGGGCATTATCCCTTCTGAGAAGATCTCTCTCTCTCTCTCTCTCTCTCTCTCTCTCTCTCTCTCTCTCTCTCTCTCTCTCAACACAACCATGGAATGCCAATGGTCAACTGTCTTAGATGCCCCCCCCAGGAGCAAGGACATTCCCACAGTGGCTTTACCTCACCTAAATGTAAGTCAGTTTTAATTTCATTCATTTCATTTAATTCCCCGTTCCCTGGACCATAACCATATGCATCCACGTACTGTCTTTCCCTTTTAATGGGGACGCAGGGAAGCATCATCTGCTGCAGGTTTAGAGGTTAATTTCAAATTCAATTCCACTTTAAAAAGAAAAGGGACATGTTTAGGATTAACTAAAAGTTCAATCCAAATCCACAAGTCTCCTCTGTGTACTTGCTATTAGACTCTATTAAGTATGTAGTATTAGCCCTGATTTACAGATGTAGAAACTTAGACTGGGGTGGTTAAGAAACTCACAAGATGAGGAGGAAATAGCTGGAATTTGAACTAGATCTGAGGGACCCTAGGGCCCATGTTGTCGTAACCAATATCTTGACCTAGAATAGGCTTCTCTGAGAGTTCAGTGCCTGGACAGAGAAACATCATCTATTTAATGAGAATCTATATTTGTTTGGTATTGTACAAGGTTCTTTCGGTGCATTTATCTACACAGCCCAAAAGAGAGATATCATCACCCTCATTTTATAGGTGAGGAAGTGGTTTTAGGAGTTTTAACTCAGGTGTGCCTTATCCCAAACGCAGTTCTTTTCCAGAAACTCATTCTCCATCCAAATGTGGCAACCACAATTATATGACCCATGCAAAGGCAGAGCTACAAACTGGGATAACAGCAGTTTTCTGGGAATCCTCAGCTGATCCGATCAGGACCCTGGAGAGCTCCAAGTGACTCCATGTTGATTGGTTCTAGGATGCTGACTTCAGGCTCTCATAGGCCCATCCTGGACAGGTCCTCCTGCTCCAACCTGGAAGCCCTAGAAAGGGTGGCATCATCAGGCCTTTACTTAGAGGACCCCATCAGGTATCTGGGGGCCTTTGGGGAAAAGAGGCATGGGGAAGATCCTCAGGTTGTGCGTGAAACAAGGTGTCCAATAGTTAGATGTGTTTCTTATGTACTCCGGGAGTTGGGCATTTCTGCTAGGCATGATCTAAGGTTCTAATTAGTAAAGTGTGCTTAGTGGAGAGTTCCCAATGGGATAATAAGCTCAAGTTCATAAAATGCTTCTCTGTGGCATTATCACTTCTATCTTCACAACAGCTTGTAAGTCAAATATTGTTCCGTGTGTGCCAGATAAGAAAACAGGATCAAAATAGTAGATGACTTTCCCAAGGTCACACAGGACATCACGGAACTGAAGCTTAAACCATGAGATCATTATACTAAGTTGCCATGACTCATTTAAAGAGACCCTGTCAGCTTCCATTAAGGATATTATGCTCATTAAAATTGGTTACTGATGCTTGAGAATTTTGTTTTGAGAGCAAAATAGTAAACGTGACCATATTCTATCACCTCTCCTGGATTCCAACATCAATTGTTAGTCAACAGAAATGCAGTCTGCTTACTAGAATAAAATATTGCTTTTCCCTGTGGCTTGCAAGACTTGTCCTGAATTGGCCCATACTCTGACCTTATCTTTCATCGCTGTCCCCTTCAGGCACCAAACTCCAGCCACAGCACCCTCCTGGCTGCTCCTTGAAGTCACCATGTTCATTTACAACCGGACACTGCTGCACTGACTGTTCTCTCTGCCTGGGATTCTCTCCTCTCAGATCTCTGCATAACTGGCTGCTTGTCTCTCTGCTGTCATCTCAAAGTCCCCTCTTCAAGAGGCCCTCCCTCAGCTAAGTAGTCTCTTGTCACCCTATCACGTCACCTTTTTCCATACCCTCCCTGGTACCCAGCAGTATCTGAAATGACCGACTCATTTGATTACTACATCATTTTCCTTCTCTTTCTGTTTAGAACCCGGCTTCAGGAGGGCAGGGACTTTGTGGGTCTGAACATCAATAGGTCTCCAGCACCATGCATAGTTTAGACACCTGGTATGTGTCCACTGAAGGAATAAACACCATTGCATCTCAAGCAGGCAAGACATTCTTTGATTTAGATTCTTCAATGTGTCTGATTGTTTTGAGGGAGATGCCAAGGCTTTGAAAACAAAGTTATTAAAACTTTTTTTTTTTTTTTAAGTAGCACACCTCAAATGACAGTTGTAGAGGGTGGGACTGTCACACCAGAGTAGTTAAGTGTCACATTAGTTGTAGTCAGAAGAGACCAGATTTCTTCAAAGAGGAGTAAAAACAGCCCCAGACAAGGCTGTGAATTCCTTGGCCATTGATCTTCCCTGGCTTAGTTTGAAAAGAAGACCAGAGTTTCCCAGAGATGGGCCACTTCTGTTCCCAAAGATGGATACTCAACAATGGTTGGCTGTCAGCAACAGCCCAAGAATGGAAGAAACAGCCGAGAAAACCTTCACTCCCAGAGTGAGTCAGAGGGAGCCGTGACGGGCTTGCCTTCCCCAAGCACACTCACTATGAAGAATTCTTGGCAGACCAGGGCACAGGGGAGAGCACAGGCATGAGCCCATGCAAGTGTGCATGTACACACACACACACACCATCATATCATCATCATCATCACCATCATCATCACCATCACAGGACCTATACACAACCCCCTCAGCATTCAGAATTCAGATCTCTCAGGGCAGTCAGAGGGAGATACTAGGTTGAGAAGAAAAGAAAGAGGAAACAAGGAATGGAACTAAAAGAGAGGTCAGAGATGAGCAATTAAGTCATTTTTAAATATTTGCCATGTGCACGCTCGCCGCCATGAGCCAGCCAATGGCAGCTGAATGAGATGGTTGAGTGTGGATTCTCCCCGAGTTTGAATCTTGGTTGTGTATCTCAGTAGCTGCCTCAGTTTCTCCATCAGCTAAAATAGAACGACAATAACAACAGTATCTCTGGTTTATAAATAAGTTCTACGTGCATCTTAGCTTCTGCCATTGTCATTATTAACTGCAAATCTTTGAGCTTTGGTGTCTTCCTCTATCGGCTGGCCCTCTAGCCACCAACCCTCAGAAGGACCTGGCAAGGCATAAATGGGAAAAGGACTTGCATACAAGTGAATATCACATCATTAGGGCACGGTAATTAGAACAGGAGCTTAGGTGACACAGCAGGCTGGGCTACGGGGAGGAGAGGCACAGAGTTCAAAATTTCTGCTCAAAGGCAGATATCAAGGGTAATGGTGGTTGACATCAGGATTTTGTGGAACAGAGTTCCTGGGTTCAAATCTCAGTTACTCTGCTTCTAAATCAAATGATATGATCATAAATAAGTGATTTAACCTCTCTGTGACTAAGATCACTCAACTATAGACACGATTAAAATACTTCCAGGGGTTGTTACAGAGACTGAGAGAGGTGATACACCTTAAGCACTTAGTCTGATGTCACAAACTTTATATTCTTAAATGACAAAACTTCAGGAAAAACATGAAGAAGTATGTTGTCCATATGAAGGAAAAGGAAAAGAAAACTTCACTCTGAGGCTACAGGGATTGAATATAAAAGATCTTTAACCTCCTCCTTAATTTATTTCAGACCTATTGTTACCTCTATGCCTTTGTCTATACTTTTCACCTCGACTTGGGTAAGTTGTAGAAGGATCTTTAGTTGAATAAAATTTACAAACAAGTAAGCAAGCCAACAGAAAACTGGATCTGCACAAATGTTTGCTGATTGACTGTATAACACATGTGATCGAGGGCACAGAGGATGGCATCTCTTACGTGGTGTCTTAATCCTAGGACAAACCAAGCAGAGGGTGATGACCTGTAGTCCCAGGTTACAGTGATGCCATACCTACCCTCTCAGCCACTAATTTAATAAGACATTTATCCCCTCTGAGGAAGGCATATCTTATAACAGGTAAGTGATCCCCCAGCCCCTGCATTACCACCCCAGTCCTCTGCTGAGACTAGCACTGAAAATAATCCTCAGAGAGAGAACTGGTGACCAGAATCATATTCCATTTCCCCAGGGGCAACAACCGGAGGCCCTGAATCTTTGAGTATTTGGTCCATACTCTAGGCTACAGCCTGAGTAATCTTCCTGAAACACAGCTCTGATGGGAGATCACCCCAACTGAATAACCTCGAATAGCTCCCCACTGCCCAGAGAACAAAGTCTAGAGTCTGGGTGTGGCACTGGAAGCCCCTTAGAGTTGGTTGTAACTTACTCTCCTGCTGTGCCTCTCTCAATCCAAGATTTCTCAGGGTTGCTTCCCAGAACTGGCTACTTCCTCCCAAGCACGCCATCTTGGCCATGGTCTCTTCTTTCCCAGATACTCTGGCTCACCTTCCTCAAGGACCCCCCTTTTCTCTTCCTCTGCCTAGATTCCCTCTGGCCCTCCATGACAGCCTGATCCCACCAGACTGTGGTTTCCTGTCTGGCTTCCCTCTGGACTGGGCACAGGCGATGGGCGTTAACCAGCACTAACCAGCACAGGGACTAGCAGAGAGCAAGGCCGGGCTCAGTAGCTTTGCTGATTGGATGAGCCCCAGCATCACAGAGTTCAAGATGGACTTTAACACTGTTGAAATTGGGTAACTTTTATTTATTTGTTTGTTTACTTTTGGTGCTGGGGTTGGAACCCAGGGTCTGGTGCATGTTAAGCACCTGTTCTGCCACGGAGCCACACCTCCAGCCAGGTCATGTTTTAGGTGGAGGCTCTGCCCGAAGGTTTTACTTAGGTGTATTTATTCAACCATTTCTGAGTTCATGATCTGTGCCAGGCACTGAGGGAATAAAACAGCATCCCTATCCTCATGGGCTTATGTCCCACCAGGGGGAGATAGTGAATATGAAAGAATTCAGGCCAGTACACAAGATCCATTCAGAAGGACGAGATGGCGTGTGGTGTGAGAAGGGATAATCTGGATTCCAGAGGGCTTCTCAGCGGGGAAACTCAAAGACACAGGAGGAAGGGGAAGGGGAGCAGGTAAGTGGGCTGGGGCCTCTTGGTTTAGGGATTTGACTGCACTGTTTTGCTGAGTAGTGAACCCTTTCAGTGCAAGAAGTCAGCATAGGGCTGGTGTAGAAAAGGGTAATTGACAGCCGAGGGGCTGGGTCCTCAGGGGTCCACAGCTACCCACCTGGGGAGTGAACAAAAAAGTCACCCCCAGCACAGCTTTACACCTGAGCCCCTGCTGGACCTTAGTAACATAAAAAAAAAAAAATCCTTCTTCTGCCCTCAGGTTTAACTTCCCTGTGAACTAGAAGATGTGTTAATCAGTGGATGCCCAAGGAAGGTTGGCATCCTACAGGGTGAATTCCTCTGCCCTGAGCATTAACCCACTGTGGACCAGCTCACAACTATGGCCCTCGAATGCTCCTGGCCCACCCTCTGCTTGCCATTTTCTACAGGAGTGGGGTTCAGACACTGGGCCACATGTCACCCTCCTCCTCAGCCCTGGAGCAGAAGGCCAGGGCATCTTGTCAGCCCCAGCCACTGCATATTTAATTAAAATGGAATCACAGCTCACCCAGGAACCAGGGAGGGCCTGGGATAAAACAAAAGGCCCTTTCACGGTGGGAGCTGGCTCCCCTTACAGAGGAGGCCATGGGTTTATTCAAAGCCTCTGGTTTCAAACTCCAGACAGGACAGGCAGCCTGGTTCCCAATCAGTAGGATCTGCAGCCCTCTCCCTGCCTGAGGCTTAGCAGTACCTGCTCTGGACAGGTGGGCTGTGAGTGACTGCATGCAACTGCCTTGGGGCACCTAGGGGTCACTCTGCCACTCACCTTGCTTTCCCGAAAACCCACTTTTTGTGTCCATGAAGAGGGCTGAGTAAGGACTGGGCGAGTGCAGTGGTGGGGGATGATGAGCTAGAATGAGGGAGGTAACAAAAGAAAAGAGACAGATGTCATAGAGAAGCCCAGGTGAATTCCTGGGGCAGGGCAAGGCTGAGAAGTCCCCCAGGAAAGAGGCTGGCTCTGCAGTCATGGCTAATTACCATGTAGCTAAGGACCCATCTGACCTGCTGCCCTGCATTTAAACAATACCCCCAGATTCCAAGACCTGGAAAGCCCCTGAGCCTGCAAAACAGAGGAGGTCCAAGGTAACAAAGGGTGTCAGCTGGCAGTTCCCTTGTGGGTGCTGTGTGCCTACTGTGCACTGAGCATTGCCCTGTGGCTGGCCCCAGTGGTCTCTGAGGAGTCTCTGAGGAGGAAACTGGCTGCCAAGTCTGGCAAAGGGCAGGGGAGGTAACCACAATCTCTAGGCAGGAAAGGGGAAGATGTTCCCAGAGGCCATGGTTGGAGCCGAGTGTGAGCAAGGACGCTCCAGGAACACTCAGAATTGGCACAGATGAGTCAGGTTGGGTCGTACCTTGTGCCTGAGGCCTATAATGGGAACACCATCTGGCTGGTCCCCAGGACAGGCTCTGAAGCCAACCACAGCATAAGAAGCATCAGCCCTCTGAGAGGAGGTGAGATCGTGGAGGGAGGGGAGCCTGGGCTCTGTCCCATACCAGCTCTGAGGCCTTCCCCTCCCTGGGCCTGCCTCAATTTCTTCATCTGTAAGATGGAGGGCATGATTTGCTCCCTGGTTGTGAGTAACGGTGAACTAGAGGGTCTCTAAGAACCTTGCAATCTAATATTCAGCTGGTCACTCAGAATCAATCTGTCCTCCCCTCACCCCCTGCCACGGCTCTTCCTATGGTCAATAGCTGACCAAAGCCCAGCAGGCGAGGAGAGGGCCATCTATTATGCACACACACACATACAAGCTCACATGGGATGGCCTGAAGGGGGAGACCAGGAGCCCAGAATTTAGAGCTCAGGTCTCAGAACAAGCCAGAACTCAGACTCTGAATTCTGGAGAATTCAGCGAGACTGATCCCACAAGGAGCCATCCTCCAGTTCCCGCCTCCCTTTTCTCCTGGGGAGAGAGGGGAGCTTGCTTACTTTTCTTCATTTCCCCCCAACTGAGCCTGTTCTTGGGCACATAATTCATTAATATGGGATTAAAGGGATTATAGGCTGCTCCACCCTAAGGTGACCCAGGGCAAACCTGAGGCCAAGCGTGAAGGGGGCCTCAGGGATGTCCTCCCTCAGCGTCAGAGTCAGAAACTGAGGCTTGAGCAGCCGTCCTGGAAAGCAGAGGGGGGCGATATGGTGACACCTCCTCTGAACCCCCTCTTGCCTCCAGCCCTGGCCTCTGCCCCTCCCCACCGTCATCACAAGGGACACTGCACCAAAACTGTTTTCACTTTCTGAGTCACAGAACGTGGGGGCCTGTTCTGCAATCCCACTCGCTCCCCACGCTCTTTTATTCTCCTCTTGTGGGCTCTTCCGCTGTCAGTTCTGGAAGGGTCATAAGACCACTCTTGGAAGTGGCTTTCTGTACAACATGACCCCAGATCGTGAGGTTCAGAGAAGTGTTTTTTTGGAGGCACTAAATGATGAAAGGATACCAACCCACGGCGTGGGAACGGGTTCCTGTTCCCTTTGATTCTTGCTGCGGATCTTCAGGAAGAAAGGCTCGCTCAGGGTTAATGTGCCTTCAGCCCCTCCCACCTTTGCTGAGCCCTCCCTGCTAGCCAAGAGAGACAGAGCAAACCTCAGGCCACCGCCGAAGGCAGAACTTAATCATATTATTATTATTAATTTCTTTGTATCGATTTTGATGGATAAGCTTCTACTTATTTGTTAAAAAAATGCTTTTAACTGTTGATGGACCTTTATTTCATTTATTTGTTTATTTATATGCAGTGCTGAGAATCAAACTGAGTGCCTCACACCTATCAGGCAAGTGCTCTACCACTGAGCTACAACCCCAGCTAGTTTCTATTTATGACAAGTGATATTATTTCCATTTAAATTATTTAAGTTGCATAATAAAGTTTTTTATTTTTATTTTTTTTAGATAATGGAAACAAGTAAAATGGTGACCTGATAAAAAGAATAAAAGGGTAAGGCTAGGGATGTGGCTTATTGGGAGTGCATGTGCCTAGCATGTGTGAGGTCTTGGGTTCGATTCCTAGCACTACAATAAATAAATAGATCAATTTTAAAAAATGGAAAATGGTGTGGGTGGTTTGAAGATATGATCAAAACAAATGACTGATGCTGGGAAAAAACTGATATGAAGGGCCAACGAACTCTACCTGCCTCAGGTGAGCTGGTGGCATCTCTGGGATTTGGAGGAGGCCACACCCAGCACCACCCTCCAACCTTCCCTCCTCCTCCACTCTGGGGACTGATCCATTCTTCTCCCTGTTCTAGGCCTCCTCCTCCTCCTGAATGCTCAGCTCCTTCTCTTCCACCTCCCCCTCTTCTCCTTTGTCCCCAAACCCTGTGAAGCTCTAGTTTGGACCATCCTTGCACTGATCAAGGGGCAGAAACCTGAATTAATGGGAAACCACTGGGAGACGGCTAGAAAGAATGAGCTCTTGTGGCCAGCCACGGTGACCCTTGCTGAGTGAACCTCCCTCCCCTGGCAGCTCACCCTCTTTGGGCCTGCCTCTTTTCCTCAGTAAGAAAATGACGAGGACTCCACTCCCCAGGGACTACTGCGAGGCTTAAATGAGCCAATGTCTCTAAAACGCCCAGCCCCGCGCCTGGTGTACTTGGCAGATGCTGGCTACGGGTTGGTTCTCTAATAGAATGCAGTAGTTTCTTTTTCGAAGGATCCAACATTGCTGTGAATGTCCTTGCTATGTTCGGTGACACTCTTGACAGCAGATGAGAGTCTTAAAACTGCTTTAAAAATAGATACGAAGCCATTGATAATGTGTACACTCATTGTTGGAATGAAAATGCTGCTACTGAGAGCCTGGCCTCCTAAGTGGGCTTGTTAAGCCATCAATCTGCTTAGCAAACCCTTTTGTCCTCTCAAGTGCAAGTGAGACCCATGTGTGCAAGAATTCAGGGCGACAGAGCTCAGACTGGCTCTTGGGAAGGAGATGTTACTAATGTGGTAACTTCAGGGCCTGCCTGGGTAAGCAGGTGTTCTCTGCCCTATTTCTTCCAGCTGCCCAAATCATGGAGTAGGAGGATGGCAGGTCTTTTATAGTCAGCCACAGTCCCTACCACTCCTTAGTTCTGGCTCTAAGTATCAATCCATCTTGTTGCCCTTCAGCCTTTCTAGAAATGAAACCCAAATCCGAACTCAAGAAGGAAACTTCTTAACCTTCAGGCCACAGATCAACCACAAAGACCATGATCTTAGGGGCCCTTGAGAGAGTGAGAGGTCCAGCTGGGTGGGGGTGTCACCTGTGCCTTGAGCTCTCCCTCTCCTGAGAGCTGCATATTCAGCCAGAGTGGGTCCCGTGGGCATCTAGACTCAACAAAACCTGAACCAGAGTCGCTGCCCCTCCTCCCACTATCCCCACACTCTTCTCCCAGATTCCACACTTTGGTGAACAGTGCCCTGGAGCCACCCACCTGGCCCAGGAAACTGGTGGGCACCCTGGTCTCCTTTCCCTTCGACTCTCCAAATCAATCTCTGCATAGATTTGAACACTCTGGAATCCTTCCTCTCTTCTCACCTCAGCTAATTGGCCCAGACCCCCCTACCCTCTGTTTAGAGCCCTGCTGAGCATCTCAGCCCACATACCTGCCTCCTATCTCCCTTTCCCAAGTTGCCCCCCACACAGCAGTTGGAGGGATCATGAGACCAACTGCCCATCACTTCATGCCTTTGCCTCCAACCTTACAATCTCCCTGAAGCTTTCAGGTGAAGTCTAGGCTCTCCAGCTCATCTGTAGAACAAGGTTTGACTGGGATGGCCTGTGGCCCAATGGTCAGACACAGCCCTGCTAGCACGGAGCTTTACCTCCTCTCATGCCACCAGCTACCTCCTGCCCCACTGTGAGGCCCTAAATCAGAGCTGCAGATTGGCAGCCCCCAGGTTATATTTATTTTATTTGACTTCCCCAGTGTTGGTCCCAGGTTTCTAAGTTGGGAGATTCCACATAAAACCCCGGGTTCCTGGAATCTCTTGAAAACTTAGAAGACCTGGCAATACTAGGCCCTTAAGAGCAACCATTGTGTGGAATTGGGCCCTACTTTCCTTTTAGAGCTGATAAGCACTTTACAGTCAGCCACAGTCCCCACCACTCCATATTGTCTGTTTTTCTCACTTAGCTCGTATGTATGGGCCCAGGGGATACCAGAACCTGCTCCCCCTGCTCCATGTACAGTGCACTTCCTGGAATGTCCGTTTCACCATGTCTGATGGCAAACATCGCCCTCTTATATAAGACTCCTCTTTAGAGCTCTTTAGAGCTTTAGCCTCTTGGCAAAACATGCTATAGCCTTCTGTGCCCCACATATTCAGTATATATCTCCTTCCAAGCCTGGATTGCAGCAAAGCCCCCTCATGTATAAATCCTTCCATCTTTCCCCTTAACCTGATCTGTGCTGGACTAGCCAACCCCAGGCAGCTTCTCCTGCACTCTCGGCACCTGTTCTAGGCATCCTGGCACAAGGCCATTCCAAATGGTCAAGATCAAGCGTAGCCTCTTAGGGGCCACCAATATTCCCAGCAACATTTGCATTCAATATCTAGAGAATCTGCCCACAGCAGGACACAGTACCCCCTTTTCCTATTTGTACTTAAGTCCCAGCAGTGAGGGTCAGACCAAGCATGCAAAAGGTGCAGGGTAAGCTCCCACTGTTTGAGCGATAGCTGATACTACAATCTCAGTGACTACATGTGGGCCCATTAAGACTCTGGAGGGCATGTGGGGGACACAGCTGGCATTGACTCAGCATGCCCAGCAGCGTGCCACGGAGCCTGCCAGAGTACAGCACTGTCAGGGCCTGCAGATGAGGCTGTTTTACCTCTCCTACCCCCACCTCCATCTGCTCCTCCCATGTCCCCTCTCTCATTAAGAAGTCCCTTCACATACCCAGGCCCCACGGTCAACTTTGAAATCACCCCAGACTCTCCCTTCCCCCTCACCGTTGGTCCTTGTCTCTCAAACTCTGTCGTCTGTCCTCCACCTCCAGACTCCACTGCCCTGGCTCAAAGTCAATGCCTCCTTGAATGTGAAAACGTGGCTTTCTCTCTGGCAGTGTCTCTCTATCTCACCCAACTCGCAGGGCAGATTCCTATGATACAAAACTGACCGCAAAGTGCTTGCTTTAAAATTTTCAGTGCCTCTCACCTGTCTGAGGATCAAGTCCAAGTTCCTTTATTGGGTATCAGAGGCCCTTCAGCATGCAGCCCTGTCAGTATTTGAGGACTTTCTGCAGACTCCGCTCATGTCTGCCAAGCCTGTCACCACACACTGTCACATTCTGTATGTCCAAATCTCTTTATAGTCACTCATAATGTCTTGGCTGCCTTTGGTCCTCTGCGGAGCTCCTACTCATCCTTCAAGGCCCAACTGAAATGGCCTATCCTCTGTAAAATCTTCTCTAGCACCCTGAAGATTCTGGGCAGACCTTCTCCCATCACAAACTGCATAACACTAGATGATTGAAATAATCACCCTCCTGGCAAGCTATGGGTATTTCTGGGTAGAGGTTCTATTATTGTCCTCTTTGAATCCCCTGATATCTAGCAGGGAGCCTGGCATGTCTAAGGCCCTCAATAAACATCTGGCAAAGAGTAAGGGAAGGAGCTAAGGTCATTCGGGGAAGTCCTATAATGGCCTGGCTTTGGGTGCCAGCCAACACCAACCTTCCTTCCCCAGAATTCTGGGCCACCTCAAATTTGGGCAGAGCCAAGTCTTGCCGCTGCTTCACAGAATTACCAGGAAAGTGCTCTTGAGCTATGACCTCCTTCAGTCTCAACAGGAATAGTCCAAACACAAGCAGCTTCTTCAGCTGTGTTTTTCTGGAAGTCCAGGAGCCAGTAGCTCCTCCTGGCCTCTGGGGACCCATGGCACCGGTAGTCCCGCTCACTTACCCTCCAGAGTGCGCCCTGGGCAAGCTCTGCAGGAGGAGTGGGCTTGTCCCAGCCCTGCGCTCCAGGGCTCCAGGGCTCCGAGGCTTCGGCTGCGGGGTCTGCAGGGCCAGGAGCTGTTGGGCACTCTGGCTGCCAGTAGCAGAGGCGCTTAGAGTCGCTGCTGCAGAGCCCGCAGCCGCCCCCACCCAGGACTGCGGCTCTGGCAGCCGCAAGGAGCCTGGCGGCATCGATCAGTCCTGCTACTACAAGCCTCCTCGGCACGCCTGGCTGAAGCCCGGAGCTTCCCAAGTGTGTGAAAAGAAAGGGAAAATTAAAGAAACGCATCTAACAAAGGCCACTGGAGGGGATTTGGACAGCAAACCATTTGCCAATACAGAAACGCCACCAGATCGGGCCAGGGAGGTCCCCCTGACAAGTATGTGTGAGGGGAATGGGGGCCAAGGGGCTCCAGATAATGAAGCTTAACCCTGGAAGAGCCACAAGCACCACCAGCATCAGGGTTCTGGTCTTGTTCCACTTTCATAGGTTTGCCATGCCATCCCACTCACGACGAGCAGCAGCCCTCGCTGGTAACACCAGCATCCTTTAGTGTCTCGGGGCTTAAGAAGAACAGAACTGGCATCTAACAGGCTGTGTTCCTGCAGTGCCTGCCATAGATTCACGGGTCAGTGGGCTGTTTGGCCAGATGCACAATGACCCTATACCGCTGGCTTATGCTCTGAGGGCTGGAGCTTCCTGTGTCTCAGCCCCTAGCACACTGTGCAGCCTCTGATGTCAAGTCATGTTCCAATTTCTATAAGAGGGCTCATCATAGTTCTGGAAAAATCTAGGATTCAGTCTATAATCTTGCCATCCCGGTCAGAGTGTCTATTTCTGGTTCCTTTGTATATATGATAGAAAAAAACGCATACAGTGTGACTGCATATGGACACACACACACGAACACACACACACACACACACACTTTTCCTGGCCCACTATTCTAGGCTCTGACATTGGCCATCCATCTGATGATCACATTCCTTGAAACCTGATCATCAATTGTGCTCTCTGCAACTATGATGTCTCCATTTCCTTGGCTTATTTTGTGGGGATAGCCCAATATGGGAGTATGTCTAGGATCCTTGGGGCTCTTCCAGGGTTTGAGGTCAAGGATTCCTAAAGTGGGGCCAACATGTACTGCATTTGAGGAGACTGGGCCACTGGGGCTTGTAAAGATGACGGAGTGGGAGGAGAAAGCAATGGAGGGGCCACGCGAGGAACAACGTCAGCACTGGAACCCAACATCCAGCCTGAGAGAGGATGCTCAGGAAGGGCGGGTGCTGCACACTCAGACCCAGACTGTGGTCCCGTGGACCAGCTTCCCACCCAACACTGGCCACTCATCACTAACTTGTCCAGGGCAAGCAACTGAGCCTCTCTAAGCCTCAGTGTACCCACAAGTGCATCAGAGAGAGCGACGCCCACCCCGTTGAGAAGCAGAACAAGTCTTCTATGAAATCATGAGCAGCAAACTCCCAGCTCAGTGCTCCGCACATTGCAGCTGCTCCACAGACCTGGTTTCCTCTTTCCTAACTGCCCCCTCCCCCAGATCTCCCAAGAGGTTCATAGAAGACGCTGAGAACCAGGCAAGGAGGTTCCAGAAATCTGTGAAATACGACCACAGCCAGAAACAGGCCACGGAGGCATGCAAATCAGGACTTCTGGCAGGCAGCATGGAGCCCCCTGGGAGAGAAGAGCAGGCTCTGGGTTTTTAAGAACTGGCCCTGCAGCTGCCAGGTGAGAGTGGACACACAAGGAGGGGTCAGGAAGTCCCCAGACTCACACACTGCCTGCCTGCAGATTGCACATGTTTTCAGACCCAGTCCCCCAGCCCAAATTTCAGAACCTCTTTCAAAAGCACATGTGTGTGGGTGTGGCACATGATTCTTTCCTTCTAGAGGCTTCTCCTCATCCCCTCTCCCACCCCCCACCCTCCCACAGAGTCTGTGACTACACCACTGACATATTCACAGCATGAGGAATAGAACAGGAGGGTCATGCATTTCCAGGTAATCCTGGCTGGTCAGGTTCCACACTGAGAATGTTCTAGGTCTTGTTCACTTTCCAGGTGTTTGATGGAGCCAGGATTCCTAATAAGCAAAGGTGAGTCTTCACCCTCCCTACTTCACATCACCCTGGGTCTCCTCCCTCTGCTCTCTGCTCCCTCCTTGACTTCTTTCCTTTCCTCTGCTTTCATGGTATAGAAAATATTGGGAAGGAAATGGGCAACAGCTGCGAAAGGGAACATTGGGCCAATTTCCCTGGGCCTCAGTTTCCCCTCTGTGAATAGTGGCATGGGAGGGCCCCCTGATTGCCTGGATACACCATGTGTCAAGGCAGGCAGGACTGTGCCCCTGCTAGGAGGACCGGCTGGAGTGCCTCTTTCAGCAATGGCACTAGCTTATATAAGCACCTCCAGCCCAGCCGGGCTCCCCCCACAGTCCCTCTTGCCCTTACTCAGGTGGGATGCACCCTCTGTGCTGGTGGAAAACAGGACTTGTGGGCTCACAGGCCTCCATAGAGCTGATACGCTGCAGAATCAAACAGCAGCTTCAAGTGGCCACACCTCCTCTCTCTCCTGACTTCTCAGTCTGTCAGAATGAGTGGTATGCCCCACTCCTGACAGTCATGACGCTTGGCTTTGGCTGGGCATTTTTCTTCCCAAATATCATTTCAGGTCATACTTATGCACCCTGGCATGGGTGGCCGGGGCCCACTGCTCTCCCATTTTACAAAGAACAATGAGGGTTGTGAGCAGAAACGCAGCCTGCCCTTGGTGTGTTTTTGGAGCAGGGTGTGGTTGCTGAATGTGGCAGAGGGAGTGGGGGCTACAGCCCTCCCCCAGGAGGTTCCTCTCAGTCTCCCCTCTGCCTCAGTCCTGTCCTCCTTGCACCATGTCCTGACTTGGAGGTGGCAGGTCACCTCCCCTTACCAGCTGAAGACAGGCCAAAGGGAAAGTAGCCTGCCTGAGGCCACATCACAGGTGATCTGAGCGGAGTGTGCTCCAGGGGGACTGTCACTTTTCTGAGCTACTCAGATGGGATTTAGGAATGGTCCCACTTCTGCTCCATATGGGTCCCTGCCCAGGGCCCTCTGCACTCACTGTCCCTGGGTCATTCCAGCCCATCCCTTCTCCCTGCTGACACTTGCCTGAAAAATCCCTGGAAACCAGCCTTCATCTCTAACTCTGGAAATGCCTAAGGATGGACTGGAATGTAAGCTTTGGTTTTCTCACCTGTAAATGGGGGACCATGTCAGGACCCTAAGGATTAATGGATTTCAAGGGCCAGGCACACAGAAGGTACTGCACAGAGATAATTGAACTAGTTGTGATGTCTGCCCTGATCATCCCGTCACAAGTGATTTTGCCATTTCTGTCACCCACATAGCATTTCTCACACTCTGTCCCCTGTCTCCAACACACTCTGAGCTCCCAGAAGACACCATAACTTCTGGCTCAGAACTGGGCACACAGGAAGTGTCAGATCGTGCTCTCCAGTCACCAGACATGCTGTTGGAGCTCCCACCTGACCCGTTCCTGGGCCCACAGTCCCTCTGGGGTCTTTGTCCCCTGCCTTTGCTTCCTTATCAACCATTATCACCTTGGTCGTCTCCAGTTGGCCCTCATCATTTCCCCTTCCCTGAAGCCACGTGGCTCAAGGTTTCTGTGGCCTCCATCTGGCCAAGTCCAGCAGCCACTGATGGTCCTCTTCCTTGACTTGCAGCAGCATTTAATGTCACTGGTCAGCTCTCCCTGTGGACCACTTTCTTGTGGACCCTCCTCCCTCTCTGGCCCTCCTCCTCTGTCTCCATGGCTGCCCCTTCTTTTCTCCAACCACTAACTAGAAGCCTCCAGGTGCACCCACCTGCTCTTTTTTTTCTTTCCAATTGTACTCACCTCCTGAGCTATCATCGCCAGTCCCATGGCTTTAAATAAGATCCATATAATGATCTTTCTCTGAGCTCCAGACTTCTAGATCCAACTGCCTGCTATACATCTCCACTTTGATGTCTATTTTATTTTTAAAAAATTATTTATTTATTCTAATTAGGTATATATGACAGTAGAATGCATTTTGATTCATTGCTCAATTGCAGTACAGCTTTTCATTTCTCTGCTTGTACATGATGCAGCGTCACACCATATGTGCAGTCATACATGTACCTAAGGTAATGATGTCCATCTCATTCCACCATCTTTCCTGCCCCCATGTCTCCTCCCCTCCCCTCCCTCCTCTTGGACCAATCAAAGTTCCTCCATTATTCCCATGCACCCCTCACCCCCATTATGGATCAGCATCCATTTATCAGAGAAAACATTCAGCCTTTGGTTTGGGGGGATTGGCTTACTCCACTTAGCATGATATTCTCCAACTCCATCCATTTACCTGCAAATGCCATAATTTTATTCTCTTTTAATGCTGAATAATATTCCATTGTGTACATATATCACAGTTTCTTTATCCATTCATCTATTGAAGGGCATCTAGGTTGGTTCCACAGTTTAGCTATTGTGCTATAAACATTGATGTGGCTGTGTTACTATAGTACACTGATTTTTAGTCCTTTGGGTATAGACCAAGGAGTGGGATAGCTGAGTCAAATGGTGGTTCCATTCCAAATTTTCTAAGGAATCTCCATACTGCTTTCCAGATTGGTTGCACCAATTTGCAATCCCACCAGCAATGTAAGAGTGTGCATTTTCCCCCACATCCTCACCAACACTTATTGTTGTTTGTATTCTTGATAACTGCCATTCTGATAGGCATGAGATGAAATCTTAGAATAGTTTTGATTTGCATTTCTCTAATTACTAGAGATGTTGAACATTTTGTCATATATTTGTGGATCAACTGTATATCTTCTTCTGAAAAATGTCTGTTCAGTTCCTTAGCCCATTTATTGATTGGATTGTTTGGGTTTTGGTGTTAAGTTTTTGAGTTCTTCATATATTCCGGAGATCAGTGCTCTATCTGATGAGCATGTGGCAAAAAATCTAAACACCTTGGAGTTCACACATCCAAAACATTACTCTCCACTTTGCCCTAGCAAATATATTCCCTCCTCTCCAAGACTTCTGCTAATCCTGGCCAATGGCACCACTATCCATCCTGTTATATAAAAAATAATTTGATTGGTTTTTGTCCTTGATCTTTGGGAGGGAAGACTTTACATCACCTGGAATTTCCCAAGTGATAAGATTGCACCTGAGTTCATGCCAAGGTACAGCATGTAGAGCTGAGCACCAGAAATACGAACTATGGGATTAGAAGGGAGGTGCTTTGAGCTATTCAACCTTGGGGGAGAAGATGGACTGGAGATTGAGTTCAATCTCACGGCCAGTGAGTCCATCGATCAGTTCAGTCTATGTCATGAAACCCTAATGAAATCTCAGGACACCAAAGCTCAGTGGAGCGCCTGATTGGTGAATACATTAATGTTTCAGGAGGGTGGTGTTCCCTGATTCCCTGGGGAGACGACATGGACACTCTGCGTTCAGACCTTTCAGACCTCTGCCTGTAGTGTCACATCATTTAGCTGGTCCTGATTTCTATCCTTTGTAATAAAGCTACAATCATAAGGACAATACTTTCCTAAGTGCTGTCAGCTGTCACAAGTGAATTATCCCACCAGAAGGAACTGGTCTGAAGTGCCAGTAGCTTGGGGATTCCACATGTGGCTGCCATCTCAGAGGAGGCAGTCTTACTGGGGACATAACCATGCCCTTTAGCTTATGGGGTTTGTACTGATTCCTGGTGTCTTGTGCTAGAATTGAATGGCAAAACACTAGATGGTGTCAGGGTGTCTCTTGATGACACCCCAAGTGTCCCCCTTGGTCCTTCTCAGTCTGTCTCCCCCACACCAGTGTAAGAGTAGGTGCTGTTAGTTCAACCATCACCTCTATTCAGAATATGGCCCTTCTCGCCTCCACCGCCACAGTCCTGGTTCAGCCCCTGACATCATTCTCCACATTACAGCAACATCCTCCCTGGGCCCCCTGCGCCCACCCTTCCCCCTGCAGTCTTCCTTACAAACAGCAGCCTGGAGATCCTGCCCTGCTTGAAGCCCGGTGTGTCCCATTTCCCCTGGAATTAGGACAGAGCTTTCGGTATCTGGTGCCTCTCCTCCTTCTCTGACCTCGCTTCCCACGGCTCTCCGCCCTGTTTGGGATCCGGATTCTTTGATGTTCCTCAAACACCCCAAGCTTCAGTCTGCTTCAGGGCTTTGGCTTTCTCTTGGAAATATTCTGGAATGTTCTTCTGACACCTCATTACCCTCCATTCTAGTTGGAAAGTTCACCTCCTCAGAGAAGACTTCCCTGGCAGTTAGTTCCACCCGCCCAGCCCTTCTCTCTCCTTACCCTGCTTTATTCTTCTCAATAGCCCATGGGATATATTACGGCTTGTTCATTGGCTCACTAACGAACTTTCTTAGTGGAATGTCAGCTCCCTGAGGACAGGGACCTTCCTGAGGCAGGTGTGTCATGTTCACTGCTGTATTTCCAGTACGTGGCTCAACACTCACTTGTCAAATGAATGAATAAATGAATTAATAAAAGGCTCCAAGACATCAGGCAGCCACAAGGAAAGGCACCGTATCAGTGATTTGGTGCCTCATGGAACACTTTTCTTTCCAGCTGATTGCTATAAAGACGTATTTACACAGATGTGGAAGGAACCCCAAAAGGGCTTACAGTTTCAACAGTGTGAGCAGAAGCAAAATAGCTAACAAATAGACACTCTCAAAGCAAAATGTGCCAGGTCATTTGCTTCCAAAGTTGCTGAGAGATTAAAGAACAAAACACAATTGAGAAAAATATGTTCAACATGACCCATGAGTTGGGATTCATCTGTTTCTCCCATTTCCTAGTTTTGTGACCTTGAGCTGTAGCATCCTCTCCCTGGGCCTTAGTTTTGTTGTCTGCAGAATGGGGAGAACAATAACACCTCCCGGCCTTGGTCCCAGAATCCCTGTGAGAGGTGGGACAGTGGGAGGTTCTCTGGTTACTCATCTGCTTACATCTACCAGGACAGGAAGTCCCAGGACATTTGGGCAAGAGACATAAGGAAGTCAAGACAGAGTGGATATGTAGAAATATCAGCCATTTCCAGCCTCCCAGGAAAATGGCCAAGACAAAAGATTTTTGCTGAATCAAAGGGAAATGCTGAGACCAAGTTGTGAGGTGTCATGGGGCCAAGTTTACTCAATCAACTGTCTCCTCCACAATGAAAGGATCCTAGGCACAGCCCTGGTTCCCACCCTACAGAGCAAGAAGATTGGAAATACAGGAGTGTCACTAGGATGCAGAGAGCAAGAGGGTGCTGGTGGGGTCAGAGGTCAGAGATGAAGGCAGGAGGGCAGCATCATACAGTCACCATCAGCAGGAGAGTTTGGATTTTAGCCCAAACACATCTGCAAGCTCTTGGAAGTTTACATCCAGGCGTAATGTGAACTGGTTTATGATTTTCAGATTGTTTTGCTGTGGGGTGAAGAGATGTTCTGGGCCAGTTAGAAGGCTGAGGCAGAGGTCCAGCAAGAAACAGTGGTGGCCTGGACTTCATGGTGGCCATAGGTGGCAAGGAGTGGGTGGAGGGAAATTATGGTCAAGACATGGGCAGAAGTGGAGGGGGAGTCAAGGGTGACTCCAGGTTTTGGGTGTAGGCAAGACTAAGAAGCAGGGCATGTGAAGATATTTGTGGGTGCCATTGCCAAACTCTCACCCCATGCTGAACTCCAACAGTCCAGCTGCCAGCCCTTCACAGTGGTTCAGACCCACAGCGACCCTAACAGATTGTCCATCAGGGCTGGGGCGCTCCTTACAGCTTGTGTCAAGGTCCTGAGTGATAAAGCATTGCTTCTGCTAAAATCAACAACTTCTATCCTCCATATCCATCTTCCTGTTGCCATGACTCAAATGTGTCTCCCACAGGGTCAGCTGCTGGAGGCTTAGTCCCTCAATGTGGGGGTGTGGAGAGGTGGCATCTTTAAAAGGTGAGCCTAGAGCAAGGTGAGTAGAATATTGGGGCGCTGCCCTGGACAGAATTAATGTAGTTCTTGAGGACTGTGGTTAGGTTAGCTCCAGGGACAGTGAGTTGTTATAAAAAGAGCAAGCCTGGCCTCTGAATCCCCTGGCTTCCTGTCAAACCATGTGATCCCTTCTGTGCATGTTCCTACCCTTGTGCTGCCATCTACCCTGAGACCCTCACCAGAGGCTGAACCTAATCTTGGACTTTTAACATCTAAAACTGGGTGCTAAATGAACCTATTTTCTTTTCCTTCTCCTCCTTCTCTTCCTTCTTCTCTTCCTCTTTCTTATTATTTTATTCTTTTGGTAATGTTGGGGCCTGTGCATGCTAGGAAGTGCTCTAACACTGAGTTATGTCCCTGACCCCCAAGCCTCTTTTCTTTATACAGTGCACAGCCTCAGATATTTTGTTATAGCATCAGAAAAATGACTAATACAATTGTCCTATTCCTTCTCTGCACCACTGATTTTATCAATCAAGATCACTTTTGAGTGGATAATAATAAATATTAATTTATAAATTCAAGTTTTAACATCTAGAGCCCATTTTAAGTATTTCATTTTTTTTATAGCTAACTCCTTGCTTCTCGCCTCAGCCAAACCACTTGACAGTTTCTTAGTAAAATAAATTTCTGCAGGCTGAATTATTTTGCTCTGACCTTGAGTACCCCTTTATGGTGGATGGGATCACCTAGGGAAGGCTACACAACTGCTTTTGGACCTTGCTGGAGAGGTGAGGGGTAAGTCAGGTGAGTGGTTTTCTTGGACATTTGCATCACACTTCACTAGGTCCTCTTAAAGACGGGACCATGTCTTCTGCATCTGCACCCACCTTCCTCCCTCAATCCCACTCCAGCTCCAAGCTCAGCGTTCTGCAAAAATAGATGGCCACAGTCACCAGAAGAGGCTGCCCCTATTTTGGGCTGAATTGTATCCCCCCAAATTCCTTTGTTGAAGCCCTAGCCCCCAGTACCTCAGAATGTCACTGAGCAGATGGTCCCTGACTTAAGATGGCTCACTTACTATTTTCTGACTTGGTAATGGTGCGAGGGCGATATGCATTCACTGGAAACGGTACTTCCAGTTTTGAATTTGGACCCTTTCCTGGACCAGCCTTCTGTGGTACAGTCTTCTCTCTGGCAATGACGGGCAGGGTGGCGAGCCGCGGCTCCAGCTAGCCCGGCCATGGCAGGGAGCTCGGTCGCTCAGTAGGCTGGCTGCATTTTATGCATTGTCAACTTTCAATATGGAAGAGCATCTGTGGTTGGAGTAGGGTCTTTAAAGAGGTGACTGAATTAAACTGAGGTTCTTAGAGTGGGCCATGATATCCAATCTGATGGATGTCTCCATAGGAACAAATCTGGACACCAACAGACACCAAAGGAAGACCATGGGAAGACACAGGGGAAGGCGCCTTCTGCCATCCAAGGAGAGATTTCTCAGAGGACACTAGACCTGCCAACACCTTGACTTTGGATTTCCAGTCTCTAGAGTGGTGAGAAAACAATTTTCTGTGGTGTAAGTCATTCATCTGGGGTATTTTGTATTATGGATGCCCTAGGAAACTAACACAGAGCCAGCACTCCTAGGACCACAGTTCTAGGGACAGAAGGGAAACAATGTGACAAGGACACTGGCTTTGGTTAAAAACATATTTTGAGAAAAATCACGCTTTAGAATGAAAAGTGACAGCAGGACCATTTTTTCTCATATGGCAAAAAGGTCTATGACACATGGGTGGGAATAGGCATTTTCTTAATGTGACTACTCTTCTGATTATATAAACCGCAAATGTCTCCCCGTGGGAAACGGAGGAAAGGCAGAAAAGCACAAAGAAGGAAATACATGACCTCGATCTTCCTGCACTTCTGTATCTGTTTCTCCAATCTCCTCTCCCTCCCTACTCTCTCCTCTTTCTGCCTTGCTCACTTGTGGTTTTTTCCTGCATATTTATAAAAACAGTTAGGACTAATTTTGGTAAATCGCCTTTTCCCTTAACACTGACAAGTGAAGATGACCCACTACATTATTAAAAAATTCATCTCAAACACAGTTCTCAGTGGCTGCCAGAACCTCCATACCTGCATGTGCCACAATGGGTCTCTAACATCCCTGGCTGCTGAGCCTTCTCATTGTTTTCTATTTTTAACTAATATAAATAAATAACTGATATAAATAAATATCCTTGGAGATAAATCTTTGTACACATCTTGGGCGATTTCCTCAGGGCAAAATTTTCTAGAAGTAGAATTACTAGTTACTTATATTTTGAAAGAGGAAAGATCTTTAAAATGTTCTAGTCAGTTATGCAGTTTCTGAGGTACAACCACGTCTGACCACAAATGTTCAAAGATTCTTAGGGTCCATGTTGTAATTTTAAACATCTACCAAGAAGAAAAGAAAAATGAAAAAAGGGAGAAAGAGGAAACCTAGATTATCTGTTGATAGCATAAGAAAGTGACATCCAACCTGGCAGAAGAGGAGGTCCCCTGAGGTGGGAATTCCAGGAAGAGCACAGGAAGAGGGGACCCGGATGCATTTACAACATTCTGTGAAGTAGGCACCCGTTTTACAGGTGAATAAACGAGGTGCAAAGTGGTAGAGCCACTTACTTGCCAGCAGACACCAACAGCTTGTCAAGAAGCAGCAGTCAGGGTTAAATTCAGTTTTTCATGACTTCAGAGACCAAGGGCTTAACCATTAGCTCCACCACCCTAAGGCAGGGGCTGTGGCCACTGGTCTCCTCAGAGCACAGGCAGGGCAGCTGGACAGGGCAGCTCCAGGACCAGCCCACATCAGTCCTGCTCTGCCTTCCCATCATGCTAGCATGACAAGGATGTGGGTGTGCAGGACTGGGAGGATGAGGGTGTCCATGTGCCCTTTTCTGGGGAGCACAAGCTGACAGTGGCTGCCTGACCCCCACCAGGTGACAACCAACATGCTCACCCTGCCACACTCATCACCGCAATGACCTCACCAGGCCAGCCACAGTGGTGCTTCAGTCCAGAGAAGGATATACCAACAGGACCGTGTCTTACAGATAAAAGTAGGAAGGGACACAAGGACACCCCAAACATGCTCATGGCACGAAGGCGGTGAAGTGGAGTCGTTTTCTCCATTTCCTAATCTTCTAAAACACGATTTAAAAACAGGGATGCAGTGGATCTCTGAAGTCAGGAGGTCCTGGATTCCAATCCTGCCTCCTACTCACTGGGTCACCTTAGGCAAGTCACTGCATTCCTCCTGCTGGGCAGGGATCATCCTTCCACCTCATGAACTGAAGGAAGAGATTCCTGTCACAACCTTAGCACCATCCCTGGAGGGGGGAGGAACTCAGCAGTACCAGTTCCCACTCAGATAAGCACCTTGCTGACCCCTGGAAATGCAGAGGGGACAGCTCCTGCCTCGGGAGGAACAGAGTGTGGCGAGGAAGAGCTAATGACAGGCTGAGGCGATGAGCACTGGAGCAGAGAAGACAAACCAAGTCCACATTATTTTCAGAAATATCACGATTTGGGTCTCTTGCTCCTGGTTGCAAGAAAATGAAAGGGGGGAGGCATGGGGGGGAGGGGAAGGTAAGAGGAGGTACTGGGGAATGAAATTAAAAAAAAAATCATGTCATACGCATGTACGGACATGCCACCAAGAGATCACCATGCTGTATCATTAATATGCACCAATAAGAATAAAGGAGGCCCGTGCACCTTCCCCAGTATCACCGTTTGCTTTTCCATCAAGACTTACCTGTCCCACAGCCCAGCCCCAAAGCCCTACTATCCGCTGGAGTTAATCTGGTCAGATAATTTCTACAACACACAGTGAAGTCCAGGGGTCCCTAGACTACCTCAGACAGCACTTGGGAACACATGAAAGTAACATGCATTTATTACATAAAACGCCGAAAACCTCAAGTTGCCCACAATCTCTTAACTTAGAAATCGCCACAGCTAACCCACAGATGACATTTTGATGGAAGCTCGAAAGGCTTCTTCCTCATCCCCTCCCAGGGGATGACGCAAATGGTGGTGATTTAGGCACCTACTGGGTCAACCGGGAGCGGGTGTAGGATGCGGAAGTCTCCCCTCCTATCAAACCCCCTGGAGCGACTTCTGATCCTGTCCAGGAACAAAGCCAGCTCTGCACCCACCCACCCCAGGGAAGAAGGGTGCCAGGGAAGTAGCAGCCTGGGGCTGCTGGCAGCCATGTGCTGGCTGGTCCCAGAGGACTCCCAAGGCAGCCCCCAGGACAGGGACTGTCTCTGCAAATGTTTATTTGTCAACAGATGTTCTGAGCCTCAGGCAGACTTTCAGAGGATGGTGAGGGTTCCAGGCCGCTTCACAGAGCACCCACCGACTCAGGACAGGGACCAAGGACAACACCTCCAGAGCCAGCTCAGAGTCGTGGCTGAGCTTCCAGGAATGTCCTCTGCAGGCTTGCAGGCTGGTCCCAGGCTGAGCCAGTGCCCTGTGTACAGGGTTCCCCTTTCTCAGTCCTCCCTGTAACCCCCACCTCCACAGGCTGACTCAATGAGATAATAATGGGCAATTAATCTGATGTAATTAAAAGATACTAAAGTAAGAGTGACTGATATAATAACCATATGACCCTCATCAGAGTATTGTTCTTTGTCTCAATAAGACATTGACAAGTGTACCTTTCTTTTCAGGGAATAGCACACCAAGGTAAAGCTGTTAACAGGCAGGCTCTGGGGTAGGGGGTGGGGGACTGGGAAGCTGACGTCACCAGAAGGAAAGGGATCCACACTGCAGCTTTCAGACCAGCATCCAGCTTCCCTCTTCCTCTCCTGCTACCCACAGGGTTTGGGGAGTGGCAATAAGAGGTGGCGAGGCTGGGGTGGTTTGGGCAGGGGTGGCTGACTGCACACACAGGTGGTTTGCAATCAGGGCCTCTCTCAATCTGGGCTCCTGTCATTGCTAACGTGTGTACACAGCGGCAGATGGGATTCTTAGAGCTCTCCAGGTGAACCAGAGGTTTGGGTTGTTACACTCACCTGTCTTCTCCGCTTCTCCCAGTCCACGCTCTGAGTGTGGGGAACTCTACAAGAAAACGAGATCAGAAAGGGACATCAGGGGGGCTTGTATTTTTCCAAGTCACAGACTAGTGGCCAGAGATTAAGATCACGCTGCAACAATATTTAGAATTTAATATTTGAAGCAATTCTAGCATTTAGAAACTGAGGGATTTCAAGCAGAAGACAGGCTTTTGGGCTCCTCTTTGGAGATGTGAACCTTAGAGTTTCCCCAGTGCCCCACATCTGGCCCCTGGAGACTGGAGCCCAAAGCCCCTGCAGCAGCTCTGACGATGTGACCTGCAAGGTGCAGGTGGGCTTCCCTTTTGGTAGACGCCTCTCCTGAGCTCACAGTTTCCTCCTGTCTCTTTTCCTTTCTCCTTATCCAGACCTAGAAACCCAGAATTCAGGAGGGAGAAAGCCAGACCAGTCCCTTGGAGAAACTGAGGGTAAGAAGATAAAGTCACATTCTGCACAAAGCTGGCGAGGGCACTGCTGTCCACACTCAGGGTTCCTTTTCAATATCTGGGGGCACCTGCATCATTTGAGGAGTTTAACCAAGACAAAGGAGCAGGAGAACCTCCATGTATAGTGCAGCTCACTGGGAGAGCAAAAGTGTGGGGTCCTAGAATCTCTAGTCCTGGGAGGAGAGAATGGGTTCCAGACCCAGGCACAGAGAGAGCTGTGTGGAAAAGACCCCCGATAGCAGTTGTCCCCTGTGGTCAAGACAGGAAGCTGGCCCCAGGTGATTCTGAGGGGTGAATCTGGGAGACTAAACCCTGGACATCTCTGCCCCACCACCCTCTACATTCTGCCAGATCTCCCCATTGGCCACACCTAGCAGCAAGCCAAGAAGTCTGGTGAGGCAGCCTACCCAGGCCCTGGGGACATGGCAGGCTGGAAAGGGAAAGAAAGCAGACTTCAAGAGGCAAATGACAGCTGTCTGGCCCAGCAGCTCTGCCTCCCTATATTGTCTTCACCCACCGGTCCACATCCATCAGGCTTCAAGCCAAAGCTAGCCAGTCCTGCAGCGTCCGAAGGCTGATTCCATCCCAATGATTATAAATTGGCACTGGGTGCTTGGTGTCCACCCTTTCTGTGACTCTGTTCTGCTGGCCTGAGCCTATGTGGCCTGCTCCGTTCTCCAGGAACCCATCTCCCAGCCCCACTCTGGCACCAGGAGCCCAGCCTGTACCCTTATCTTTCCTGCCACCTCCCCAGCCTGTTCCTTTCCACGTACACCTTACAAATTCTTCTCACTATTGAGCCAGGTTGTCCCTTTCCTGGAAAAACGGCCCAGCCCAGAACTCACAGAGATCCTGGAGCAGAGCTGCAGGGAACCCACAGTCACGGGGCTGACGCAGCAGTCACAGGGCCAGAGTGGGCAGCCTGGATGCTCCCTCCCCAGATCTCTTCTGGGAAAAGCACCAGCCTGACAAGAGGCAGTCAGTCAGTCACATATAGGGTTTTGTGAAACCCTAAGCTAGAAGGGATCATTTCTTTAGTTTCTGTATTTTTTTTTTTTTAAATCGATGGAGAAGCTGAGGCCAGGAGAAGGGTGGGACTTGCAATGGTCACACAGCCAGAAAGCAGCAGAGTCAGTGGTGTGTTTGCCTGCTAGGTGGTCCCTTCTTCCTGGCCTGGGACAGATGAAGCCATGCTCATGTCAGGAGACTGGAGCTCAGCTGAGATTATTCACCAGCAACCTTCCAAGCAAGGCCAACCCTGAGTGATTCCTTTGAGCCACACTAGGCTCTTCACTCCTCTCCCCACCTCTCTGAGGCAGAACAGTCATTACGCCCATGCTACAGAGGAGGAAGCCGGGTCTGGAGAAGTTACCTCACAGGCCTAACTCACACGATAGGTGAGGGCTGGAACAGAGGCAGCTACGTTCCCAGTATGGCCAGAATATCAATGAGTGTCCCCAGCTAGTGTGCTTTCCTTCTCCACTGGGCCTCTGCTGGGTCCTCACAAGCATCGTCCCATTCAGTTTTAGTGGGAGAAGCAGAAGCCACATGGTGAATTAGGTGCCTCCTGACCATTTTGCTCCACACACTGTTTCTTTCTTATTTTTTTAAATATACACTTTAAATTTTTACTTGGTACCTAATGATTGTACATATTTATAGAGCACAGTGTGATATTTCTTTTTCTTTTTTTGGTACTAGGGATTGAACTCAGGGGTGCTCTACCATGGAGCTATATCCCCGTTGTCCCTTTTATTTATTTATTTGTTTGTTTGTTTTTTTAAATATTTATTTTTTAGTTGTAGTTGGACACAATATCTTTATTTTATTTGTTTATTTTTGTGTGGTGCTGAGGATCGAACCCAGGGCCCCGCACATGCTAGGCGAGCGCTCTACCGCTGAGCCACAATCCCAGCCCCTTTATTTTTTTTTATTTTGAGACAGGATCTCACTAAGTGGCTCAGGCTGGCCTTGAACTTGCAATCCTCCTGACTCAGTCTCCTAAGTCTTGGGGATTATAGGTATGTTCTACCACGTCCAGCTATGGTGTGATATTTCAACACATGTGTACCATGTGTAGTGATCAGATCACGGTAACTGGCATATCCATCATCTCAAACATTTCTCATTTCTTTATCTTGGGAACATCCAAACTCCTCTCCACTATATTTCGAAATATACGATGAACTGCTGTCAACCCTAGTTACCCTGGAATGCTACAGAATACCCAGCCCCACCCCATACCCAGTAATTATCCTCTCTCCTTCCTCCCCCGACTTCTACCCTCTTCCCAGCTTTTACTATTCTACTCTCTACATCTGTGAGATCAAGATTTTTAACTTTCACATATAGGTGAGAATGTGCGGTATCTGTCCTTCTTCTGTCTCTGGCTTATTTTGCTCAACATAATGTCCTCCAGGCCTATCCATATTGTCACCAATGACAAAATTTCTTTCTTTTTATGGCTGAATAATATTCTACTTCCACACTTTTTCTCTCTCTGTGGACCGTTCCCTGATGTCTCAGCCCATATGAAGTAGAAAGTTTGGGTTCATCCACCCATCCTGCCCAGTGCTCTTCCTGTGATGTTTAAGGGGCTTCCACAGGCTTGATTGGGCCCTTCTGCCCCTGTCCAAGGCCCTGATCTCATATAAATGGTGGTAATATCCCCAGGTTATGGGGCAGCCAGGTCATCAGCCGTGCCCCCATCTTCTCCAACAAGGACTGTTGGGATGAAAGATTGATGAGTGAGCCGTCCTCACTGGTGAATTTTTAATTATGGAAGAAAGGAGACCCCAGCCCTCAGCCCAGCCCAGAACTCTGGGAGGAGGATTGTTGGATGTCATTGCTGTTAAAATTTCATCCACACTAACAGCAGCCATGGACCCTGCAGCTGAGCTTGTCTGTCCATATACAAAGGAGAAGGTGGGATGGGGAGGAATTGGTGGGATACCTCCAACTCCCAACCTGGAGTGACGTGGGGAATGCCAATCAGGATATTAGGAGGCCAAGGGCAGGTCTCAGTGCAGGGCCCTGGGACAGGAGCCTGGGGTCATCCCAGCTGCCAATCTATGCTGCTCGCCTTCCTACTTTGCAGGTGACTGCACCTCTCACCCCGGATCCTCTTTCGGTCAACAAGCTGAGATGGGGCTGATCTCAGAGAGAGGTCCCAGGCTGGAGGTCCTGACCCCAGCCTCATGGAGACCTGGACAAGTACACTACTGCCCCAGAAAAGCAGGATGCCTGTGGGATTACCCCAAACCCAATTCCATCAAAAACCAAGAAAGAAAAAACAAGGCCTGGGTATGAATCTTGGCTCTAGCATTTTCTGAAGCAAGTCATTTTGATCTCCTAAGACTCAGTTTTCTCCTCCACAAAATGGGAATGGAAATGGATCCTGGAGAGAGCTGTGGTGAAGATAAATGAGCAGACTATGGAAAGCACCTAGTGGTGCCCCTGGCACTTAGGAAGTTCTTAATAAACCACTATCACTAGGGAGAATGAACCACCAATTCTGTACTCAAATGACATAAACTAAAGAGATCTCACAAAGTATAAACGCAAAACTTGCAAGAAGGAATGGAGCAAGGAGCAAAGACAAAACAGCACCCCCACAAAGACCCAGGTGAGGATTCCGAGGCCGGCTGGGGAGGGGTCACTTGGGTGTGGGGGTGGCAATCAGGTGAGGCTTCGTGGAAGAGGAGGCCTGGATAATGCATCGCCAACATTTCCATCCTTTGCAAGGTCAGAGACTAATCTGCTTGTCTTTCACACTGAAGTCCCCTCTAGGAAAACTGGGTGGTAATGAGGTTCCAGTATGTACCTGGCTCTCTGGGATATCACTGTTTAGTCGCTAATACCGTGAGTCACGGGCTCTCAGGGGCTCCCTGGCTTTCCTAGTACAAGTCCCACCTCCCCAGAAATCTTCCCAGAATTGCTTCATCCTACATGAATCCCAGTATTTTCATGTGCCAGTTGCACCCAAGATTCAAACTGTGCCCTAAACAGGAGGCTTGAAAGAGAGAAGCCCTGGGTCTTGTGAGAGACTTGGCAAATACCAGCCCTTCTCTGGCTTGAACAAGAGTCCTCTAGAGTGAGCTCTTGGGGAGCACTAGCCTTTCAAAAAGCTTCCTAAATCAGACACCATGGTGGAAAATATTTGGGAATTGTTCCATGCTGTATCACCCCACCTCTATTTCTAAATATTCCACAGGCAATGAATACATCAAAGCTCTGATAAAGTCTTCAACACAAAGACCAGTTTAGTTTAACTTGACCCAGCCTTGCCCATTCTAACTTAACCTTGGATCATTTTTTGGAATAAACTAACATTCCTCAGTACACACACTGTGGGGAATGGGAATGGTAGCCTCAAAGATGTCTCAGATACCTTCCTGCTCTGTCATTCTCATTCAGAGATTCAATAAGAGCCTGAGGTGTGGAATTTCACCTCTGGGTAACTTTTCCAAAGTGTCTCTCTTTCATTTCTGGCCAAGATGTGAGGGCACCTCTTCCAGCTCTCAAGGCGGGCAGAATGCTGGAGTTTCCATCACAACAATCTTTGCGGTGCAATCGCAAGTGTCTCCTCTGCAGCAGACCATATGCTCTTGGGGGAGGACCATGCGTGGACACTAGGGTGTGACAGGCTTAGATCCTGAAACCCACGTGTGTATTCAATTACTATTCTTACATGTGGAGGCAAAGTTGAAAATATAAAGTGAGCAGTCCGGCCTTGGCACGTACCCAAGGAGGACATCTTGAAATAGCTTACAGGGCTTTCCTGAATTGCTTGCCGGTGAAACATCAGCCCTGGTGGAATGAATGAATGAACGAATGAACAAATGAACTGCAAGACCTGCACAAGGGACTGCAAGTGTTAAGTAGAGAAAAAATGTACTAAGACAAAGCCCCGTGGTAGGTTTTGAATGATTCCCCTCTTCTGGGCTTTTTCTGCCTTATTTTCTGGAGAATGGGGACTAAGAAGTACAAGGACAACCCTTCCCCTCTCATTGGCACCTGCTAAAGTGGAGGTGAGATGACAAAGTGGGCTTCTTTTTGTCCTTAATAGAGCTGGCAGCGGCTTTAGTATTTCAAATAGCCTTCTGAAATCAGAATCCAAAGTGGAACATTTTTTAAAGTAAGTAATACCGGTGATATCAGTGTAGTTGCAGGAGGTGTCGCACCCCCCAGAGGCTCAGAGGTAGGGGCTGCAGGGAGGCCTTGGGGCAGAGTGCCACTTCAGCCTGGGCCTTCTGGCTCCAGTGGGCCACCTGCCTTCCAGAGCAGTGAAGAGGCAGTCGGGCCCTGAGGGCACTGGCATAGCTAAGAAATGCATTTTTTTTTCTGATTATACTTGATAATGCCACAGGGGCATTCAGAAAGGCTACACTCTGGGGACCCTACACTGTCATGGGCTTTGGAGACCTGGGTCAAAGGTGGGAAGGGATGGAGCCAGAGGGTGGCTGAAGGTAAGATTAGACAGGGTCAGGGCTGTCTCTGAGTGATGGGCTGCACCTGATGCCCACTAAGCTCCTGGATGGGAAGGCTCAGATTTCCATATTGTTTTCCCTCCTCGGTCAGGATTTGACGCAGATACCACTGGCTTGAGTTACAGAATCCGGCTCACAGCTTCCTGACCCCTGGCTCCTCAGGAGGCTTATGGAGGGAGGGGGTGAGATTTCAGGAGGGGCTGGGCCCAGGGTGCATCTAGAGGGCTCAGAACAGGGTGGCCAGGACAGCACCTGGGGAGCCCCTCCCCACCCCTGACCCCACCAGGAGGTGCACCACCATGTGTAGAAGGACCCTTCAGTGGTGACCCTCTCCTCACTGCCACCCAGTGATAGTGAGGCACACTGCAGAAACCCCTCCCAGGAGAAAGCCTGGGCTCAGTGTAAGCATCCTGTGCATATGACACCTCTCTAATGCCTGTGAAATTCTCTCTTGAGCAAGGAGAGCAGGTCTCCACGAACAGGAAGCGATATCTCTCTAGAATTTAATAACAGCAGCAATCTGCCTCTTTAAAAAAAAAGTTTTTGTTATTCCTTCCTCTTTATGACAGTGGTTACCATTTTGTCCATTTATGGTAAATAAAATAAGTTTAGTTTGGTTAGAAAAATAGTGAACTAATTTGAATAAAAAGATGAAGGCCTTTTCAGTACAGGTGATCTGATCTGGAGGTGTGGAGGGAGGCCTGTGGGTGACCAGAGTCTGGGAAACTCTCGTCTAGCCCAACCTACCCACACCTCAGGTGGGTAAACTGATTCCCAGAAGAGAGGGGTGATGTCCAATCATACAAAGTCACTTAGTGGCCAGACAAAGACTGAAGAACCCAGGGCTGGGGAGCGAAGACTTTCCACTCGGTTGCCTGTGCTTTGTGAAGCCGGGATACGAAACCCTCCCTTGGGGTGGCCCTCACAGTGTGGGGAAGAGTGGGTTTTTAGATGCCTGGGGACTGGGGGATCTGGAGAGGCTGGAGCAGAGCGTTATTCCTCTCTGTCTCACAGAGCAGTCACAGAATTGGTGTTCAGTGCCAGCTGGTGAAAGGATGGATGGATGACAATTGGATGGTTAGAGAGGGGTAAGTGGAGAGATGGAGATGCAGATGGAGGGAGAAGGGGATGGAAGGCTGGGTGGAGGAATGGAAGGAAGGAAGGATGGATGGATGAGGAGATCAGTGAATAAAGTTTCTGGCTGATCACTTGAGGCACCCCCTGCCCCACTTCACCTATCCAAGGGTATTTCCATTCCATTAGAGAACTAGCAGAAATTTCTCTAAGACTGAAGAATTAATGGTGGTATTTCAGATGCCATGGTAGACTGGTGGGGACAAAGGACCTTCCTCTGCTCCATTCTCTGCTCCTCACTCCACCAGTGAGACATTGAGCCCAAGGTGAACACCACAACCCAGAGAGCCCAGAGTCTTCGTTCCCTGACCTTGGATGAGCTGCCTCCCTACTCTGAGCCTCAGTTTTCCATTATTTCAGGGGGAGTGTGTGGCTCCCCCAAGGCCTGCCAAACACCAAGCCACCCCGATGCTGATGACAGGCTCTGAACTGTCAGTGGGCCTTGGCTTCTCCAAGAGGTGAGCCCTTCTCTCCAAAGAGATGTGTAAGACAGACAGACAAGCAGGCAGATCCCAGGGACAGCACTGGGTTGGGCTCCATCTCCCTTTGCCTTTGGAGCAGAAAGGCTGGTGACATGAGGTCAAGTCCACAGTCCCTACGAGATGTATCCCTTCAGGTACAAGATCACAATAAAGAGGCACAGAATGACAAATATGACATGGAAGAGGCAGGAAGGATAGGATAGGCTCCAGGGTCAGCCAATCCTGGGTTCAAACCCTCTCTAGCTCACTGGGCTGTTGTGCACGGCCGGGCTCAGCAGACCCTCCTAGTGTGTGAACTTTGAGGGGGACAGTCTGGATCTCGCTCCTTAGGACCTTCCCCAGGTGGGTAACATGGGGTGGTGTCTTCTCACATCCACATGTTGACTGAGCACGTAGAATGTGCCAGGCCCTACACTCTGAGGACTCGGTGGTGAGCCAAGGCAGCCCAGTGTCTGACCTTGTGCACCTTACAGTCTGATGATCATTTAACAAATGGTCACTCAAGTAAATGTGAAAAGTTTCTGAGACAGGAAACCTAGAGGGAGACTGGGAGCAGTGTGGTGGCCGTACTGCTGTCCAGGCAAGACACAAAAGACACAATGGTGGCCTGGCCTGAGTGGTGGCCACAGAGTGAACAGCAGCCAGGAAAAGCCCTCCTCCAAGCTCTGGAAGGTGACTGGAATGCAGACAAGTGAGGGATGGGAAACCCAGCAGGACCTCCTCAGCCCCTCAGTGAGTCTCTTACAGCCCCCAAACTCAACAGCCCCTCCTCTCCTGAGCCTCAGCACAGGACAGCTTCCCTGGAGCAGGATGCCCATGCAATAGTTAAGGCAATGACATTCACAATTCCAATCCAGGGACTTTACAGTCTTTCCCCCTTTCACAACCTATCTTATATTTGATCCTCACATCCACTATCAACATAGGAGAATTCCAAACCCCAACCTCTTTCTTGACTCAATATGAAACAAAAACAGTCATCGTAATAACTAGTAGTGCAGCTGATTCCCCTATTCAAGGCAGGTCCATTCTGTAGTCTCTGTGAACACTGAATTAGTGAACACCGAACCACCTGCTCCCCGGGGAAGTACAGAGCTGGCTTCCTGAGAGCCCCTGATCACCACGTTTTCATCAACTGATCGATAACCTTACTTCATGCATTTTCCTGTGTAAAGACACCTTATTTACTATCTATTATTGATTCCTTAACACTGAATTTACAGCCGAGCGGGCTAGCACACATGCCCGCGCAAAGCCTTTTCCACACGTGGATTTCTGTATGAGACACACAGCCGCCTTCTCGGCTGAGCAACACAAGGATGAACTCAGCAAGGCACTTGGGGTCCACATGGAACAGCTAGATCATCAACAGGAAGCACCAAATGTGACAATCACGGCACCAGATAGAGCACCAAAGCACACGTGCTTCTCATTGGAGCAGAAACACGGAGGCAGAGCGCTGCCTGGGTCAGGCCAACTGGGAGCGTGCAAGCCGGGCACCTTGACTTTTTCACTCTGCGCATGTTCACAAATGACCATGAAAGCATCACGAATATTGATTTTAGGGTCACAAATAATCCTATTAAGCAGGTGAGTTTGCAAATACAGACTCTGCGAATGACGGGGATGGGTGTGCTGGCATTCATTTTTGGGGGGCTTTCAACGAGGCACATGCCTCTCGAGTGCTGGGGAGTCCAGGGCACTCTGTGAAATTCATTTTCTTGCGTGCACAGTGTTGTGCTGCCTTGCCACATGCATGGTTTCCCCCATCCCCATTCTCCCTGTCCTGTGAGTAGGGACTCTTGTTTTCTTGGGGAAGAAGGAGGAAGATTTGGTTGCAAGGATCCCACGGGGGGAAGTGGTGGAGCAGCCAGCTAAGCTCCATCCCTCTAGGCGTTACCTGCACGTCTTCATTCTAAAAACTGTTTTCATACCAAAGTTCTTAAAACTCTGTTTATTTCCCACTTCCTGCCAAGTAAGCAGTTCAGCTCACAAACTATATTAATCCCTGGCATAAATTCATTTAAACAAAATATTGCCAAGCAACGCAAAAGCAGAAATCCTCTTACAACCCACATGGGTATCGATGCTATGCATAGACAGAGGACTGAGCCTCTTAGCGTTGGACTGTATATTCACCCAAATCCTCGAGCACAGGCTCCAGGCAGTGCTGGAGGGAAGCCACAAGAACAAGCCCCTCGGCCTAGGAACAGACTGACCACTGGCCTTGCGTGGCTGCAAGTGAAGGTCGCTGCTCTTTGCTTGTGGGTTTGACGAAGTCTGATGGACGGTGGAGGGTAATGCTTAAGTGCAACCGCTTTAATCATAACAGTTTTATAAGTTTGGCTAACTTCCCGGAGCCCCAGCTTTCTCATCTGTAAATCAGTTTAGGGGAAGTTAATGCTATTCATATTATTATTATTTATACAGCACTGCAAACTTTATAAATCACTCTCCTGTCCAGTGGTGGACTCCACTTTCCTCCAATTGAGATGATCCCAATTTAGAGATGAGGTGAGCAAGGCTGGAAGGAGGTGGGGAACTGCTTGCTGGTTGCATCACACAGCCTGCCAGAGGTGGAGCTGGGATTTGAACCCATGTCTCTCATCTCCCAATGGCACAGTCTAATGGTCGACTCCCTCAGGTAAGGAAAGAATAGTTTCTTCCTTTGAATGTCTCAATTCCAAACTGGAACCATTTCAGAACTAATCAAGCAGAAAAGGAGCGGGGAAGTGGTATGAGCCCAGACTCTCAAACACCCAACCTGGATTTGCAGCCTGACGGTATGTTCTTAAGCAAATTGCTGCTCTATGTCTCAGTCTCCTTATTTGGGAATTTGTAGAATAGTACCTGGCAGCCAGGTGGTTGTAGGATGAAGCAGGGCAATATCTGTAAAGTGCTTAGTATGGGGGTTGGTGTACTTAGTAAATGCTATATAAATATCTGTCAAATTTTGTTAAAAAATTAAACTAGGTATAAATCAGAAGAGGAAAGCATTTGTAGAATTTGTTGTTACTCAACACTTTCTGTTTCTTAATTCAGTTGAACTGCAGGTTGATATGCTGTAGTTAACATTATCATTAATCACCAAGCCATAGGCCCATTATTCTTGTCTTCAGGAACTTTAAGTAGGAAGGAATCCACAAAATAACCCTGCATGCGTATATTATGAATCCATTTTACAGATGAGGAATCCCTAGGCTCAGAGAGGGAGAAGTGACTTGCCCAAGGTCACAGAGCTGCCAAGTGAGAGAGCCAGGGCCCAAATCCAGCTCTACCAGCTCCGTGGTCTGTGCTCCTCATCACTTGGTGGGCCCGTGCCATGGACAAAGGCTCAGTCACTGACTAAGCCTGGGTATGGTCTCTCCAGTGTCACTGGGCCCCTTTGCTGCGGTGGCTCAGGGAAAGTGAGGCCCATCTCTGCTCCCCTGGCCAGCTCTCCCTGTGCTGCCTGGCTGGGGGGCACAGAACTGCTGGGAGGGCATCTGAGGACAAGCTAATGGAGAGAGCAATGTCTTTTTGTGACTTTGGATCAGGCCCTCAAGAGACGGTGGCTGAGTCAGAGCTCCCTCAAACTGAAGAGGATAAAAAGCAAAGATATGCAGGGCTGGATGGGACCAGTGACTCTGAGCAATAGGGGACAGGGATGGGAGTCCTCGCTTAGCCACTTCCCCACTGTACGATCTCAGACAACTGACTTAACCTCTCCTTATCTGCAAAACAGAAAATCGAATAGCTACTTCATTGTGCTCCTGTGAACTTGAACACCCATAGATGTTTTTCTCTACCCTGCCCACACACTTCTACACACTTCTACTTCCCAGGCCAGGTTGCTGTCCATTGGTGGAATACAGCAGATACAACTTCTTCCATCCTGGACTTGCCACCACTCCCAGAAACAATATTTCTCTTACCCAAGTCTCATCCTGCTGGAAATCTATGAGTAATGGTTCATTCTTTGAAGTTAACATGTTCTAATTTGTCAATGGACATAGACCAAGAAATGAACCTATCAGTCACTAATGTTTTAGTGTGAATTTGTTCAAAATCAAATACATCCTTTCCTGAAGGCAAGATACAGGGATGGGGATTTAAATGAAGAGTATGATACTGAAGTAGTGGGTGCTTTCAGAGATTAGCAGGGTGGGCAAGAAGAACTATGTACCTGCCAGGGAAGGTGAACTAACTTTACCTTTCACATTCTAGCACATTCTGAAATAATAACCCTGAGCATCAAAGCTTAGACAATGTGCATCTTTAGACATCTGACAGGAGCTCCACAAGATCCCCAGCCCAGCCTCCAAACTATCATTGAGACAGGGCAGCCTTCAGAGGTTGTCCACCCAACAGTCATTGTCTCCTCCTTCTTCTCCATGTTGCCAAAACCTAACAGAGGCAAGAAATGCCCAGTACTCTTTACCCTAAAGTCCCTTCCATCTCAAGATGCTCCTTGAATCCATACTAGCTAGTAAGACTTCGGCTAGAAGGATCCCAAGAAAGATTTCCCTCCCCAGTCTAAAACAGAGCGGTGCAAGGAGAGTCCTTCCCTCCGTTTCCTCACTTCCCATCTTTGGATGCTGCTCTGTGGGAGATGAGACTTAAAGCTGTGGAAGCCACTTTGCAACCATGAGGCTGACACAATGGGATAGCATTTGGGTTCTTCCTGAATCAATGCTGGAACACTGATTCAGAAACACAACTGCAGTAAGTTTATGAGTCACAACATTGCTTCAGAACACAACAGTAATAAGTACTCCCAGGTACTTATTACTTTAGTACTTCCATGCTCTGCTACCTACAGGCATAATGTTCCTAAATGCTGCACAAGGCAACTCAGATGATGTGACTTGTTTACACCGGAGTCACTGTTAGTCGGTGGCAGCTGCTTGGTGAGACCCTAACTTCACTGGTTCTAATACCTGTTACATTCCAAGGCAATACTGTCCAACTCAGCCTGGGACACATCCTGAGGGGTGGCCCAAGCTAAACCTTCTCTCAGGAAATGTGTTTCTATAGCCTCTCAAAGATGCCCCAAGCCATCCCCAACCAACTGCACCATTTCCCTGATGTCAAAGAGCCCCAGGATCCTCTCTCTGGGGCTGTAGGGAAACTATGTCTTGGCAGTGGGTCACAGTGACATTGAGAAAACATAAAGCATATCACCTTGGTGGCCTCTAATCATAGGCTTAGAGAGCTAAAAGCCTAGAACAAACCATTTAAGTCATACCCCTGCCTTCAGAGGAGTGACTGTCCTTTTCAAGAAAGAAGAACACTTGAATACCTCCTGTACCCTGATACTATGACAGGCAATCAGAAGGGACTCCCACCTGCCTCCCTAAGTCCCTGGCACCATGAGCCTCTGCACACCCAAAACTCCATTAAGAGGTCATACCTTCAGTTTAGGGCTTTGCCCACTGCCAAAACACTAATCTCCCCTCCCTTCCCGAGAAGGAGCCCTGGATGACTTTCTGGAGAGACAGGTTGGGTGGGAGGCTCTATCCCAAGTATAACCAGGGCTTTTTGTTCATATGATCAGAGGTTGGGTGGGGGTGTCAGGGAACACAACAGCACAGAATCAGCTTGAGGCTGTCACAGAAAAAAAGGACAGGATCCACATGGGAGGCTGTGGCTTCAGGGACCCTTGAGTTGAATGGGAGGCGGAGTGGTCCTGCAGGATAGAAGATGGCACCTCTGACACTCATAGGGCCATAAGGTAAATGTCAGCAGGAAGCAGGTAACTGGAGTGGGTGGTCCTGGCCTCTGTATGGGAGGTGACAGGGAGAGGTGGGGCCTGGGAAGATGCCAAGATGCTCGGGGTTGTAATGAGCTTCTAATTGTCCACAGAAGTCAGAAACCAAAGTTCTCACATAGTGTCTTCTAATTTGAAGATGGTGGTAACTAATTCCAGTTTAAAATCCTGGGAGGAATAACGCCATGCACACATAATTAAACACATGTCCACAGAATTAGCCCAAGGACCCCCATTTGGAATTTAGGGTTTAAGTAGTTATGAATGTTGCAGGGGGCTGGGGTGGTGGCTCAGTGATAGAGCGCTTGTCTAGCATGTGGGGCACTGGGTTCAATTCTCAGCACCACATACAAATAAATAAAATAAAGGTCCATTGACAATTAAAAAAAAAGAATGTTGCAGGCCCCATAATCAGCAAACAGTTCTAAAGACCATGGGCATTTCCCCTGGTGCCACCGATGGCACCCTGAGGACACGAGGCAATACCACTTTCTGGTTGGGAGGTGTCTACAGTGGCGAAGTGGCCCATCCTGCCCTGTGCCAAGAGACACACTCAGACTCTGAGGAATAGTACCTGCTCCCACCTCCCTGATCTGTATTCTGAGCTCCCTGGGTTGTGGGGAAAGACAGGAGGCAGCAGTCCAAATGGTCTGCCCCAGCGTGGCCCTGGTGGAAATCCCACCAGCACCCCCCAGGCAGTATTTTGCACATGACGATGACAGCATCCACAGACATCTGTTCATACAGGCCTGCTCCTGCGTGACCAGCATGGTGCCCTGTGGGTCACATTCATCAGTCTCTGCCAGCTTTGCCATGACCAGGTGAGGCCACCTCAGCAAATGGTCCCCCAGGGGGTGTTTACCAAGTGCTCCCTGGCCTTGGCTCAAAGTGATTCCTGCCAGCAAGGGCTAGAAAGGCAGCAGCGGTGACAGCTTCAAGAGTCACTCCCAGGCCTTCCTGCTGAGACTTTAAGGGACATAGGCGGGGACGGAGGACCCCTTAGGGCCACCCAAATGGGATCCTGGGCCTCAAATCTGGCACAAGTGCTCAGAGACAGACACTCTGCCACTTGGCAGCTGGGCGACCTCCTTCGCCTTCAGCCTTCTACGAAGGGGATAAATATGGTGGCCTGCCGACTCCATGGGGGTCAGGATGCGGAAGAGCCTGGCAGTGATGTGCTGTTCCTGTATAAAGGTCATTGTCTTCTCCTGGGGCCCACGAACGTCAGCTCTCCAGCTCTTGCCAACAGAGTGACATATTGCGTCACTCATCCAAGCACTCCCTGCCCACCAAGTGTCAGGGACCTGCAGACAGGAATGTGAGGTGACAGCAGGGCAGGCTGGGCTACCTCCCAGAAGCTGCAAAGCCTCTCATCTTAGGGCTGCTCTTGAAGGGCTGCCTTCATGCTGGAACTTCCTTCCTAGGCTGCAGAGGCCAGGAGAATTCGCCCACTCAGGCCAAGGGGTCTGCAAGTTGGAGACCACAGGGGAGGCCAGAAAGAATTTCTAGAGACAGGGATTGTTCTAAAAGGCAAATCTGGTCCATTGCTTCCCTGATGGACCAGATTAAGTCAAATACAGTTGTCCCTCAGTAACATGTGGGGGGGCAGGTTCCAGGACCCCTGCAGATACCAAAATCCATGGGCACTCAAGTTCCCTCATGGAACTTCAATTCCAGCCGACAGATTTACCCTCCCATCTGCAAAAAGCTAAAAATGGGCAAACTACATGAAAAGACAGTGGGTTTGCCAGATCCTGGGCATGAGACAACAATAGTCAACAATAACTGAGGTCAAGAGATGAGGCCTGTGACTGCCCCAGCTCACTGCCTTGAGAGAGCTTCCAGATCGTGGCCTGGGGAGGGGCCCCCAGTGGAGACTAGCAGACTTTCTGAGTGGGGCAGAGCTAAGAGTCCAGGACAGAGCACTGGAGGGGAGAGGGCTGCACGGAGAGAACCCTGGACACTTGCCCAGGGCCCTAGAATATTCAGTGGAGAGCTACATACTTCCCTAATGGGGTGAGGAAGCTGTCCAAGGCCAGGAAGAGGACGAATGGAAGGGACTACAGGGAGCAAGGCCGGGCACTCAGGGCTGGAAAAAGTGCCTATCACCATCAAGCAGACCAGAAAACCTCAAGATTCATGAGAGATTAATTCGAGTACAGTTGTCCTTCAGTAACATGGGGGTCAGGTACCAGGACCCCCACAGATACCAAAATTCATTGACGCTCAAGTCCCTTACCTGGTATCTGCATGGAACCGATGTGCATTCTCCTGCAAGCTTTAGATCATGTCTAGATGACTTAGAATATCTAATACAGTGTAAATGCTGTATAAACTGCTGCCACACAGTATTACTTATGGAATAATGATAAGAGAAGGTGGTATGTTAACATATGGTTTGGATCTGAAATGTCCCCAGAGACTCATGGTTTGGTCTCCATGCAGCGATATCCAAAGGTGGAGCTTTAAGGAAGTGACTGGATCACGAGGGCTCTGACCTCTCAGTGGAGTTATCCACTGGTAGCTGAATGGACTATTGAGATGTGGGAACCTAGCTGGAAGAAACAGATCACTGGGGAGTGTCCTTGGGGACAATATCTTGTCACTGTCCCCTCCCCCCTCAGTTCCTAGGATGCTAGGAGCTCACACCTTTCCTTTGCCATGCCCTTCCACTGTAACGGTCTGTCTCACCTCAGGCCCACCCGACTGAAACCTCTGAAACCATGAGTCAAAAGAAATCTTCCCTCCTCCAAGTTGTTCTTGTCAGGTATTTTGGTCACAGCAACAAAAAGCTGACTAACACAGTACATGTTCAACAAATATGAAATTTAAAAAAAAATTTTTTATCTATGGCTGAATCCATGGATACAGAGGGCTGACTGTACTCAGAAGAGTTTTGACTTAGCACTGAGGAACAGTTAGCCCTATGTTGAGCACGGCTCTGGTCCTACCTAGCAAATGTTAAAAGCAAGACCCAGGGTAGGGTATTGATCAGTGGCAGAGCAGTTGCTTGGCATGTCCAAGGTCCTGGGTTCAATTCTCAGTAGACATGTGCGCATGTACACACACACACACACACACACACACACAACCAGAAAGGGGAAAAACAAAGCCACAAGACCCCAAAGAATAGAACTGCTTCCAAGTAGCAGTTCTATTCCTATACAAAACTCAAGAATCCTTAATGGAATGCAAAACTGCATTACCCTCAACAATGTGAAATACACAGGGTCTGACACCTAACATAAAAATCACCAGGCATGCAAAGAAGCAGAAAACTGCAATCACCCTGAGACAATAAACGAATTAATAAAACCTGACCCAGAACTGATACAGTTGTCAGAATTGTTAGATAAAGACATTGTAATAGTTGTTTTAACTATATCCTATTGTTTCAGAAAGTTAAGTGGAGACATGGAATATATATTAAAACACACACACACACACACAGTGAACTGCTAGCAGTAAAAACTACAATGTGTGGCATGAAAAGACATGGACGGGGTCCGCAAAGGAAAGTGTCTACTGCAGAAGGAAAGATTAGTGAAGTCCAGGATGGCAAGACAAACTATCCAAGAGGAAACAGAGAGGATAAACACCTGAAAAGGTCATCAAGTGAGCTACAGTACACCTTTAAGTGGCCTAACGTTGGTGCAGATGGAGCTCCCATAGGGGAGGAAAAAGAAGAGGTAATGCAGACAAAAGTTCCCAAATTTGACAGAAAAAAAAGATAAAACAAGATTAAGAAGCTCAAAGAACCCTCCACCACACAAGAAGCATTAAAAAAAAAACTATACCAGGGCTGGGGTTGTGGCTCAGTGATAGAGTGCTTGCCTAGCATGTGTGAGGAGGACTGGGTTCAGCACCACATAAAAATAAATAAATAAAATAAAGATATTGTGTCCATCTACAACTAAAAAATATTTTAAAATAAATAAATAAAGGTATTGTGTCCATCAGCAACTAAAAATATTTTTTTAAAAAAACTATACCATGCCTCATTACAATCAAATTACTCAATGCAATAAAATCTTAAAAGTAACAAGAAAAAATGCTTTATGATAAAACAAAGATAACGATGGATTTCTCATCAAAAACAATGCCAGTGAGAAGACTTTGGAATATCTTTAGATGAAAAGAAAATGTAAATCTACTAGTGAACAATATTTTCAAAACCAAAGGGAGAATAAAGGCATTTTGAGAGACACAAGACCTAAAAGAACTCATCACCAGCAGATCCACACTGTAAGTTGAAGGAAGTCTCTAGGATGGAAGGAAAATGACAGATGGGAATATAGATCTTCACAAGAAACAGAGGGCATTAAAAACAGCAGCAACATGGCACAGATAAAAAAAAAAACCTTAAAAATTACTCAAAACTTAAAAAAAATGATGGGCTGTTTAAGCAAAAATAATAACATAGCAGCATGGTATTAAAATATGCAAAAATAAAATATATGGCAATAGTGGCACAAAGGTCAAGAGGAGGAAAAGTAGGAGTATACTATCATGAGGCACAGTGCACGTGAAGTGGTTTAGTATCACTTCAAAACAGACTTGATAAGGTAAAGAGCTATTCTACAGATCCAGAACACACCACTAGAATAAGAAAGAACTAGAGTTAGTAAGCTAACTAAATAAATGAAATAGAATCATAAAAAATTATTCAATTAATCTAAAAGACAGAAAAAAAGAAAGGGAAAGGAACAAAGAACGGATGAGACAAATAGCAAGATCTGACAAATCTAGACAAAGTTAGAGACAAATAGATTTAAAGTTAACCCTATTGATGATCTCAATAAATGTAAGTGGTCTAAGCCCCTAATTAAAAGGCAGAGACTTTATTGATGTACATAAAGGTAGAATTCACTGTGGCATGTTTATCTACATATGTAGCATAATTTGGTCAATTTCATTCTGCAGTTCCTCCCTTTTCCCATCCCTCCTCTCTTCCCCTGTCAATTCCCTTCCTCTACTTCACTTATCTCCTTTCTGTTGTTATGGCCTCCCCCCCCCCACCATCTGTAGGAAAGATGCCTACATCTGTCACTAATAAAATGCAAATTAAAACCATAATAAGGTAGTGCAGTGGCACGTACCTGTAATCCCAGTGGCTTGGGAGGCTGAGGCAGGAGGATTCCGAGTTCAAAGCAGCCTCAGCAACTTAGTGAGGCCCTAAGCCACTTAGCAAGACCCTGTGTCTAAATGAGATATAAAAAGGGCTGGGGCTGGGGCTCAGTGGTTCAATGTTCCTGTGTTCAATCTCTGGAAACAAAAACAAACAAACAAAAAGCCTCACAATGATGGTTGGGGTTAAGGGTCAGTTAGCCCCTGGGTTCCACCTCCAGCATTGAAAAGCAATAAAAACAAAAACAAACAAAAAACATCACAATTAGATACACTACCAAAGAATTAGAATGACTCAAAAGACCAACAATGCCAAGTGTTGCTAAGAAGGTGAAGCAAGAGGATTCTCATATACCATTGGTGGGAATGTAAAATGGTGCTGCTACTTTGGAAACCAAGTAAGCAGTCTCTTAAAAAGTCAGGCATGCATCTGTGATATGATCTATCCATTCCACTCCTCTTTACCTCAGGAGAAATGGAAGTATATATCCACACAAAGATTTATACACAAATGTTCAGAGCAGCATTATGCATAATATTCCCCAAACAGAAATAACCCAGTTGCCCAACAACAGATGAATGGATAATAGTGGCATATGCCAGCTATGGAATACTACTTGGTAACAAAAAGAAAGTACAGACATATGCTATGACAGGGAGCAATATTAAAATAATAATATATTGTGAGTGGAAAAAAACAAACCAAAAAAAATTTTACTAATGATATGACTCCATTTATATAAACCTCTAGCACATGCAAACTTGTAATTTAAAGAGACAGAAGGCTGATTAGTAATTGACTGGACAAGGGACCTAGAAGCAACAGGAGTGGGGAGGGGGCCACAAAGACACAAGTAAACATCTGAGGTGACACATGTCTTCCTTATTGATAGTAGTGATGGTTTTATATGACAACATTTGCCAAATTGCATACTTTAAATAAATATATGCAACTAGTCATATGTCAGTTACATCTTCGTACAGCTTCTAAAAATTTAAGCAACTAAAATAATCTCTTCAGAGTTCTGCACTATGCTTATGCTGTTGCCCAGATGCCTACAGGAGGCTGCAAGACCCTGGGAGGACAAGCTGGTGCCCTGTTATCTCCAGCCTTGCCACGGCTAATCCCCAGGCCACCCTGTCCCCACCTCCCCACCAGACCTCATGTGCCACCATCCAGCCAGGCTCACCTTCTACTTCCCCCAAGGATGTGTACACAGTCTTGTCACTAGGCTTTTATATCTGAGGTTCTCTTTGCCAGAAACCCCCCTTCCACATCCAAATTCACAAGGTACCCCCAGCTCATCCCTTAGTTCTGGAAACCTCATTCTTTATACACCAGGAATCACGCTTATCAGTTTGTATCATAATCATTCAATTGATCTCTTATAGGAGGTTCCAAATCAGTGTTGATTAAAAGATTACCATCCTATCCCCTGAGCTCTGTAAGTCCAGACACCGAAGTCTGATCAATTTACTCTATAATCCCCAGCACCATGTACATGCATAGAGAATTTATTATGTAAGCCACTCTACAATGACTGACTCATTTAATCTCTAAAGCATTCTCACAAGGTAGAAACAATTATTACCCCACTTTTCTGATGAGAAAACTGTAGCTCAAGGAGGTTAATTAACTTACTGAAGGTCACACAGTCAGGAAATGGTATGTCCATCACTTGAACCCAGCTGGTCTGGCTCTTAATCACAATTCTATGCTGCAGTGTATAAGCTTCAAACATTAGAGCTCAGGCATGGCTTGGTCATTGATTCCAGCCTCTTAGTAATACGGTTCATGGTGGGAGGGTGGCGGCTCCTTCTTGTGCCAAATTAAGTAGGAGGCCCCAGCTAACCAGATCATCGTATCCTGCTGACCATGATGACTGGTTAGAAGTGGTCACAGGGACCAAGTTTGTTCTATCATGTTCAACAAAACCTAACTGCAGGACTTTTGCTGGAGTACTGAGTTGGACTTGCTTTCTGCTGGTGTAGCTGAGCTGGTAAGATATAAGTTTAGAGTTTCTGGGGGACATCTATATGTCACTGTGGTGAAATCCTGGCTGAGCAGAATCCAGTGCAGAGGCAATCAGAGACAACAGGTGGAGGCAGTCAAATAGGTAGCAACTGAGCGGATGTCTCTGGATCCAACTTTGCCTGAGGCTATCCATTTTAGCTACAAGAACCCATATAATCCCTTTTTAGCTTACAACTGTTGAAACTGAGTTTGCTCAGCTTACGATGAAAATGGTAAAATAAAGATACCAGACAGGGCATGATTAACAGAAACTAAAGTGACAGGCCACTGAATATAATAACAAGCGACAAAGAACCTCAGAATTTCAGAGCTGGAAGGAATCTCAGAATTTAAAGTGCATACTGTGTACTAATCATTACTCCTGTGAGGCCACATCAAGACCACTGAGCTGGATTTGAGAAGAATGTTTTCTAAACCAGTGTTCATCCCGGAACCCAGATATTTTTCCACACCTCCCCAGCAGACACACCAGTTGTGTTTACAAAACAGCGGTCCTCAGATTCAGCTCCAGCTGACACAGAGGGAGCTCCATGGAAGTGCAGCATTCCCAGATGTTCAAATGGCCTCTGGAAAACTTTGCTGATCAGAGAGCTGGTGGGAACCGACATGTCACACCCTGCCAGATGCAAAGATGGGTGCAGCTGAGCAGGAGGAGAGCGCGAGAAGCCATGGGGCTGGGGCCAAGAGAGAAGCTTTGACTGTTGTGCTTGTCGCCAGTGCTTGCATGAGAACAAATGAGAGCAGACAAGTGGCATTTCCTCACTTGGATGTGTTTTGGGGGGTGGGGGGACAGAGGAGTCCTCACCCAGCTCACACAGCAGCAAAGGCCTGAGTGCTGAGAGCCACAGCCAAGTTGGAATGGCCCCTGGCATTTTGCCAATAGTATTGGTTGAGAGGCGAGCCATTAAGATGATGCTGGATTGATTCAATTGTATACTAGACCTTTACTGTCCGCCTCGGCCGCTACTTTGGAGTTCTCGCAGGGATTCCTGGAAAGTTCACATTGGTTGGGGAAGGTCCGGAGGAGGGATTTCCGGTTGGTGTGGTGTGTGCCTGGTGGGGCCGCGTGGGTGGCATTAGAGAGAGGTTCCCGGGGAGCGTGTGTGGAGAGTGCTGGTGAGAGTTTGGGAATAAAGGTTGCTGTTTGAACCTACAAGGCTGCGTGGCGGCTCGGTTATTTTGTGCCCAGCCAGACTGCGGCACCTGAGGAGGGCCTCACACTGGTTACTTTTTTGTACACAGGGACCCAAAATTATACTGACATGTCTGAATTTCTAAATCTTCCAATTTTTAAAGAAAAAGCTGGATATCAAAATTCAACTCCCTGTATAAATATTTTTTATGTCATTGTTGTTATGCTTTGGTGGCCAAAGAGAATAAAATAGTCATAGGCCAGGTCTGGCTCTCAAGATGATGCCTGGCAACATCTGGTCTCAGAATAAAGGTGGTGGTCGTCCCCTTATCTCTGATCAGCGGTAATCGGGAATACGATTTTGGGAGATACATTGTGAAAGGGAGTGAATTCAGAGGGATTGGGAAAGGATGACATAGATACACTCCCAGAAAAGAGCTAGTCAAAAGGAGTAGGAAATGGGGCTGGGGCTGGGGCTCAGTGGTAGAGTGCTTGCCTAGCATGCACGAGGCACTGGATTTAATCACCGGCACCACATAAAAAAATAAACAAATAAAATAAAGGTATTGTGTCCATCTACAATTTAATTTTTTTTTTTTTAAAAAAAGGAGTAGGAAATGGAAGGGCCACCATTTGGGGTTGACTCATCTATCACTCCTCACCATCTATCCATCCATCCATCCATCCATCCATCTCTCTACCTACTTGTCCATCCTTCCCTTTATCCCTCCCTCTCTCCCTCCCTCCACGTATCCACCTACTCATCCACTCATCCACACACTCAGCTATTCGGTCATGCACTGTCACAATCAAGGGCATGCACTCCGCAGCAAGACTCTAGGAGTGAGGGTGGCTCTGCCACTATTTGGCTCTGTGAACTTGGTAAGGAACTCAACCTCTAGGAGCCTCAATTTCTTCATCTATCAAACGGCACTGATGACCACAGGACTGTTGAGGGAACTGAGAGAGTTAATTCATGGAATGTGCATTGAAGAGTGGCTGGCATGTTGAAGCTGCACCATGTTGGGGGGCTAAACCTGGCTATGACCATTCACCCTTCAGTCATTTACAGAGTTCCAGTCACATGTCAAGCACTGTATTTGGAGCTCGGTGGTGAATGAGGCCCAGTCACAGGCCTCGGGAGCTGATGGTCTCTGGGAGGCACAGATCAATAAACAGGTAACCTCATAATCTCATTCTATGGAACAACAACATCAAAAAAAGACACTGCATAACGTACACAGCCACTCTCTCACTCAAGCACACATGATATCTCGTCCCTCAGCTCATTAAAGTACTCCATTCTTATGTTTAAAGAATACATGATGTTTCATGGCTCATCCAGCTGGAAATAATCCCAACTATGCACAGAGATTTGGAAACAAAAAAGTGCACGCGAAGTAATGCGTGTGCTGAACTGTTTTGAGTACTTGCCATGGTGGACTGGATGTCACACCCTGTGACCTCAGAGGATTCCTTCAGCATCAGAGTAAGGTAGGGGAGTAGCTCTGGCCCACAACCCTGAGCTCAGTGCCCCCTGCCACTCCCCACGGCACCCAGATCTTGGTCTGATATCATTTCCATCCAACAGGAGCCAGAGATCCTGGGAGAAATGACAGCAGGGCTGGGGAAGGACAGCTTCAAAATGAGCCAGGAACATCCTGTTATGCCAGAGAGTTAGGGGGAGCTTAAATACACCCACCCCCACAAGAAGATGTAGGCAGGCCACAAAGACACACATGTCAGGTTGTAGGGATTCCCAGTAACCAAATATGGAATGATTTGGTAATTAAACAGGGTAAAGAAAGATATGCTTTGGGGGGGGGGACAGGAATTCATGAATTCACCTAGAAAAATGGATACATCGATGAATCCCTGAGAGAGAAGGGAGGGTCCTTGCTTAAAGCGGAATGCTGAGGCCTGCCTGGTCCATGCCCAGCAAGTGCTGCAGCAGCAACAATCAGAAGCTGGATCAGGCAGAGTCACCAAGGTAGGCTGCTCTGGGGATTAAGAAGCAGGATTATTTGCATAGTTTCCAAGGGCCTCCCCACAGACTGAAGAGAAAACAGTAATAATACGGTGGACAAATCAAATGACACCTCGCCTCGGTAATCAAAACAACCATCTCCAGTGCTGGGCACGAGGGCATCATGTGGCTGTGGCTGTGGCTGTGGCAGCCCGGGAAGAGCATCATCTAGGTGGTGTTCCAGCTAAGACATGCACAACTGGAAGCTAATCCCAAGGAAACATCAGACAAATCCGAAATGAAGGACATTCTATTAAAAAAGAAAAGGGACTATATTCAAAAATGTTCAATGTAATTAAAGACAAAAAAAGACTTGGCACATGTTCCAAATTAAAGGAGGCTGCTATAGGTTTGGATGCTGAATGTCTCCCAAAGGTCCATGTAGTATTAAAAGTCTTGGTCACCCGGGTGGCATTGTTAGGAGGTAAGGCCTATGAGAGGTCCTTAGGTTACTGGGAGTTTGACTTTAAAGAACCCAAGTTCTTTCCTCTTTTTCTTTGTTCCCTGACTCATAATGTAAGTGGTTTTGTTTTGCCACGTGCTATCTACCAATGCCATCCAGCACCCCCATCAGGGGCCCAAAGCAATGGGTCTGCCTGATCATGGACTGCAACCTCTAAAACTGTGAGCCACAATAAACCTTTAATTTTTATACATTAATTATCTCTGGTATTTTGTTATAGTAATGGAAAACAGATTAATACAGAGGCTAAGGAACATGACAACAACAATCAGATGCAATATCTGATCTTCGCTTGCACTCTGTGATGGAGGGAAAGTAGAGTCAATTGATGAAATTGAAATAAGGGAAGCAGATTAGATAGAAGTAATATATCAGATACCCAAAGGAAAAGCAATGAAAGAAAAATAGATTATATTGGACTTCATTAAAATGAAAAATCCTTTTGTGCATCAAAGGACATTATTAAGAAAGTGAAATGACAATCTACAGAATGGAAGAAAATATTTGCAAACCATTTTTCTGATGAGGTCTATTATCCAGAGTAAATAAAGAACTTCTGGAACTCAACAATGAGAAGATAAGTCATTGTAAAAATGAGTGAAGTATCTGGATAGGCATTTGTCTAAAGAAGATAAACACATGACCAAGAAGCATGTGCAAAGATGCTCAACATCTTAACCATCAGGGACACACAAACTGTAACCACAATGAGATACCACTTCATACCCACTACAGTGGCTATCATAAAAAAAATGCTTTGGTGACCATGTGGAGAAACTGGAAATCTTATACAGGGCTTGTGAGAATGGAAAATGGCAGCCTCAGGAAAACATATGGAAAGTTCCTCAAAAAGTTAAACATAGATTTTACCATCTGACCCAGAAATTCTACTTAGGCATATGCCAAAAAAAGATGTGAAAACAGGGACTCGAACAAAGATGTGTACACATGTTCATGGCAGTCACAGTCACAGTAGTCAAAAGGCAGAAACAACCCAAATGCCCATCAGCTGAGGAGTGGATAAACAAAATGTGGCATATATACTAATGGACTACTATTCAGTCACAAAAGGGAATGGAGCACTGATATATGTCACAGCAGGGATAAGCCTTGAAAACATGCAAAGTGAAAAAAAAATCCAGACACGTACTGCATATTCTAGGATCATATTCATATAAATTGTTCAGAAATGATAAGTCCATAGAGACAGAATGTAGATCAGTGGTTGCCAGGGGCTAGAGGGAGAGAGAATAGAGAAACTGATTAATGGATATATAGTTTCCTTTTGAGGATGAGGGAAATATTTCAGAACTATATGGTGGTTAGACAACATTGTGAATGTTCTAAATGCCACTGAATTGTTCACTTTAAATGGTTAATTTTATGTTATGTGAATTTCCCTCTCCATAAAAATATCATATCAATGTTAATTTTATGGAATGTATAATTTGCACTATGGCTATATAGAGAATCTCCCTCTTAGGAAATACGCTCTGAAGTATTTCAGGGTATGGGCATATGTTGAATGCAAATTACTCTCAAATGGCTTAGGAAAAAAAATACTATGTACATGGATAGATACATGGAAGGCAGACAGATGATAGATGACAGGCTGATAGATGGAAAAACTTGAGATATAAATGTAGGAAATAATGTGTGTACCTGATAAAGCAAATGGAGTAAAATCCCAACCACAGTTGAGTGTAGGTAAAATACATGGGTGTTCTCTGCAGAATTCTTGCAACTATTTTGTGAGCTTGAATTACCACCCAGTCAATAATCAAAACTTGGGGGTATCCTCAAAATAAGCCAGAGGAGGAAAACTTCACAGGCCATTATTCAGGCAGTGGATGAGGTGTGGGTACAGACAGTGAGTCAAGCAACAGCACTAGAATCACGGAAATTTCCCGTTTGATGCCCACACACAGGTCTGTGTGAGAGGACATCATCTTTTTTCTCAGGAAGTACATGCTGAATCGTTTAGGAATGAAGGGTAACGAGGTCTGCAATTTACTCCAAAGACATATACCATCACACATGTGCACACACAGTTTAAGCAAGTGAGGAAAATGTAAATAACTGATGCTTCTGGTTAAAGTATACAGGAGTTCTTTCTGAAGTTACACCAAGACAGAAAAAAGCCACGGAAAGGGAAAGATGGGGTTGGGGTAGGAGACAAGGCCTGAGAATAGGTTTGCATTTGTCTCACCTAACGTTGCCCCAGATGATGCCTAGAAAAATGGTAAACATGACTCCTAAGAGTCCCACATTTCTTTTTTTTTTTAATTTATTTTTTATTAGTTCTAATCAGTTATACATGACAGCAGAAAGCTTTTTGATTCGTTGTACACAAATGGAGCACAACTTTTCATTTCTCTGGTTGTTCATAATGTAGAGTTGTATCACATGTGCAGTCACACATGTACCTAGGGTAATGACATTCATCTCATTCCACCATCTTTCCTACCCCCATTCCCCTTCCCCACCCTCCCCTTGGCCCAATCAAAGTTCCTCCATTGCCCTCCCATCCCCATTATGGATCAGCATCCACTTATCAGAGAGAACATTCGGCCTTTGGTTTTTGGGGTTTGGATTACTTTGCTTAGCATAATATTCTCCAACTCCATCCATTTCCCTGCAAATGCCATAATTTTATTCTCTTTTAATGCTGAGTAATATTCCATTGTGTATATATACCACCGTTTCTTTATCCATTCATCTATTGAAGGGTATCTAGGTTGGTTCCACAGTTTAGCTATTATGAAGCCCCATTTCTTCTTCATCTTTGGTTAGTTCCAGATGGGTTGTAGATGGGGTTTCTTTTTGTTCTTGAATATCTAATGCCTCTATATGTGACTAGAACAGAACCAAGGAGAGGGCTGGGAGGCAAACCTACAGTGTTTGCAACAGAATGCCCACGGCCTTGGGGTGCTCACAGTACCTCTGATGTGTTCCCACCAAACCTGGGAGGACACACTTGATCCTGGGCAGGACCCGTGTTGCACAGATGTGGACAACAGGAAGTACTGCTGGTGGGCAGATATATTCATCTCACAGTGTTTGTGGGAGATTTGTTCCAGGATTTCCTGTGAATCCCAATTTTCTTGAAATCCGAGGATATTCACGTCCCTTACCCAGATCTACTCCCATAGATCATCTTAGATCATCTCTAGATTACTCACAATACCTAATACAATGTAAATGCTATGCAAATTGCTATTACACTATATTGTTTAGGGGAAAATGTCAAGGAGGAAAGTCTAAACATGTTTGGTGCATTCGCAATTTCCCCCCAAAATATTTTCTATGCATAGCAGGTTGAATCTGCAGATACTGAGGGCCAAATGCGCTGTCTAACCCAGGTTCCTAAGAGCTCCAGCCAACGGCTTCCTTAGAGACCACACAAAGCCTGTCTCTTCTGCATCTCTGGATTCACCTGCCTTGGAGACAGGAGAACCATATTGACAGAGGGCATAGAGAGGCACGTATTATTGTGGGAGTCTGTACTTCAGAGTCAGAAAAATTACTTATTTGGGGACATCAGTGATCCTCTTGAAATCTAGAAAGAATCCTAGGTTTCTGCAGATCAGCCTGGTTTCCAGCCTTCTCACATTGTCCAGGGGATGCCCGAGAGGGCATGCTTGCTGAGATGCTGGAATATGAGTCTCTTTGCCTGCGTGTGCTAGGCCCTAGGAGCTCTTACAAGATGGGGGCCTCTCTCTGCTATTTCTTCGCTTAGCCCCCCCTTCATCCTTAAAGTCCCTGCTGGGTACCACCCACCCAGTGGACGTTCAATACTGCTAAGTGACTAAAGCACAGAAGGCAAATGAGTTACATAATGAGAACAATCTTTGGGAAAGATTTTTCTGACAGCAGGATAAAGGATGGGCTGGAGAAAAATCTACAACAAGTCCATCCATCGTCACGCGTTCATTGAACGTCGCATGTGTGAGCCACTGCACAGAGCTGGGAGGATGGAAAGCCAGCTAAGGTGCCCGGACTCCCGCCCAGAACCTAATGCAGCTTGAGGAGACACCACGTGGGGCGTTACACAATAATACAAGGCAGGAAGCGCCCGCACACGCACAGCATCAGGATGGCGCAGCAGGGTGTAGTTAATTGCCAGGTGAGTGATGGACTACAAGGAGGGCGGTGTGATCTGTGATTCAGCAGAGCTGTGGGGCTCTGGTGCTCAGTGGGGCTCTGGGGGCGAGGATGAGTGTGGGCAACCTGCGCTGCAGTGCTGCAAAAGGACTCAGGAAGGGAATGGGAATGGATGGAGTAGGTCCAGCCTCAGGTGGGGAGGGGAGTCCTGCTGAGGCTTCTGAGGGTGGAGCAGGGGTTCGAGCAGCAGATGCTGAGTTCCCATTTGGAAACACAGGGTGGGAAGCCAAGGAGAGGGTAAAAGATGCTCTCTGGGAAGTGAAGGTACCAAACTAAGCAATGTTTTTCACAAGAGTAGAGAAACCTGAATAGGTGTGGGAAGAGAGGAAGTCAGTGGTGAGAAATAAAAGAGCAGGCAGATGAGGAAATAAAACTCCAACAGTGGAGACCAGAGAAGAGCACAGAAAGAGAAGTCAGTCCTCACAGGGAGGGAGCAGGTGGATATCTGGACCAGGTAAAAGGGAGGATGATGGACTTCACATGCTATGGTCTTATCATTTGATTCCAGGCTGCCCTCTACTTTTTCAAAAAGAGAAGATGACCTGTAGTCAGCTGACGTGAGTATTTTCTGCAAATCTGGACCAACTGAGGAAGGGAAGGGAAAGGTGATGAGCTATAGAGGGGAGGCATCAGACGGGCGTTTTACGGCCAGTCCTTCCTCAGGAAAAAAAAAATCACCTATGCACACTTAAATCTGGGTTTGAAACCCCAACTGGACACCTGTTGGTTCTGCCCAGTAGGTCCAGCCATTTCAGGCAACTTGTGCCTCACTTCTCTTTGCCCACAGGGTTATGGAGGGAGCCACCGTATGAATACAGCATGGCCCCACCCCCAGAGAAAGCTGGCTCCAAATGGACCAATCAGAATCTTTCCCGGAGATTTTAGAATCTGAATTGAGAAGTGAAGTCTGTTTTTTTTTTTTTTCCATCAAAAAATGATGACTGGGGCTGGGGCTGGGGCTCAGTGGTAGGGCGCTAGCCTCGCGCGTGTGAGACCCCAAGTTCTATCCTCAGCACCACATAAAAAAATAAACAAGTGAAATAAAGGTGTTGTGTCCAACTACAACTAAAAAATAAATATATAGAAAAATGATGACTGGGGGCTGGGGTGAAGCCTAGTGGTACAGAGCTTGCCACTTGCCTAGCACGCACTAAGTCTTGGGCTCCATCCCAGTATGATAAACAATAAAAGAAAACTGATGACTGGTAAACTCAGGAGTTGTTAATGGAGTTGGATGGAGCCAGGGACAGTAAAGGGCAGCTGATTTCAAGAACAAAAAAAAAAAAAAAAAATGAGAGAGAGAGAGAGGGAGAAAGAAAAAGAGAAAACAATAACAAAGAAACACAGGTAGAGCCAGTCAGAGAATCTTCCAGGCTTCTTGGTTGTCTTCTCTATCTACACCCACTACCAACATGACTTCATTCCATTCTGAGACATAAATGCTTCTTCTATGTTTATGACTCACTAATTAATATCTCCAGGATGGACCATGGCATCTACCTGCCTGCTCCGCATTTCTCCTTAGTTTCTAGTAGGCATGACAAGCTGAATACATCCCCAAACAAACTCCTGATATTCCTCCCCTACCAAGCTTTCCTGGTCATTGCCATCTCTGAAAATGACATTTGCATCCTCCCTGTTTCTCAAAGTCAAAACCTTGGAGCTTGTCCTTTGCCCCTCTCCACATCCAATCCAGAATCTGACCCTCTCCTTCTCTACCTACCACCTCTTTCCACCCCTATCATCTCTGTCCTAGATTAGGGCATCCCTGGTCTCACTATTTCTTCCCAAATCATCATGACACATGACTCCTTGACTCAGAACCTCCTTTGGCTCCTGACTGCTTCCAGAATGAGAGAAAAGGGCTTGCCTGGCCCCTGGGCCCCTGTGTGGTCTCCCCCCGTTCCCATTCTGATCTTTACACCATCCTGCCCTCCCCTCATTCCATATGCTTTACTCACATGGGTCTTCTTCCCCCTTCCCAGGCTTTGTTCAAAAATCACATCCTCAGGGAGGCCTTCCCTGACTTATCCAAATGCACCCTTTTCCATTATCCCCTGATCTTTCTCCTTGCTCTCTCTGTCTCCATAGTACTTATTATCATGTAATATACAATATGTTTCATTTATTTATTATCTGTCCCTAGGGTCTAAAACACTGCCTGGCACATAGCTAGATCCCTAAATAAAGGAATGCATATACACATAAAAGAACAAATTCCTTGCAACATTCCAATTCCCCTATTTTGGTATATGGAAAACAGATTTGGATTGTATCCAATCAAGATATGTTCTAACACATATGGAAATTACTGGGAAAATAAGGTGAACAACATGTATGTGGAAGCAGAAGACAAAGGAGATCCAGATGTAGAGTTCAGAAGGGAGTTCTCAGTCCTTCTAGTTCTAGAAGAGAATAAGGATGGTGGAAATGCAGATTAAGATAAATTAAGAAAATAAAGGGGCTGAACCAGCTTCTTTTTATAACTGAATGTGAGGGACTAAATTTCTTCTTTGAGACAGAATAACTACTAGTACTGTTTCTAGAACTCGGTTTTTGCAATGCCTCCAAGAACGTGGAAGGAACTAGATGCTGGTCAAGAGCCTTACTATAAAATTGGCACCCATCAGGACTGGGTGTACAAAGTCACCTTAAACTAGTTCTCAAGCCTACAAGACTTGACAGCAACTCAGTGGAAGATATGAACCACCAAAGAAGTACAGTGTGGGTTGGACACAGGCAGGCAGATATCGGAAGGCAAGGACAAACACTAGCTGTCCCCAGCTGACTGTGTTTGAGCTTGGTTACCTTGACATCCACTTCTCTACCTCTGATGAATATGGTCCTGCTCTTGGCCAAACTGACCTCTCATCAGTTCTCCAGCCGATTCCCACCCCTCCATCTGGAAACAGGCTCTTTCCTTGGCTTCCATGACCACCACCTCCCTTGTTGTCCCCCTCTGACACCTCCTTTGATGTCCTCTCCATCACCTCTACAGATGCCCCTTTCTGCATCCAGCAGCTAAGTGGGAGGCCCTCGAGGATTAGGCCTAGGCCACCTCCTCTTCTCAGATTCTCTCCCATCTAGGCTGGGGCTTCCATTTCTACATATTCACAGGTGACTCACAGGTTTCCGTCTCCAACCTGCACTTCTCTCCAAAGCTCCAGCTTCCTAATGGACACCTCCTCTCAGACAACTCAAAAACCACTCACGCTCCATGTGACCTAAGCAAACTCTCCAAACCTGGTCCTCCTTCATGGTTCTTTGTCTCAGAGAGAGCATCACTCTCTGGCCTGTTGTGCTGGCCAGAGACCTGGGGGCTATACCAACACCTCTGCTTCCAAAGCACCAACCCTTCCCCATGTCCCAGTGCTGTTGATCCATCCCAGCTTCTCCCAAACCCCTTCCTTCTCTCTCCCTCCATCTCCAGCTCGGGTCCCTTCCTGTCTTCTCTGGACTACGGCAGAAGCCTCCTCGCTGAGTTTCCCTGCATCTGCGCATCCTCCTCCATCTGTTCGTCACACAGCAGCCAGAGATAACGGTGACCTTGTTGAGTCACCCCTTGCTGAGCCCCTCCATTTCACCTCCCACTGTTTTTAGAGTATAGATCTGTGCTGTTCATTGCAGCTGCTACTAGCCACTGAATGAATTCATTAAAACAAAATAAAACAAAAAGTTCAGTGCCTTTAGTCATATTGGCACCTCAAGTGCTCACCAGTGTTAGCTAGTGGCTAATATATTGGACAGCGCAGTATAAAACATTTCTGTCACCACAGAAGGTTTTGCTGGATCTAGGCAGAGCTCCCTGTGGTGTGCTTCATGCCTACATGGGCCTGGCTCTCGCTCACCCCTCCAGCCTCATGGTGTGTCATCCTTCTGGAAGAACCAGTCCCCTGATCCTTCTCTACTGGCTGAGAAGTTCCTCATCATGGCCCTTTTGCATGAGCTGTTCCTCCACCTTGGCGTAACCTCTCTTTTATTAGAAGAATTAACTCCTATTCATTCTCAGACCTCAGCTCAGGGAAGGATGGGTGGGTGCGTGAAGGAAGAGGGTAGTATATCTAGCTATTGTCAAGGATTGTAACTTTATGGAAAACCTTTGCCTATTGTGAGAAGGAGTCCTTTAGTTTCTGTCTCATTCCCCTACTTCATTTCAGGGCCACCGTCTTCTGATGCCCACATAGTTTTTTGAACCAGAAGAGAATGGATGACAACAGTTCTAGGTTTCTGTTTGAAATGATGTTACTTCCCTGGAAAGTCAACACAGTATGTCTTACTCATCTCATTTTCTTCTCTGTAGAGGCTGAGGCTTCAAGGATTGTTGGGATTATTTTCCATGATAAATAATAAGACTATTTTTCATGGTAAATGAAAGAAATGAGCCTTCCTGTACCCACTCTGCCCCAGAGATGGCCTGGTTGGTGTGAATCTACCTCTATGGGCCAAGGACCTCAGGCTCTGCCCAGAGGAAGTCCCTGAACCCCCCAAGAAGAGGGGCAGAAGCTCTGCACCATCTGCCAGCAGAAACATTTCCATGTTTAAGATGCAATCCATTACCCACCCATCACACATCCGGGAACACAGAATAGTGTGCAGTTGTGTCAAGAAGCCAAACATGAGGCATGGCTATGAGGTAAGATCTTTTCAACTCACAAAGTAGAGTTGTCAGTTTCTGGTTACTTTAGCAAACTAGACTTTAGCTGTAACTTAGTCATTTAAATAACTAGAATAACACCATACACCAATGCCGCAGGGTGACCTGAATCCAGGAAATTTTTGGTAAATCAGTACTTGGGTAAATGCATCAAAAGTCAGTCTCTCTGATGTAGCCACTGCAGGAACCGGTACAGAGGCTCCTCCACAATTTAAACATAGTTACTACGTGATCCAGCAATGCCATTTTTGAGTATGAAGCCCAAAGGATGGAGAGCAGGAACACCAATAGATAACTACATTTATGTTCATGGAAGCTTTATTCCCAATAGCCCAAGTTGGGAACAACTTTGGTTTTGAATGAAAAAACAAAATGTGGCATATACTGGAATATTAGCTGGGTATTAAAAAAAAAAACAACTTCTGATTCATGCTACAACATGGATGAACCTTAAGGATATCAGGCTAATGAAGTGAGCCCATCACAAAAGGACAGATACCATATAATGCTACTTATGTGAGGTCCCTAGAGTAGTCAAATGCATAGAGACAGGGGCTGGGGTTGGGGGAATGGGAGTTAGTGTTCAATGGGTATAGAGTTTCCATTTGGAAGATAAAATGTTCTGGAGATGATGGTGGCGATGGCCGCACATACTGTGAATGTACTTGCTGCCATTGAACTGTACCCCTAAAAATGGCTGAGATGGTAAATCTTACAGCTACATGTATTTTACCAGAATAAAAAAAAAGTGTTGTTTTTTTTTTAACAGGGAACTATTCTTTTAAAATTTTAAGGGAAGTTCTTTAATAGGGGGTTCTAAAGCCAGCACCCAGAGCCACAGGCTGGTATGAGTCCTACATGGGTTTGTACCAGACTGACCAGTCAGGCCACCACTGACTTCCCTTTAATGTGAGTCCCCCAGAGCACTTCAGTGCAAGCCATGTGGTGGCTTTAATTGCATAGCTGCTGCCTATGACCACCCTGGGAACATTCTGTTCAAGACCTTTTTAAGAAGTGCCCAATCCTTGTTAGCTATGGGTGAGCTTGCTTTCCAAAGAGCCCAAAGGCATCCTTAGCCACTTGTGATAGAGATAGGACTGGAGAGGGGAAGGAAGTGCCTGAGCTGAGTGACCACTCGGGGTTCAGACACAAGGCCAAGCTGGGATGCAACGTAGCTACCTCCCCTGTCCACCCTGTGGCTTCTGCAACTCACCCTTGAGGTGGCTCCCAATGCAGTTTCTAGAGTACTCTGCCAAAGACAGACTCCCTGGATGTAAATAAGCACTCAGGTTATAGCCCAGTGGTACAGCACTTAGCAAGCATGCATGAGGCCCTGGGACAGATCCCCCCAAACTGCAAATAAATAAATAAGTACACTTTGTCCATTCACCAAAAACATACACTCATCTTGTAACCCAGTGCCTTGCTAGGACCTGACATACAAAAAGTGTTGATAAACATTTGCTCAATTAGTGACTGACTAGCTCAAGGAAGAGACAGTTTCCTGTAGCTCTGAATCACTTTGGAATTGTTTCACAAATGGTATTTCATCACCTCTTCTGCAATGAGAACAAACATCATAGGAGAAGGCAGGGGAAGGAAAGACAGGTATGGGCCAGGAGAAGGCTGCCTGGAGTTCTAAAAGAAGGTTCCCAGGTGGCAACCTGCCAGGAAAAGAACTGGAAGCAGAAATTCCAGCAAGAACCTGTGAGAAGAGAATCCGTACTCAGCTCCCTCCAGCATGGAATTATCTTGTGCCACCTGGGGTGGAAGGAATGTAGTGAAATGAATGCTGGGAGTCGGGCGGAGTGTGTAGGGAGGCTGTCCCCATAGAGGAGTGGTCCTCAATATATTAGAATCCCCTGGTAAGCCAGTAAAACAGTGCAGACCCTGGGATTCCCTGGAGATTCATAAGGCCCAGGGCCAGGGGATCTGAATTTTTACAACTCCTGAGAGAGTGACAAAGCTGTCACAGACACACTTAGAGAAATGCTGCCACAGTGACTGACAACATGGCCCCTGTCCTAGCAGCTGTCACCAGAGGCCCTCTCAGGTCATACCTGATATAAAAATGCCAGAGAGCACAAGATTCTAGTTTTTCTATGATCTAGAGCTTGCAAATAAAACCACAAATGTCTGACAGGTCACAGCTTGCGTGGAGGTCCAAACATAAAATAACCTTGGTCAAATGGAAAGGCCAAGTTAATTGCCCTCTCGCTCAGCTTCAATTGTACCAGTGGCTGCTGCTCTTGCCTCTGCTCTCCCCTCTCCACCCCCTCCCTGTTCCTCTGCCTCCCACTGGGATTCGAAGACAGTCTGGCTTCCAAGGTATCCCACTCCCTAACCTGCCCTTCTTGTCCAGCACCTAAGCGTGGCCTACCACACGCTGAGACTCTGGCCTCATTGGGGCCTAGAAGACACACACATTCTCCCGCCCACCCCAGACCTGCCCAACTAGAATCCCCTGATTAGAAACAAACAAACTCTACTTTGTAAAGCCTCTGGGTATTCCAGAGAAACCCACCCTGGTTGCTACCACTGTATTCTAGTCCCCTAGACCCTTGCTACTTAAAGCGCTGTTTAGGGACCAGGAGTGACAACTTCTCCTGGGAATTACAAGAAATGCAAGTTCTGAGTCCCCTCCAAATCCGCAGGGTAATGAGCTCCATGTGCACACTAAGTGCAAATGAAGGAACCCCAAGTTGCCTCATTTGTTGGGAGTCACCTGCCTTACACAGCCTCCTCCGTCCCACCTTATCTGTTTATCTGGGTTAGAAACAATTCTTTCCCTCCTATTAAACAATGCTTTGCCTTCAGGAGTAACAAGAGAAAACCTTCCTCAAGAGCAACTGTGGAAGCCTGATTCCAAAAAGTCTACTCAACCTCTTCATCGATGCTTGTTTATAAGTTGGTAGACTTCAGCTTTTTAAAATCCAATGCCAGGAGCAGACAGAACAATTGTCCTCTTGGAAAACAAACGTCAGGGAGGGGAAAGACAGACCTCTGAGTCTTCATGGAATAAGTTCTTAGGGCCCTTGGGAAAGGTCTATGCTGGAAAAATTTGAATAAGTCTCCTGACTTATCGGTGGGACAGCTAGCGGGTGGGGTTTGAAAGCAGGAAGAAAAATCTGGAGAGGAAATAAACATCTGTGAATGAAAGAGACGAAGGACACAAGTGAGAGAAGCTGAGGAATGATCCAAGAGCATCTCTCTGTGGGTCTGGTCCAACTTCTATCATTTGTCTTCTGTGGCACCCTAAAACAGGATGGGGTCAAGGAGAAGCGGCATGAATCCCAGAGCCGACTGGTCCAGTCCTGGACCTCCCAGGGCACCCTGGCCATGTTCTCCTTCCTTCCTCTCCACATTGGAACTGGCTGAGGCAGTGTCCTTAACTGGCAGCTCCCAATACTAGAAGGACAGTGTCTAATACCTTAGCGTGGTATTCAGGGCTTCCTAGCACCTGTCCTGCCCACCTCAGATCCCCCCCACACTCTCAGTCAAATACAGCAAGTACTCATGAGCACCTACTACGTTCCAGGAGCTTCTATGTACTAAAGGCACTTGGGATAAAGAGGGAGAGAGACAAGAGCCCCATCCTCAGCTCAAAATCCAGTAGAGAGAGAGACTGCCCAAGGGTCACCTCCCTGACATCTTCCTGGAACACAGCTGCCCTGGGTGCCAGCACCACTAGATACAACCATCTCCTGTAGAAGACTCTGGATTCTTTCAGGGCAGGACTGGATCCCCCACTCTTTGTTTACTACCCTGATGGTGGAAGGACATCACTGTGTGAAGGAACATCTTGCAGTCACCAACTGTGTTTTACAATGATAACAACTTGCCCCCAAGCCAGGCAAGATGGCAGTCAGTTCAGAGGTGATCGTGTGGACGGTTCCCATCTACGCTAGATGGTCAGGAATACCAGGATGCCCATTTCACGGAGGTGGAAGCTGAAGTACAGGGAGGAGCAAGGTCGCAGAGCAGGGGAGTGGTTCCCTGGGGATCAGAACTCAGCACTGCTTAGCTCTGGGGCCAGTGACGTGCTTCCTTCACCCTTTGCCCCTGACACCTCCCTCCCTGGTGTGTTTCCCAAGGGGAGATCACATCTGCCTCTGCTTGGAGGCCATCCGAGGCCCCACCCCACGGCGGTGGCAAGCAGTTGTGTGGGCTCAATTTGTCCTTAACAACAGAGCAGCTTCTGGGTCCCCAAGGAGACCAATCCCTATATATCCCCTTCCCCAAAGCAAAGCCCCTCTCCCGGGCCCCAAGTTCGGGGGAGTCGAGCTACTTACAGAGGTTTGCAGCTCCTTTTTGGAAAGATTTGCCTCCTCCGGCAACAACCAAGTGTCACCCAAGGGCACCTCTGCAAGGCTCCGTGGTCATGGGACTGGGCTCCCCTCCACCCAGCGTGGCCCCGCCAGCTTTGCTGGGACTTAGGGACTAATCCTATTCACCAAACACTTGTGAGCCTCGGGCCTGGGTCTGTGGGGCATATTTTTCATTTGCTTGTTCTCAGAGTCAGAGAGATGATAACAGATCGCTGGAGACACATGAGCAAAGGCATCTAATCTGCCTGGTGCCTTGGAAGGAAAAGGGGACAGCCACCCACCTTTGCCTCGTTGGGGTAAGAAGAAAAACTTGATCTTCTTTTCTACAAATTCCAGTCTCCCCCAGCTCAGGAAGAGCCACAAACAACCACCCGTATGCCTAAACCAGGACCTAGGAGACAGCTGGGCACCAACCCCCCATCCCTTACCCTCGAGCATCACCAACATCCAAGCTCAAGTTGCTCTGAAATCCAGTCTCTCCTCCTCATCTGAGCCACTAGCGCTGCCCTTCTGGACAATTGTGGTGGCCCCCTCCGGGGCCTCCTGTCCACCCCAACTGTTTACCATCTGATCTTTTGATAATGCAAACTGAACTTCATCCTCATGCCTGCTCCCCGGTTCCCCCTCCTTTGAGCTCCTATGTAGCTTCCCTTTGCAGTGGAGATGAAGGATAAAATCCACACACATCTGGTTCCCACAGACATTTGCCTCAACTCACTTGTGAAGCTCTGGCCAAGCCACAGGCTCTTCCCATAGGCCAAGCTCTCTTCTCTTGGACCAACTCCTCGGGCCTCCACTTGATGCCACCCACCAGAGAAGACATTCCTGACTACAGTGTCCTGTCTGTGCTTCTATTCTCATTGTCAGAGAAATATGGAGGAGGAGGAATTTTTTTTTTGTACCAGGGATTGAACTCAGGGCCAGTTAATAACTGAGACACATCCCCAGCCCTTTTTTACTTTTATTTTTATTTTGAGACAGGGTCTCAAGTTGCTTAGGGGCTTGCTAAGTTGCTGAGGCTGGCTTTGAATTTGGGATCAATAGGAAGGACTTCTAAGAGCTGCTTGAAGGACCCCCACTAACCATTTCATACAGAAAGAAAGCAAAAGTCAAAGAAATGTAAGGACTTCCGTTTTGTTTTATAAAGTCAGCAGCAAAGGAGGGAGATGCTCCTGTTCAGCTTCTTAGGGCTCCCCCGCTTCACACTACACCCCTGATGCTCCACCTGGGTCCTTGGGCACTGGGTCCCCAAGGACATTTACAAGCATCCTTTAGTATCTGCAGAAAGCCGGTTCTAGGACTTCCTGCCGTTTTGAGGAAGCCCAAGTCCCTTATACAAAATGGCATAGTATTTGTGTTGAAGCATACACATATTCCTGTGTACTTTAAATCATCTCTGTTAATATATTAATGCCATGTGCGTAGTTATATTGTTTAGGGAAGAATGACAATTTAAAAAGTCTGAACATGTTCAGTATAGATGTAATCTTTTTTAAAAATCTTCTCTATGGGTTGAATCTGTGGATGCGGAACCTGAGGGCTGACTGTTATCAGGAGTAGTGTGGGGTTTCGGGGTCACACATTCCCTCTCCCTCTGCACCCCGCCACAGCTGCTTCCAAAAGCAGAGACTTGGTGATGGCCACGAGGCAACCAAGTGGGAGAGGGCAGTGACTCCAGTCGGGGGTAAAAACATTATCACCCTGGCCTTGTGCCAACGCTGGACATGGGCCCTGCTCCTCTGCCCCAAGAGTGCCTTCCGCCCACAAGCCAGGTGCTCTGTGCACAACCCACTACTCAGAGCGTCATGATCCTCCCCATTCTCCTCCCTGAAGCTCAGGCTCTTCCTATGCTAGGAGGCCACCCCAGAGGCCACGGGTGCCCGACTGTCCCTGTGTCCTCTAGTTCACCAGGAATTTCCACTTGTACTTCTGTCCTCCCCAGTTAAAGAAATCTGGAGCAGATTTGATCTTCTCTGCTGTCAACTCAGCACCCAGCAAGATGCCTTGGTGGAAGCTCAGAAAACAGAAGAATAAGTGAGGGAACAAGTTTCCTGGCAAGTCCCCGCCATCTTTCTCCTGCTCCCCTCCTGGCTCAGGAGGCCACTGCCTATGCTTCATGTCATTCCTGGAGAGCCCACAGGTGGCTGTCAGGCACCAGCCCCCAGTCTGGGGTCAGGGGAGGGACGGCTGGCCAGGAGCCACGTCTCTTCCCTTCAAGAATGCCCCGTTCTGCCCACGCTACTCTCCAAATTTTGAGATCCCACCACCTGATGTGTTCCAGGCTTCCCACAGTGGGGTTGCCAGGCAACAGGAACTCCCGCTTCCACCCTGTAGCCTCTTGTAAGGGTCCAGGCAGTGCCTCCATCCTTCCTGGGGCTCAGAGTCCTGGAGACACAGAAGGCCCCGCTTAACTTCCTGCCAGCGGTGTGTCCTTGAACTGAGCCACCCCCCTTGGGGTCCTCAGTTTCTCCACCTGGAACATGAAAGGACTAGGCAGGACCATCATGGAGGCGGTCCCTACCAACAGCTTTTCTTTGGTGAATGCTTTCCAGTGGTCCTCACAATGGCCAGAGGAATTAGGTATTTTCCTCATTTTACAGATGAGGAAACTGAGGCAGGGAGAGCAAGTCACTACCTCGAGGTCACCAATTGGTCAAAAGTGGCAGGGGATTTCTGCCTGGAAAACTAGTATTCACAGGTACCACAGCAGGATACCCGGGGGCGCTTCTGAGACATCTCTGGCATATGGTTGGGTAGATGAGTCCCTGAGGCCACACTTTCTTAGTATAAATTCTCTAGAGACAAGGCAGCAGGGAAGGGTGGCTTTAGAGCCTGGCCCTTCTGGGCTTCCTGTACTGAGCATGCAGCTTGGCCTGCCTTCCACCTCTGAAGTCCCAGCAGGGTGCCACCCTGTCGGGATGCACCACCCACTCCATACCGACTGCAGCCAGTCACACCAACCATCTCTGAGCCTCAGAAAGAGCTCCTGAGCGCAGTAGAGTAGGTGAAGGGAACCCCATTCCTCAGATGGGAGAATGAGGTCCACAGAGAGAGAGAGAGGACCCCTGCCCAATTGACATGACCCCCATTCAAAACCAAATCCTTGGGCTAGGCCTGGGGCTCAGTGGTAGAGCACTGGCCTAGCACATGTGAGGCACTGGGTTCGATCCTCAGCACCACATAAAGAATAAATAAAGTAAAGGTATTGTGTCCATTCACAACTAAAAAAAAATATTTTAAAAAACCCACTAAATCCTTTAGTGGTGGTTCCAGTGTGCTCTGACCAGGAGCAACATTCAGGATGACCAAGATGGAGAGAGCCAGGCAGGTGGGACGGTGGCCAGGGGAACTCTGAACTCAGCGCTCTCTCCTGTCTTCAAGGTAAGTTCCAAGCTCCCTTCCTCGCCATGCAAAATAAACAACCATGACAACCTAATTAGAGGGAGAAGAACTCAGGGATCTATTTTCAAAAATCAAGGACTGCTGTTCCATCTTTAAAAAGAAATAGCTGAATTAGGTGAGCAGGGGTGGGGGAACTCACTATCCTGGCTTCTGGCTTCCTTGTGCTTTGTGACTTTGGGCATGTGGGCTGCAGTATTGGGGTGTGGATTCCCAGCCTACAGAAATGGGAGAGTGACACTGGGGACTCACAGCAGCTCACGGGTATCCTACAGTTTAGGGTCAACTCCATGCTTCTGTGCACTCGAACTGTAGGTCTCATCAGTATCACCATTGGGGGGAAGTTCAGAGAGGTTAAGTGGCTTGGACGTGATCACACAGCTTGAGAATTACAGAGCAGGGATTGGAATCCAGATTGATCTAACTCCTGAATCGCACCCTAATTGCCACATGCTTCCAAAGTGATATTCTAAGACTCTTACTAATAAGGATAATAATGATAGTGTTGAGCAATTTAATCACATGCTATGTGCCCCTGGTCTCCAGGCCTGCCCCTGCTTTAGGGCCTTTGTGCTAGTTGCTCCCATTTCTGGAAGACTTCTTCCCAAATATCCTCCTGGCTCTTTCTCTCGTCTTCTTCAACTCTTTGCTCAGCCATCACTTTTCCTGATCCCTCATTTAAACCCTCTGTGCTGCCGCTTCTGCACTCCAAACTCCTTGTCCTTTTTTTTGGGGGGGGGAGGCACCCCTCACTGTCGATACATCCTGGATTTTGTTTGCTGACTGTCTTCATGAGACATGCTCAGGGCAGGGGTCCTCCTCTTCTTGCTTCCTGCTGTGTCCCCAGTTCCTAGGACAGAGCTCAGCACCCCAAAGGCAGCAAACAGTAGGTGCTCAGTGGGTCATGGCAAGTCGTGACTGCTCATGGCAACTCAGGAGGAGAGACCCTGTCCTGAGTCACGGGGACAAGTGATGTAAACCTCTGTAAATGGTGAAGCGCTGCACTCAATCCAGCCTGGGGAAGCAAATATCCAATTACTCAGGTGCTGAGGACACAATTGGGGGCTGGGGACATCCTTCTCAGAATCGGGGGCAGAAGAACCCCTGGGAAGCCACCGTCCTTGAAAGATCAGAATTTGGAGCAATTCATCAAATGCTTTTCTCTTCTTGGCCAAAAGCCCACTCAATTTGCTACCCTAGGTGCCACACTGATGGCATCCTGGACTAAGGATCACATCTTTGGGGCGCAGTAAGGAGAGACAGCAGGACCCTCCTGAGTCAGCCGGGGCTAGGGTACAGTCTGGGTACCGGCGTCTTCCAGCCCCCCCCAGTGCAGTCTCCTGGGAGCCCCTCCCTAGCCCAGCCACACACTGTTCCTATTCCACAGCTCTTGAGGACACTGCCCTACCCTTTCCCAGCTTCTCTCCAGGCCCAGTTCCTTGATCCCTGTGTCCTGGGTCCCCTCTCCATCGCCCTCACCTGCTTCAGCCCTAGCTGTGGCTTCTAACTGCAAACACAGGACCTGGGGTCCTCCCCCAGACTCCAGGTCAGACATCTGAGTGGGTCTGGGTGTCTGTATTTTTGACAAGTTCCCAGGAAATTTTTATGTGGGTGATCCATAGACTCCCTAGAATGTGGAGTCCCTTGGAGGCTTGTGCCCCAAGATCCTGGTCTTGGTTTGAGCTGATCTCTGTGCTCTGGAGGTGGTCTGTAAACCTCCTAAGAGACAGGAACACACGCCAACACTATTATTCTCTCACTCTGACCTTCAACTCTCAGTAGGTGCTCAATAAATTCCTGTGGGTCGACTGAGGTCAGCCCAGCTGGGAGAGATGACAAATTCACAAGGTAGAAGACTTGAGAGCCAAAATTATCCCAACAGGCAGAAACGCTGGGCCAGCCAGAGAGAAAATGATATTCAAGGATAGATGAAAGTCAAGCATCTGTACTCAGAAAATTAAGCACAAATCAGTGGGGAATCTGCTTGGTGGTGGTTTATGTGAGAAAGACTTGAGAATTTGAGAGGCATATTTGACAGGGTTACTATGAGTTAACAGTGTGATATGGTTACTTAAAAAAAAAAGTCAAGTTGAAATTAGGTTGTGTTTAAAGAAGTAAAGAGTATCTAATCAAGAATGGTGGGCTGGGGATGTGGCTCAAGCGGTAGCGCGCTCGCCTGGCATGCGCGAGGCGCTGGGTTCGATCCTCAGCACCACATACAAATAAGATAAAGATGTTGTGTCCACTGAAAACTTAAAAAAAAAATTTCTCTCTCTCTCTCTCTTAAAATTCTCTTAGAATGGTGACTATACCCCTTTGTTAGAATAGGCAAACCTCAGCTGGCATATATGTGACTCTCTGTAAGATGACATTGGAAGACAGCTATCACTCTGAAAATAATGACAGATGGCAATTGAGGTTTTCAGGTGGGAAGTATGGCATCTAAGTATCATTTTATTCAGCAAATAAAGTTTAAAAACCCGGGCTGTTTGTCCTGGAGAAAGCAAATCTTGATATTAGGTTTTTTAATATCTAAAAGACTCTGTATGGAAGAGGGCCTGGGCTTTGTGAACTACTTAAAGAGAGTAGGGTTCAGATCAGTGGGTAGAAGCTGCATCAAGAAGAAATGAAATCTAATCCTGGAAAAGAATATGCAAACAGTTAGAGGTTTTCCAAGAAGGCAGTTGGTGCCATATGAGGTGGTGACTTCCTTGTCACTACAGGTATCCAAGCAGAATTGGTGGCCATCAAGGCCACAGGGATGCTGTGACAGGGCTTTCTGCATTGAGTGGGAGGGCACTGATCAAAAGACTTCTAAGGTCCTTCAACTTTTGAGTCCTCAGACACTTTCAGGTTCAGGCGAGGTCACCTCTCATGTGAACAGAATTCTCTCTGAGCATCAGGTGAGATTGGCAGGCTTGTCTAGAGACACCCTAGGAATTCGGGAACCCCTGTCCTCCCTTCTCCTGGGGATTCCCAGAGCAGTGTAGAAAGCCCAGTCGGAAGGCAAAGAGAGAAAGGCAGAAAACCAGCGATCTCAAGAATGGGCTCCAGTTCAGCTCCTGACTCGCTGTGGCCTGGGTCCTGCTCTGCGCCTCAGTTTCCAAACAGTGCAGTGGGTTCATGGCTTCTCCAACTTCCCTGGGCACAGGGATCACTTGGGGATCTCGTTGAAGTGAAGTTTCTGGCTCAGTTCAGTTTAAGCCCTGAAATCCCTCATCGCAAGAAGTCCCTATGTCCTGGGCAAGCTGGGAGTCCCTAGTCATCCTAGGGAGGGGCCGAGGTTCTGCATGTGAGGGAAGTGGTGCTGGCGGCAGGCTCCCACTGAGAGCAAGGATCTGGAGTCTCCTTCTCTTCTCATTTGGACAGTTCAGTCTGTGGTTCTAGAATCCTTTCTTCTGCCACACAGGAAAGGCAGGGCTCGGGTGGGTGCCAAGGTGACTTGCAATTGCCTCTTCTTCAGATTAGGAGACTGGTGGGAAGCTCAGTGGCCCCCTGGTACAGGGTGAGGTTGATGATCACTCTGCATACTTAGCAAATGAGAAACCCGAGGACTCTGGTGGCCTGGAAGGAGCCCCAAATCCCTAAAGTCACCACGATTTGACATTTTCACAAATTCCAACCTATGGAGGAGGCAAAGGGACCCTGGTGGTTTGCCTCATGGGCAGAAGGTCCTGACTTATATTGTAATATTTATGCAAATGTCTACATTTACCTGCTAGAGAGCCTCAGAGAAAAAGCAATGTCATTTCACGCAACACAACAGCTGAACGAATATCCGATAAGGTGTTTTGGGCCTGCAACTTTCTGGCGATCTTTCAAGATAACACTCCTCCACCAGTTAAAATCAGAGGTTTGAGTTTCTGCTGAGAAAGAACCGTGAGCAAACAAGATGCCAAAAACCCAAGCTGACCTCTGCTTTCCCAACCTCTTGGTGCTCTAATTTCCAACCCCAGAAGCAACGTGTGGACAAACCGTGAGCTCAGGAGAGGCCCTCGGATTTGACCCACAGTAGCAGCTGGGGTCAGTACAAGCTTAATTTGAGGCTCCTAGCTTTGACAAGAGGGACTTTCTGGAGGGACAAAAAGGTTCAAGAAGAAAAGATCAGGCAGGTGCAGCTAAGTTTAGTTAACAATTGGGCTTTTCCCGAGAGCCTGAGTGTCTCCCAGTGCCTGCTCTTTCTAGGATTCCCAGCCCAAGAGCCTGCGTCAAAACGCGGCTTTGCATTCGGCACAGGGCGGTTTGGATTAATCATTACTAAGGCAGTTCTCATCACTTAGAGTGGTACGCCTGGCGCGGGCCCAGGACACAGCCACTACATTTTAAAGGTTTGCAGATTACTGGCCAGTGAGCAGTAATCTGACCGGGGTGTGCAGAACAAGATTATTAGGGTCATAAATTTTTATTAAAGGTCACTAACAGATTTATAGAAAGCACTGTAAAATGACACTTGTTTTTGTTAGCATGAATCCTACCACTTGACAGAGAAGTTCCTGGGCTGAAGCGAAGCCCAAGAGCTTTCTCTAACAGAGAGGCCTTTGATTCAAGTTCTTATTACCCATGGGGGATCAAGACTGAAATCCCCAGGCTTCTGGGTAAAGGGGGAAGGGCGCCCCAGGCTTATTCAGAGACCCCCTGGCTGTGATGAGCATAAATAGCACTGGTGGGGCTCAGCTCCCACCTCTGCGACATGCTGGCTGGGTGACCTGGGGGAGTCATGTCTCCTCTCAGCCTCAGTTTACCCTCGTTAAGAACGGAGTGGAGGCTCACGTGACTGCTGAGAATGAGAAAGTCCTAAACACAAAGGTGTCCCAACAGTTCTGCCACTTCTGCTCTTCCCCACATGGGTGCCAGCTGCCTGAATAGCACGGGAAAGACACATCTGCAATCCTGTGCTGGAAAGGGCTGACCTCCTACTCAGGAGTCTCTGGACACTTGACACTGGGTGCTTCTGAGTGGAGGGTGTCCAGGTTGCTCCAGGGGTCGTCGGGAGTTCTCACATTAACATCTAACTCCAGTGAGCTGGGAAGGAAGAAGGAAGAGAGGAAGGAAACGATAGACAGGCCTGTGGAGAAAGACTGGAAAGGCTCAGACAGAGATGAAGCTGTGGGGGTGCAGGGCAGGTGTCCTTTTCTCCTGCTATATTTTTCTAGACTTTTCCATAATAAGAAAAGTGGTGATATAAAAAGAAGCCAGTCTTAGGCTTTGGGGGCAGGCAGACTGGGATTCAAATCTCAGAAGTCCTTTCCTTATAAAAGTCTTGGAAGAATCATACAGTCCTGATATCATACAGCTCCTGATATGCACAACAAAGTAAGACCATGGGCCTCGTGGATGACATCCAAGTACAGGAGCCATTTGAGGCAGCCTTCCAGCATCCTCTCCCTCCTCCCTTTGAAGAATTTTCCCTCTACCTGGTTGGTCCTGATGCCATCTTATTATGCCCAGGAGAAGAGAATATGTTTGACAATGAAACCAAACCAGAAAAAGCAGAGCTGAGAAAAAAGAGGGAGAGAAAAATGGGTCACCTATTTTAAGTCCTGGATCAAACCTGACCTGAAGCTTTATTGCTCCTGGATTGTTCAAATATGTGGGTCAATGAACACTCACTTCAGTTATTTGATTGGATTTTTATTACTTATAAAGACCTAACTTGCTCATGAGAGTATATACAATGCATATAAAGTGCCTAACACAGCACAGGACACATACATAGCTATAGCATGATGAGAGTGGTTTTAAGTTAAAATAGAAAATACTGTATTTTTCTTTCATTTATCAAATTTTTATCTTGAAAAATTTCAGTCCTTACAGATTTTCAAGAACAGTTCAATGAGTACTTACATAAATGTCCTTCACCTACATTCACCAGTTGTTAACATTTTACCCCGTTTGGGCCTTCTGTGTCTCCTCATCCCACCCGCCACACACAGGCCCTTTGCAGCTGTTGGGCCTTTCGAGAGATCAGTTCATTTCAATCCGACTACGATGCCATAGGAACCAAGATGTTCTCCCACACACCCACAACTCAACCATCCCACCCAGGAAATTCAACATGAACACAGACAGAGTGAAACCCACAGCCCATATTAAAGCCTCCCCAGCTTCCTGATGGCTTTGCAACGTTTTTCCTCCCCGCAGTCATGCATTAGGCTTAGCTGTCATAAGTCTTTAGTCTTCTTTAATTTAGAACAGTTCTCCAGACTTCTTCCTTCTTGCAATGTTGATATTTGGGGGAGCCCCTTAATTTGGATGTGTGTTGTTTCCTCATGTACAGATTCCTATTAAACACCTCAGGCAGGAATACTACACAGCAATATTGAAAATGGGGTTTAATTGTAGCAAACATTTTATGGAAGTATCACTGATATACAGAAACATGACCAGATACTGCATTTCACCATGTTTCAACGTATGTCTGTGGTTCATGCATTTATGATTATTCATATATTATTCTCACAAGAATAAAGAGTAAATCAGGTCACATATGTTTGCAGCCATAAAAAATAAATTTGAGGTTCTGGCATTGTCCTGGCCCACTACCTCTTTGCTCATAAGTCAAGCAGGAAATACTACCAGAGGCCTAGGGCACAGCCCAAGAGGCCTGCTGTTCGGTTCCTGGCCTATTATAACTCATTCCAGCTTAACTCATCTTGACCTTGACCCTGAGCCAGGCCACCCATCTGCCTCTGGATTCAATGTTCAGAACTGCGAAGCCCCAGTCATCTGCCCTGGTCCGACTTCATTGACTGGTTCCTCCCCTGGTGCACTCTAGCCACATGGTCTCCTTTATTTTCTTACCTCAGGGCCATTGCACATGAACATTTATCTGCCCATGTGGAATGAACTTCTCTCACTCTTCTTGTGATCTCCAATTCATCTTTTAAGCCAAGGCATAACTTTCACTTCCTTATAGAGATCTTCCCAAGGCCCAAGGTGATGGGTGCTTCCCCATTGCTCGCTCCCATAGCAGCACCAACTTTCCCTTTAGGATTTGATCACAATTTGCAATGCTATATTTGTGGAATTTATGTTTTTGCTATCCATTCCTTCCACTAGTTCCATGAGGGCAGAGGTTGTATGTGCTTTGTTTTTGTGTTGTGCTGAACTCTTAGCACAGGATCTGACATTTTCTAAGTTCAATGAAGATGGGAAAATGGAAGGAGAGAGCTAAAGGAGAGAAAAAGTAGAAGACCAGCAGGACTCTGGCCTCTGGATCTTTTTTTTTTTCCCTTGGTGGGTTCCAGCCACTTCTACTGGTGGGGTTGGAGTGCCACAGAGCTCTGAGAAACCCTGTGACTGTCCCAGTGGTCTAGCCTCAGACCCTCTAAGCACGACAGTGGCAGATGGCTGATTCAAACGAGTTATTTCCCCCAAGGAACAGCAACCCCCTCCTTCACCCATTACCTAATGGGTCAAGTCTGGCCACTGATCCTCTATGTGGGGGCTGAGGAGCGACAGAACCACAAACACTCCTGGTGAGGGACAAACTGGAGACACAGAGCCTCTGAGAGACAATCTGACTCCAAATTCTGGCAATCAGTAGGAATGCTATGACGACTTCTCCAGTGAACAGAATGTCTCTTTGGCCCATTGATTCCACATCTAGGGATCCATTCTGAGCAAGGAAAACCAAGGAGTAAGGGTGTGCCCAAAGACCCAGATACAGGCAGTTCCCTACAGCATTATTTATAATGGTTAAAGAATGAAAATTTATCTAGATAAAAAATCAAGTCTTGTTTAAATAAATTATGTCCAAGGTGATTAGCCATTTAAAATTATGGCCCAGTGCGAACTACTAGCCTGCCTAAAATCCAGGACACGGACAACACCAAAGGCTGGCAAAGATATGGAGCCACAAGAGCTCTCACTCATTGCTGATAGAAGGCAAAAATGGTACAGCTACTTTGGAAAACTGTAGCAGATTCTTACAAAACGAGACCCATTCTAACCATAAAGTCTAGCAGTCACACTCCTTGGTATTTACCCAAAGTTGCTGAGGACTTTTGTGTACACGAAATCCTACACGTGGATGTTTATAGCAGCTCTATTCACCATTGCCCCAACGTGGAATTAACCATGATTTCCTGCAGTAGATGAAAAGATAAACTGTGGTACGTTCAGAGAACAGAATATTATTCAGCACTAACAAACAAAGGAGCTATCAAGTCATGAGAAGACATGAAAGAGACTTAAATGCATATTATTAAGTGAAAGCAGTCAATCTGAAAAGGCCCTGTAGTGTATGATTCCAACAATACAACATTCTGGAAAAGTCAAAATTTTGGAGACAGTGAGAAGATCAGTGCTTGCCATGCATAGGTCAGAGGGATGGGTGAATAGGCAGAGCATGAAGATTTTTAGGGCAGTGACCCTACTTCCTGTGAAACTGTAATGGTGGATATGTGTCATCATGTATTTGTCCAAAACCAAACAATGGGCAACACTGAGGACTCTCAGTACGCTATGGACTTTGGCTGATAATGTTGCTGTTGGTTCATCCGCTGTAACAAATGGACCACTCTGGTGGATGGTGTTGATAGTGAGGGGTGTGGCGGGGTGGACAAAGGGCCCGTGGAAACTGTCTGTGCCTTCCTCTCAATTTTGCTGTGAACAAGTTTTAGCTCCAAAAATAAAATGAAAAATTGTGTTATAGATGGGCATTTATTGGCAAGGAGAGATATGCGATGCAAAGAAAGGTTAGAATATATTGAATATGATCCTATTTTTAACAAAACAACATTAAGGGCTGGGGCTGGGGCTCAGTGAAAGAGCACTTGCCTAGCATGTGTGAGGCACTGGGGTCAATCCTCAGCACTACATACAAAAATAAATAAAATGAAGTCATGCTGTCCATCTACAACTACAAAAAAACAATTTTTTTAAAACCCAACACTAATGACTTCGAATCACATCAAACAAATTGTCTGTCAGGCCCTGTTCTCAGCACTTTCTATCTACCACCCTGTTTACTTCTCCCACAGCTCTGCAAGGCAGAACTATCGATGTGCCCATTTTACCCATGAGGAAACGGAGGCACAGAGAGGTTAAAGAACTATCCAGGGCCATCACAGGCAGGCAATAAGGAACCAAAACTAAACCCCAGTTAGTGTGGCTCCAATATGTGTGTTCCTAACCCCTAGGCTTCACTGCCTGCAGGAAGATACTAATATGCAGTCAGTGACTCTGGCTGTGGAACAGCACTCCAAGGACTAAAAAAAAAAAAAAATTAATTACAATCGACCCCCCATATTTATGGATCTGTATCCATGGACCCAACCAAAATCAGATTGAAAATATTGGCAAAAAATGTTCCAAACATGTATAGATTTTTTTTTGTCACCATTCCTTTAAAAATACAGAACAAGTACTTACACAGTATTTCTACTGTGATAGGTATTATTTGTAATCCTGAGATGAAAATTTAAAGTACCCAGGAGGAAGTGCTAGGTTCTATGCAAATACTCCTCATTTTCCATGAGGATCTTGAGCATCTACAGGTTTTGGCATCCACAAGGGTCTTGAAACCTGCTAGGGAAGGAGGCTTCCCTCTGTTCTGTTTGTTGGTATATATTATAAGATGTATATTTATTGTTTTTATAACTTAAAAACTATAAAAGCTTTGAAATTTACTGCTTTTATAATTTAAAAAAAATGGAAAGGTTTGATAAAGTCTGGGTGACATCCCTAACTTAACTGGATCATCGTGTCCTCATCACACTGTGAAATGAAAAGCTAATTCAAAGTGGGTGTTCTCTGAACTCCAATTGTGGATCAAAAGATGGACTCAGTAGCCCCCAGGGTGGCTGGCTGGCAGAGAAGGTTAAAAAAAAAAAAAGAGAGAGAGAGAGAGGAGAGAGAGAGAGAGAACAAGTTGCCCACGGAGAGCAGACACTTCAGAGCTCGGCTCTGGGTCTGGGGGCCGAGGTGCTGGTCCTGCCTCTGGAGTTGTGGTGTAGCTGAGGCGCATGGGCGCTGGGAGAGCACATGAGGCCAGGGGCCCTTCTCCACTCTTGGAAAGTGGGTTGAGACTCCTGGAAGCAGCAGACAGCTTGCACTCCCAAGTTAGACTTGAATTTGACTCGGTTCCACCCACCTGCTCCACGTGTAATCTGGGTTAAGTAACTTAGTGAGTTAAAACAGTAGGGTGACTGTAGTTCACAAAAACCTATCATATATTTTGTGAATAACTAAAAGAGAGGAGTATGCAGGCTCCAAATACGAAGCAATGATAGGAGATGGAAATGTTAATTACCCCGATCAGTACATATCATAACATGTACTGAACTAAATATGTACAATTATTACATGTTAATCATAAGGTTTTCAAAAAGTTTAAGGAGGTGAAAATATTAACTACCCTGATTTGGTCACAGTTTACATACATCAAATTATCACATTATATCCTATACATTTGTACATTTAAAATAATAATTAATAAAGATATGGACAAAATAAAAATAGATACAATAATAGTATCAACTTGTAGCAGGCACCGTTCTAAATAGCCCCTGAGATTTCCACCCTGTGGTGCATACACCCTAAATAATCTCCTTCTCCCCATGAGTGTGGGCATGACTGGTAAATATGATGATATCACTCTCCTGGTCATTTGAAGTTACATACTAAAGATGAAGGAATTTTGCAGACAAAATTAAGGTTCCTAATCAGTTGATTATAAAATAAATCAAATGGAGATCACCCTGGGTGGGCCTGATCTAATCAAGGGATCCTTTAGCATCGGGTCTGACTTCAGAGACTTCTAGTCTCACTTCTGTTTGCCTCAATGCACCATGAGTTCTATGGAAATGGATTCTGTTGACAATCATATGAACTTGGTTGAGGACCTTGCGTTGGTAGATAAAACCCCAGAGTCAGGTGATTGCAGCTTTGTGAGACCCTAAGGAGAGCATCCAGCTAAGCCTTGTCTGGGATCCTAACTCATGGAAACTGTGAGACAAGGCATGTGTGTGGTTTTAAGCTGCTATGTTTGTGATAATTTGTTATGCAGCAATAGATAATCAATACACTCTGCCACAGGAATGTCACTGAGATAATGCAGGCTCTGTTTCATGCACACACACCTGTCCTATAACCAGTTATTTGATTCCCTTTCCCTTCCTCTAAATGACAGGGAGCCAGGGTATCTCTAGGGTTGTTAATGTTGTCATATCCTTATGCTCTCTCATCAAACCCACTGCCTGAGACCCCGGAGGAGCCTCCAGTTCCTGTCAAACTTGGAGGATAAACATTGAAGTTAAAGCTGGATGGGAAGAGAAATTCTTGCCCATTTGTCTAACAAGAGACACACAGAAATATTCATGGCACTTGGACCTGTGAAACAACCGAAAATACCTCCAGTAGGAGGATGGACGAATAGTGTGTCACCTAGTCATACACAGAAGACAATACAGCAGCACAAGATAAACTAAAGCCTGAAGTTTTTGTGGGAATACATCCTCACATAATAATGACTCGCAGAAAGATACCTACAGCCCAGTGCCATTTATGGAAAATTTAAAAACATGCATCTGATGCCTGGGAATGGCATCTCCAGGGTGGGGGAAGAAGGGACAAAAATAAAGAGATTAGGAAGGTTTTGACTGGGGTTGTGGCTCAGTGGTAGAGCGCCTGCCTAGCACAAGTAAGGCACTGGGTTCAATCCTCAGCACTGCATAAAATAAATAAATAAAATAAAGGTATTGTGTCCATCTACAACTAAAATTTTTTAAAAAGAGAGATTAGGAAGGTTCAATGATATCCACAATGTTTTCTTTCTTAAGCTAGAAGTGGGTACATAGTGTGAGAATGTTAATAGAATGTCAGCTCCAAGAGGGATTTTTGTATTGTTCATTGCTGAAGCCCTAGCACCTAGAAAAGAATTGGCACATAGTAGATGCTCAATATACTTTAGTTCAATGAATGAATGGTATTGCTTAAATTATTTTCTGTTAGATTCTGACATGCATATTTAAAAACAAATTTGATGGTCCCACCAGAGACATCCAATTTCCAACCACCAATTTGCTCTATGGTCCTCGGGGAGATCACTGCCCTTCTCAGGGTCTCTACTACTTTGCCATCTATGAAATGGGGGACTCCACAGACTTGTCTCGGTTTCCTCCTGCTACAGGGCTCTGTGGTTCCTGAGGATTCCAGGGTTCTGATGAATGGCAGGTTGGGCTATGGGGACTGTGACAGACCACTGTAACTGAGGTCTGTCGCTGAAAAATTTACTCCTCCATTGAACCCTTGGTTACTCTCATTTTTGCAGGGCAGGCCAGACTTCACAGCAGGATATGGTGGCAAGTGCCAGCTCTGGTCTGAGTGGTGGGACCTCAGGCAGGCCAGCTACCTCTGAATGCCATTGTGTTCTTGCATGGAAAATGAGGACTGTAACCCATCCTCAACATGCCAGTCAAGGGCTACGACCTGTGTGGCATTAGGTCTCGCTTCTTGTTCCCAAGATGTAAGGATCAGAGAAGGGCATGCTAATCCTCTCCCATTGACTGGCAGAAACTGCTCTGTACATACTCGTCCACAACAGAGTTCCTTGGGACGTACACTTTCCTGGAGAGCAGGGGTGCTCTCTGGACTCATCTGAGGCTGGCCTCCTGTGGGCTGGATACCCCAGTCAGCAGATTCCTACACCCTCTCCAACCCTCCCTGAGTGCACACTTCCCTGGGCAGCCCCACACTGGGGTCTCAGAGACCTGGTCCCAGGCCACTGTCACCAGAGGCATAAGATTGCAATCTCTCCTCTGTGTGCCAGCCACTTTCTGGTTTCCAAGGTGCTGTCACGTCCCATGCACCCCCATTAATCCTGGCAACAAGCCGGTAGGCAAACATCTCCCCATTTCATATATAAGGGGATTCGGGTACAGAGGATGAAGCGGCCACTGTCACTCAGTCACCTGTTCACACAAGCATACAGGGCACCCACTGGGTGCAGGCACTGTGGTCCTCAAGATACAAATGTAAAAAGTGATTCATAACTATCAGTAACATTTAGGAATCACCTACTGCCTGGCAACAACTATTTGGCACCTACTATATTCAGATATATTAATTTCTGTACTATTTGAAGCACACTATGAGAGGCAGGTACAGATGCACGTTGAGTGTTTGCTGGGTGCACTACTCCGCCTGACCTTACTTGATCATCTTGGCCCCTCTGCCAGGTAGGTATTAATATTAGTTCTATTTTAAGGATCAGGAAACTGGGGTCAGAGAAGTGAAACCACAGAGGACTGTCCTGGGCTTAGAACCCAGGTTCATGCACAAGAAGCTACAGTCTATAATCCCTTGGATGAGTCAGATAAAGAGGCAGAGGAGGAAGAATGGGAGGGAAGATACAGCTAACATAATATGATGGTGGAAAACTTCCTCACAGGTTGCAGAGGAGGGACTAGGGGGCAGTGTTGATTAAAGATAAGTTTTTGCTGGGCTGGGCGTAGTGGTGCATACCTGTAATCCCAGCAGCTCAGAGGCTGAGGCAGGAAGATGGTGAGTTCAAAGTCAGCCTCAGGAAAAGCCAGGTGCTAAGCAACTCAGTGAGCTCCTGTCTCTAAATAAAATACAAAATAGGGCTGAGGTTGTGGCTCAGTGGTCAAGTGCCTCTGAGTCCAATCCCCAGTACCTAAAAAAAAAAAAAAAAAAAAGATAAGTTTTTTTTGTTTTGTTTTGTTTTTACTTATTTCTTCATGTAAAGTTGGGGAGGGGGTGAAACACTGATAGGATAAAATGAACGCCAACCTTAAGATTCTCTTAAGAGTCAAAGGAGTTTCCAGGAAGGAGCTACACTTGTTCTTTTGAGAATGCTACCACTGAAAATATCATTCCCAACACCACTTATGAGATTAGCAGTAAATCATTCATGAAAATACATCTCATTATTTTATTTATCTCATTTTGACCTAAAACCTTATTGCTTGAATTATGATCTCTGTTAGACTGTCCTGCTGACACTTTGCTCTTTCTAGAAACTTCTTCTGCCTTTACAGTGAGCATCTCCAGTGGAGAATGATCCAAGGAAGGAATTGGGCAAAGCTGTCAATACATGCCTCCCTTACTCTCCAGCCTCAGGGGTGGGCAAGTGACCACACCTGGCCAATCTCAGCCATCTCTCTGACCTCAGTGATTCGTCTCATGGGAGGGCACATGACTTCATCTAGGCTAATCGCTGTCCTCTAATCATTTGTTCTGTAGAGACAAAGAAGGAGAAGACTGGTCTTTGTCTAAGTGAATTGGCCAGAACCATATCAGTCTCACAACTACTAGAAGGCATCTGACCCACCAAGAGGAAACAACGAAGCTAACACTGAAAAGTAGAGCTGAGGGGAGAGGAAAACAGGACCTGAGCAATATGGTTTGAGCCTCTGAATTTAGCTCTGACTGATGTCTTCGCTCTTGTCCTTGGCAGATGTGTGAACCAACAATTTCATTTTTTTGCTTAAGCGAGTTTGTGTTGTGCCAGTCCCCAGCCACTGAAAAAGTTCTATCAAATACCACCCTCCAAGGAATCATCAATTGTCGATTTATTCAATAATTATCTATTCAGTACTCATTCTGGGCCTGGCACTGATATGCTGTCTGGCTTTAATGGAAATTAGGATGACAATTTATCATTGATGGAGTCTTTGGGGGAAAGGGGACCCAGTCTCTGGAGGCAATTTCAAAAGAAAAAAAAATGTCCAATATGTCTGACTCAAGTCCATTTTGATAGCAAATGATGATGGTGGCAATGACCGCAACAGGGATTGTACTAGCAACAAAATCTGAGTTCATGGCAACAAGTTACAACAGATATTGCCCACTAGATGGCTATTTTACTTGAGATAATACACAATCAAGGCGACAGATCAGTCTCTGCTGTTGTAAGTTCATTATGGAAGACAGTTGGTCAGGATGGGGTTCAGGTCAGGTGGACAGAGGACAACAATCAAAGACTGTGAGATCATGAAAGGTCACACTTTCCAGGGAATTACCTGAAGACAAACTGAGCTATAGAACCACCCAAGACCAGGTGACAGAGGGCAGACACTCTGCACCCAGGTCTCCTTCTCTGAGGTTCTTAGTGTCCATTTCTTCATCTGTAAAATGGGTGCATTAATTCCCACGGTTTTAATCCTCAGGCCCTCTGGGAGGATCAGATGAGGAGTTCTGCAAATGGGAAAGGCTCACAGCTTTGTTTTCTAGCACAAGCAGGTATCCAGCCAACTGAGGAAATAAAATCGTTCTCCAGAGTGAAACCAACAAGTGTCCTCGCTGGGACCAGATGGGTAGTTGAAGAGGCACAGGACCAAACAGATTAGCTTCAAGACGGTGGCTGAACAAGCAGAGTGAAGCTGTGGGTTTTGCAGAAATGACTCTTAGAAAGAAAGTACTGCTGGCATCCTGTGGAGACTGGCAGAGGTGTTTCCACTCACTGTGAGATTATCCGAGCTCAGGGAAAGGTGTCCTCACCCTCCTGAGAGAGGGAGAGACTGTGTGCATGTGTACGCACACGCACAGCTCCACACAGGCCAGGAAGACACGAGGGGCTTCCGTCCAGCTGACTGTCCACTTGCCAGAGTGCCACAGGGCCTCTTCTGCCTTTTCCTCATGTGCCCTAGAGCACCGTCTGGTCTAGTGGCAGGCACATGTGTACTCACAGGACTGTGCACATGATCCCACAGGTGTGTGACAGCAGCGGGAACCTACGTGTGAACCTTTATCATGGATACATCTTTGGCTACTGGAATTCTATTTCCATTCCTCACCGATTTCTTCTGTGAGCCCCAATGAGAGGGTGTCCCATTTCTATAAATTTCTTCTTAAGTGACATCTGGGCATCTAAGCTAAAGTCTTATGAGTACCACCTTTAATCAGAGGGATCCATCTGGAGCAATGATGACTTTGTTTCATTGAGCCTTACTTTCTCTTGTGGCTAAATTGCAAAATGCTTATGCCATCACTTCTTTCTCCTTCTGGTCCCTTGTCCCTGTCCCCTCCTTACTGGCCTGGAACTCTGTGATTGTCCCACTTGAGGTATGTAGGATGGAGACTTTCATTTGTTTCAGTAGCGATAGGTCAAAATGCTTCTCTGACAAAAGGCAGCCTGGTTCATACTGTTCCCCACAGAAAAGTACCAAGAGATCCGTTAACCTCTGTCCGATGGATGTTAGGCTTGTGGACAGGGACAGTGTATTGGAACCTCCATGAGTATCTTTGACAAGTGTCTCTATAAAACAGTAGCACTTCTGTTTTCTAAAGTGAGCAATGATTAGTCAATTTTTGTATTATGAGCACCATGTTAAATGCTTATCACTGTCCTGCTAAATCCTCACAACAACTCTACTTCACAGTTGAGTAAACTGAGGACACTTTTTAACCACTTATTTCTATATCTTCTAAAAAATAAACTAAAAAACCAGGGAAGTGAGACTCAATCATGGAATCTACAAGTTCTGGGACCCTGGGGTGAGTGTGGGGTGCATTATAGAAGCTACCTAATATGCCTGATTTCAAATGGGTATATTAAGGCCCAAGACAGAGGCTGGGATGTTAGAAAGGCAGGGTCGAAGATCTGGAAGCCTGTCTTCTGAAAGCAGAAGAGGCTATTAGAATATGGGATTTAGGGCTGACATACACCATGTGTGGCCCACACAGGCAGGATAGAGAAGTGGCAGCTACACGGAAGACCTCCTCGCACATGTGCATGTCGAGTAGCCACGAACCCTTCTGCAGCCAGGTTTTCTCATACACAAAATGGAAATGATACAGATACCTTCCTCAAAGTGTTGCTGTGAAGACTAAATGAGAATCTTCATAAAAGTTTAGCACCTACTAAGTGCTCCAGTACTGTAAACTTTTATGATCTCAGGGGGCTAATGACAGTTCTTAATGATTCCACTTCCAAATGAATCAAATGTCCAATGCTTTTCCAGTGTTATTTCAAGTGAATACCGTTTTCTTCAATTTAGAATCTGCTAAAAACAACTGTAGAAGAAACATGCTCTATGCAGATTCTTGAATTTTAGGAGAAAAAAAAACTAATTAGGTGATAAAATAGTTGGAATAAAAAGGGCCATTGGGACTCAGGTCATCTGCCAGCTGCTAGATGTGTGACCTTAGAAATAATAACAGCCAGTAGCCAATATTTATTGAATAATTCCCACATGCAAAGTATTTATTTTATTATATATATATTCATTATATTAAAGATTAATAATTAACATTTTCTATATTAATCATATGACATATTAAGCACTCATGAATAAGTAATATACTCATTAAATAATTAAAATAACCCACTCAATAATTAATATTAAATATATTCATTATCTTTATTCTTATATATTCATTAGATTCTCACCACCATCCCCATGAGGAAGGTATGAGATGTCATTTCCACTTTATAGACAAGGAACTGAGGCTTTGCCTTGGTTTATCACTTTCCTGCTTCTCGCCTCAGTTTCTCCAATCGCGAGGCTAGTCCACTCCTGCCCATCTCGAGGAGTTCCAGGAGGACTCAGAATCGAATGCATCTGAAGTTGATCCTCAAAGCCCTAGTCCTGGAAAGCCAACAGACTCCAGCCATCGTGAGCTGAGGTGTGCCACACAGGGAAGCAGCGCCGTTCCAAGGGAGCCCTTCCCGTCGGCACTTGGACTCGCCTGCACACACACTTAGCAGGAGAGCACGTCTGCTTTCTTTCCTTCAGTGCTCTTCTTGCTTCCTTGTCTTTAACTCCGACTACTCAAGTTCAGCAGGGAAAGTATTTATTTAGAAACCGGTCCAACTCTATTTTAGTTATAGATTTGTTCCTGTGGATTTACACCAAATGACCCGAATCCTCCACAAGAGCCACAAGAGAAAGAGAATTTTCTCTCAGACATAGATGGCGAGAAGGTGAACACCTCTCCACATTGGCATGATCGGTCCCTCAGTAGGCCATTGGTGGCCAGCCAAACCAGCAGAGTCACTTTACCAAACCCTCAAAGTGCTTACTCACCAGAATGAGGGCCATTCGCTTCCCTTGCACACCAGATGGGCCTCGTGGAAGCCCTGGCTTGACTGAGGATGGAGTGAAGTGGAGACCAAATGGGAAGCAGCCCACACAGCCATTAGAGTGACCTCTAGTTGAAAAGGACAAAGCAAAGCCATTGTGAGAGTCTCTCTCTTTTCTGCACCAGTGTAACCACCTGGGTGATGTTGATACTGCTGGGCACGCGGCAGGGCAGAGGGGAGGCTCATGACACTGGGAGGGATACAGTCTGGGCAATGTGTGAGGGTTTGACTGAGCCAAAGACATCAGATTTGAAAATCCAATGCTGTCACCTCATTTGTTGGCACAATGTATCTAAAAAGGTTTCTTGGACCTTCTCATGAAACAAATCCTCAAGTTACCTGCTATAGATCTCAATATATCCTGCTAAATTCATCGTCCTGGACCATCCTGAGCCTCTCTCAGAGTAGCCTGGGGCTGAGCCTTGGCGTGCATCAGAACCACGTTCAAGACTTGCCTTTGCCACTGTGGGCTCTGGGAAAACCTTCTCTGTACCTGAATTATCTCAATAATTACAGATGGGGAAACTGAGGCTTCTATAGGTTGTCACTTGTCCTTGTCACTCAAATTTTGGAATGACTTTAACCTCTCTCCCTTTTGAGGAGTGGGAACAATTATATCTATTTCATGGAATTGTCAGAAAAATTAAATAACGGTTCCTCCTGAAATAGAATAACTCAATCTTTCCCAGATTTAGTGATGTCCTGGGCCACTAAAGAGAGCATAAAACAAAACAAATAATGGAAAATACTAGGTGAGTCCGTCTAGCAAGGCCAGATAGAAACATAAAGAAAAAAAAAAAAAAGCTTTCTAGCATCAGTGTCATAAAAGGCCATTTTAACACAGAAAGAATCTTAGGACAAAATGGCCTTAGAACAAGATGAAGTACTTGGACACAAAGAGAGAGCCTAGTGGGTGCCAGTTCCCTTCCCTGCTTATCCCCTTCTGCCATGCTGTCAAGGTGTTTCGTATATCCTCCCTCCAGGGGTGAGCAGGACCCACATGCCCAACAGAGGAGGGTGTCAAGGAGGGTGGGGTGAGCGAACCAGAGGAGGAAGAACATCCCAGAGAGAACAAAACTGAAGGGAGGGGGAGCACTGCTGATCCACTGACTTCCCACGGCTGCTCCCCACAGGCAGAGGATTCTGTTCTCAAATGGCAAGGCAAATCCAAAGGCTCCAGGCACAATCAGACTGCAACAATAATGGTTCTGTCAAAAGAATACCATCCTTCACTTCGAAAAGGCAAAGCAAAAAGGCACTGGGAGGGAGCCACATCACAGCCATGACTTTGTCCACCATCTGGGACTGACACAGACAGGGACAAAGCTCTGATTCCCAAAGAAGGTCCCTTTAAGGTTGACAAGAGGCACAACATTCTGTCTGCTGGGCCAGCAGCCATCGCTGTGGAAGGGCACAACTGCACTTCTTGAGCATGTGCACATGGTAGTGTAGACTGAGTGACCGACAGACAAGAAAAACAGGCCTATGTCTACTCCACATCTCCACTGCTCCTTACAAGAGTTACTCTTTGATCCCCAGAACCAGATGCACAAAAAGGAGCTACTGTATTTCCCACTTTACAGATGGGGAAACTGAGGCTTCTATAGGTTGTAACTTGCCCAGCTCCTGAACAACTTCAAACTCTTTCCCTTTTGATGATTAAAATGAATGAGGCAGGTGCCACCTCCAGAGACAGAAAAGTGACTTTGATGGGTGCAGGGTCAGCCTGAGTGCAACAACGCTAAACAGAGAGGAAGAGAAGAGAGGGGGGAATCAGATCTTAGAGGAAAATCACTCACTTCATGACAGGAAGTGGCATGGTACATTGATTCTTACCTGGTTATGAATTATAGGTTAAGCATCCTAACTGGAAATCCCAAATCCAAAGTACTCTGATACCCAAAACTTTTTGAGTGCTGATATGATGATCAAAAATGTTCAGATTGCAGAGTGTTTGGATTCTGGAGTTTTAGATTAGGGATAATCAACTGGAAAATCCATACAACTATTCCAAAATCCAAGAAAGTTTCAAAATCTGAAACACTTCTGATCCTGGGTATTTTGGACAAGGGATGTTCCACCTGTACAAATATCCACAACCTTTGAGAAAAGCCTTCGAGTCAGATATTTAAACTCAAATCCATAACCACCTATTGAACCACTCCTTTGTTCACTGATGAATTTGTTCACAAATTCCTAGCACAGTACCTGGTATGTACTAGGTGCTCAGCAAGTACTTGTTGAGTCTCAATTGAGTTATTTTTCCATGTGAGAGTCACTTTCTGAAGGCCTCCTCAGCATATTCAATTCTTCCTAACTGATGTTTTCAAGTCAGAATGAGAATATTCCTTTTAAAACAAGAATGTAAACATTAGGATTGGAATTGTAGTGGAGCACTTGCCTCACACATGTGAGGCACTGGGTTTGATCCTCAGCACTATGTAAGAATGTGTCATGTGCCCCTGTAGCTATGGAAGGATCAAGACTATTGGCCCCATCTGGCCAGGGGAGGGCTTGGGCTCCTCCACTCTTCCAGCTGTGGTTCTCTGTATCCTAGTCAGCTGGTAGGGCCCTCGAGTCCCATCCCCAGCCTGTTCCGTTAACATCCAGAAAACATTTACTCCTGTTCCTCCACACCAGCTCCTCCAGCCAAATACCAGGAGGCTCAGCTTTATCCATGAAAGCAAACTTCTGCTTTTCAGAGAACAAAACATCACATTGAACACAGGTTGATTTCTATTACATTTGGACCCAGCACCAAGGGCTAGCACCAGAAGTCCCCTAGATCTCCGTGTGCCTGCGCACTTAGAACTTACCAGAAAAAAAAAAATATGTGCTCTCCAATAAATGTTATATTTCCATTTCTGTGTCCCAGACCTGGACGCTGACGCAGAAGGCTGGAGATTTCCCATCCTCCCACATCACAAGCTGGTGAACCAGGCAATGAAAAATTCCCCAAATCTAACATCAACTCACGCAAACCTCGAAACCCAGACGCCGTGGTGCTCTTCCCACTTTCGTTGCAGACGGTGGTGATGATCTGCTTTATAAATAGTCTAACATCAACTAAGGGTTTGCAGGAGCTGCAAGCTTTTCCCAATAGTATGGATTCTTGCTAAATCTTCCAATGATGCTATGGTCCAATCCTCACCTTTCAGCCAAGAAAACTAGAGCCCAGACAGATGTAGCTAACAGAATGTGGAAAAGCCTGGATTTGAACTCAGGTCCTTCCAACCTCAGTCTATTTTACTGGCTGGTTTTGAGAAGGTTTTGATGAATCATATTAAGTCGGAGGGTGCGGGGAGGAGAGGAGACAGAGAGAACTGGTCTTCACAGTAGCTCTATTTTTTTTCATTAGTTCAAAATCTGCATATTTTTATAAGACACACAAGTCTGGAGTTGGCAAGCAAACAAAACCCAAGCCCAACGTGATTTCGATTTCTGCTCAAAGGGCGGGCAGAGTTAACACACAGATGCAGGCATTAGGATCTGCTTTGGCAGAACGAGCCTAAAATAGCTGCTGTCTATTCCCTGCCTCTCTACCCAACCATCATTCATTAATTTCTGCTTTGTGGGCGCCGAGGCTCGCTGGCTGCAGACAAGTTATCTGGCCTGGCAGCCTTTTTCTGCAGCGGGGTAATAAATGTTCACAAGGACCTGGTGGGAAATGGATGAGGGGACATGTCGAGGTCACGATCATAGCTACCGCTGTGCACGTTCTGGGGGGATCCCTGGGTCTGAAATGATTATCTCGGTGACCTCAAGAGCATCTTCATGTTTCATCATCTTGGCTGGACAGTCTGCAGTCCTATGATGAGGACGGCAAGGCAAGGCACCAGCTGGTGGGATGTGACTTCTAGGATGTTAGGTTCCTGGGCTCCCCAGAGTGACCATGAACAAACCTCGTACCTGTGACCTCGTCCTTCCCACTAGCCTGCAAGCTTATTAGGACAGTGCGAGGCTTGGTTCAAAGCCATATAGCCAGGAGCAGTCACAGGCCTGGCTCAGTCCAGGCCTTCAGGACATATTTAGTGAGTGAATGAATGAACAAGCAGCTTTCGGTTTTCTCCCTGGTTCAGTTTTACTACCACACAAACTCTTCTGGTCGTTCAATGGAGATGAACATCCTTTTTTTTTTTTTAACTTCAGATGCCATGTATTATGCAAGCGTTCCTTGTGATTGAAAATTCAATAGTTGCCTTTAAAAAAAAACAAAACTCAACTTATATCAACTCAACAATCAGTCCCCCAGGGTCTGTTCTGTGCTAAACCACACATAGGGACATAGAGAAGGAAACAGCAGATTTCAGAATCATACTCCCATCTGAGTGGGGTGCCTTCCTCGTAGCCCACAGGACACATGTGGTGACTGAGAGAATAGGCTAAGCAAGGGCAGAGATAAATGAGAATGCACACCTGTCTTGAAAGGCCTTGTGTAGCTGGGCACCGTGGCACACACCTGTAATCCCAGTGGCTGGGGAGGTTGGGGCAGGAGGACTGTGAGTTTAAAGTCAGCCGCAGCAACTTAGTGAAGCCCTAAGCAACTTAGCAAGATCTTGTCTCTAAAATAAAAGTTTTTAAAAAAGAAAGAGCTGGGAATGCGGCTTAGTGGTTAAGTGCCCCTGGGTTCAATCCCTGGTATAAAAACAAAACAAAAGGCCTGTACACATGGGCCATATACTCTGTCACAGACTATGTAGTTGGGTGGGGTGGGTGACTGGTCCACACTGTGGCACTGTATCCCTTGCTTTCTGTCATCTATCATTGTGTGCCTACATGAGGGACTAGACACTGACATCAAATATATATACACACACACACACACATATATATATATATATACACACACACATCACATATATACACATATATGTGTAAACATTCCCCCAAAAACAGGATTGAGAGCAGGCTTAATGAGACAAAGCAGAGGCTGTATCCCAAAGCACAAAAGTGTGGAATCATTCTCCAGCCAACAGCTAATGGACAAGAAAGACCTAAGACTTCTTGGGATTGGGGTAGGAAACAGTTTCCTGATGAAGAAGTTGAAAGAAATGGTATCTGGTATCCTCAACCAGTTGTGAGTTTTGAATCCATACTTCGCAGTTCTTTGGTGTGGAAAAGCCAATATGCCATTGCTCAGGACCTCACGTTTCTAGCAGCCAATCTGCAAAATGGGTGCAACACACTCTTTGCTTCAGCAGTTGTTTGAATGCCTTCTATATGTCGGCCTTGCTCTGGAGTGGGGGCACCGCAAAGAAGAGAAAGAACAAAACTGCCTGCCCTCATGGGGCTTCCATTCTAGTGAGGTGGATGGGCTTGATGGCAGCCAAGGGCGCACCAACACTTGGCTCTTCCTTCACTTGATTGTGGATCTTTGTTCTTCTTAAAATGAATAGCACCCCAAATGCCTGAGTCTGCTTCTTGCTCTTTCCTTGCAGAGACACATTTTGGAGATAGAACCATGTTGGCACAGAGACGTGGATCCACCTCATTTCCCTGCTTCTGCAAGGTGGAATTCTTTGGTGTGGCTGCTCCATGGAATCAGCTCCCTCTTGTGACAATCATCAGAATGAAAACTCCACAAGGGCAGGGGCTTGGCCTGCATTGTTCACTGTTTTATCCCCAGAGCCTGGCACAGTGGCTGGTCCACGGAGGCACTGGATAAATAATTATTAGGTGACTGAATACATTCACGTTGTTCTCAATGCTTCAATATCCAATAGAGTTCAGTGACCATCTGCATAAGCCTCCCAGACACTATGCAGTGGACTTCCCAGGCCACAGACCTGCGTCTTTATTTTTAACTTTTTATTTGGAAATAATAATAGATTCAATAATAGATTGCAAGGAAAAGTACAGGGGAGACCTCCAGCTTCTCCTAGAATGAGCATCTTGCATAAACAGAGTATAATATCAGCACCAAGAAATGGGCATTGGTACAATCCACAGAGCTAATTCAGCCAGTTACACAGCCAGTGATACAGACACCCATTTCTCTTTTTAATATTTATTTTTTTTTGTTTTAGGTGGACACAATATCTTTATTTATTTTTATGTGGTTCTGAGGATCGAACCCAGTGCCTCACGCATGCCAGGCCAGCGTACTACTACTTGAGCCACATCCCCAGCCCCAGACACCCATTTCTGTGTTTGTGTGCAGGTGCACATGTATACATGCACTAGGCAATTTTACCACATATTACCTTTGCATAATCACCACCATCCAACTCTACCATCCCCATAAGACTCTCACATGATCACTAATCTGTCCCCTTTTCTGTAATTATGTCATTTCACCCATGTTATGTAAATAAAATCATGCAGGAGGTAATCTTTTGGATTTTGGCTTTTTTCACTTCTTGAGGTTCATCCAGGTTATTGTCTATGTGAATAGTTTGGTTTTTTCATTGCTGAGTAGTATTCCATGGAATGGACATACCACAGTTGTTTAACCTGGATTTCAGGTTAACTTAAATAGATGTTGCCCAGTTTCTATTGTTCTGGCATAGACACTGATCAGCAGAGCACACAGTCAATACCTAATTCCTCCCCATTTTTACCAATACTTGATAGTATGAACATTTTAAACCTCTACCAGTCTGGTAGTGATTTCTCATTGTTTGAAGACAAACATTTTCCTGATTCCACTGATAAGATTTTTCTGTAAAACTCATGTCACACCAAGGGAGTCTTGGACATCACAAATGCTTTAAGGAGGATGGCTGTCTCCCTGACATCCCTGAAGGCCAATGCTCAGGTAGCCACAGATGTGAAGGCACAGATGGTTGTAGTTAGAGGCTTCATGGATTCAAGCCATTTCCAGTCTGACTTTGTGGTTCCTTGCCACCCAGAAAGGAGGTCTATTTCCCTTCACCTTACATTTTTCACCAATTTTCTCTGACTTGCTTTCTCCAATAGAGCAAGTGACATTGCAAATTTTGAGCCCAGGTCTCATTAGTCCTTGAGTGCTTCTGTCTCTCTCCCTCATAACTCTGCTGTGATCAAACTCAGGCTAGCTGCTTGAAGGATGAGACACCACATGGAGCAGAGGTACATGACCCAACTGAGGTCAACCTAGATCAGCCTAGAGTTAGCCACTTTCACCATGTGAGAGCCCCCGAGGATCCACAGAGCTATCTATGTGACTTAGAGCAGACCACAGAGAAGCAAGGGAACCCAACCAGTACCAGCACCACTCAGCTGACCCATAGGTTTGACAGTGATAATACGTGCTTGTTCCCTTACATTTGAGTTTGGGGCAGCTTGTGGCACACCAAGAGCAAAGCCACAGCCACAGAGGAGGAGTCTCCAGCCAAACCAAACTCCCCGAGCACTGTGACATCGCCACAAGTGGCATCTAAAGGAGTTTCTGGCAAGTTGAATTTCAGATATTTTGGTTCCAATGTGAAAAAGTCCCAAACAAGTTCTCTGGCTCCATCCCCGGCCTCCAGCCACCCACTCTAAGTAAGAAACTTGAACAACTTCTGTCAAAGACATTTCGCATCTTAACACAACAGTGGGTGAGAAACCCAAAGTGGTGAGCCGGCCTCCTCCCTGGCCTCACCCTATGAGGCACCGGGGTTTGCAGATAAAAATACTCTCCCCTCCTCTCCAGCATGGAAGCTGTCCAGGGTCAGCCTCCCACACACTTCCACTCAATTTCTGACTCTGGTTATAAAACCTTGTGCCCAAAAATAGAATTCAAGGGGATTTCATAGACATGTTCTCTGGCATAATTGCAGCGTTCCTGCAAACTTTGAGAAATTCAATTTCAGGCTCTGAATACACAATCTTCAAAGCCCTGCCCCCCAGGTATTAAACATCAGGATGAGCTGATTGATCTCTCCCCCCACCCATTGCTCCACGATGAGGGCAGCTGTTCTCAACTTGCTTCTGCCTCATTTGCCTTCCGTTGTTCACCCCGGCACCCTCCTCCAGATTGCTCAGCCGGGGTTGTCGAACCTGCCTAGTCCTCACTGGCTGCTCGGCCTGCTGTGGCTCCCAGGTACTCTTCTGTCCCTCTTCTACCCTTGCCCTTTCTTTGCTCTCCCAGGACAAAGGCAGCCCCAAACACCCCTTGGTTCTGATCCCTTTAGTCACTACAGCCTCCCTTTTCCACCTCACACAACACAGGACTTGGAGCAAGGGTGGATGCTACAAAACATCCAGCATGCCCCCCTTATTCTACAGATGGGACTGGAAAAGCCCGGGAGGGGGAAATTCAAGGTCAAATGTGCAGGTAGTGACCAAGGCAGAACAGAACCCCAAGACTGCACACCAAGGAGTCGGCTCCAAGTCTGGTTACCCATGAAATTCCAAAACAAGAGTAAAAATAAGGCCCATCATAAGAATATTGCTATTTATTAAATTCCTATAATATGCTGGGCACTGAACACATTGAATTATCATCATTATATTATAGATGGAGAAACTAAGGTACAGAGAAGGGAAGGGTCCTATCCAAGGTCACACAGCTGTTAAGTGACAGAGCAAAGATTTGAAATCAATGCCGTGGCCTTAAGCCCACCTTGAATCCTGTTATGAATGCTTCTGCATATGCCTTTTCACATCTGCACTTTTGCTGAATCTAGTCTCTCCTAGGTCCTCCTGTCAGTTTCTAGGCTCCCCTTTGCACACTCATCTCACCACCTGCTGGTCTTAGGTGGGCCCTCAATGGCCATCAGAATGGATCTACTTTCTCGACAGGCCTCATCCCTTGCTGGCTGTGCAATGTTGTGCAAGCAACTTCATATTCAGTTTCAGCTCCCCAAATCCCTAGCACATAATACTCTCAAGAAGAGTCCTCTTCAGACTCTCTCCCCCTCACACCTGTTTTCTGAGGACATAGGTGATTTTTTTTCCACCACATCCCTCTGCTCGCCACAGTGTCCTGTCCCTGTGGGGTCTCCTCCCACTTCTCTGGGTACCAATGGATACTTCCCTTGCATGTTCAGTCTACATTAGAGCCCAGGCCCAATGACATATCTTTCTCTCTAGTGTTTACTACCCAACTAAATTGCAATTTCCTTATAGCTGGTGGCATTCCTATAATCTCTGAAGTACCTAAACCATCCTGCCAAATTGCCAGAGTATTGGGCATGACTGGTGCATTATGAATCCTAAATATCAGGATTCAATGGAGAAACACCTACTGATGCATTTCATTCATTCATCCAATCAATCAGTACTTTTCTCTTTCATGTGCCAGGCCCTGTGCCAGCACTAGGATAGAGGATGAAATATGCCTGAACCCCTTTCCTTGCCTAGCTCCCTGCCCAGTGAGCAGTCAGTCAGCAGTCACTGGGTGCTGCCTCCCCAGTGGCTTCTCCCTCCACCTTCCCAGCTGGGAGAGCTCTGACTATGATCACATGTTCCCAGGCCCCTAGCTCACTCAGACAAACCCTGGTCCATTTATGCCCCACTGGTCCCATTCTCTTGGCAATGATTGGTTTGGGCGTGGCCACATGACCCAATTCCAGCCAATGAAACACAAGAGGAAGTTGGCTGGATGCATCCGGAAAAGAACTCCCTGATTAAAAAAAAAAAAAAAAAAAAATGCCTTCTGCGATTTTTGTCTCCACAATGATCTTCTGTAAAGTCGAGATGGAGTCTTTCCTCTGAGAGTGGGGTAGGTTTAAATGAGACTACATATTTGAAAGTGCTTGTAATCGCCTGGTTTTATAGATTCTGTCACCCACGGGTACCTTTTCACTACGGAATGGCTCACCTAAAACTGGGCTGGAGCTCTCTTAAATCATCTCCCTGTTCTTCCTCCCCTCTACATCCGGGCCCCACTAACCTTCCAGCCCAGGCGTGATCCCTCATTCACCTCTCTTCCTTCAGACACTTTTGCATGATATTCTTCTTTTATTCTTTCACCCCAAATAGTTTAGTCTGTGACTCCACTCTGGGAATTCATCATCAGGAGACGCCTGCTCATTTGCCCAGGGGCTCACATCAAGAATGTGACAGTGTTGCCTATGATAGCAGAATTCTGGACACAACCTAAGTACCCATGAGGAAGGGATTTGTTCAATTAATTATGGCAGAGCCACTTATAAAAGATGAGGTGGAGACATATTTATTGATATTTAAGATGCCCATACTCTATTATTATCTGCGTACCTATCAGTCATAGAGAAATATCTGGAAGAACATCTGACAACATGTTAACAGGAGCTAGCTGTTCCGTGGCATTTTCATCTGAGTTTTACTTTCTTCTTTATACTTTTTGATACCATTTGAATTTTATATAATCATTATGTAACAGCTCTATAACCAGGGGGAGAAAAAGCTACTTTTATTTTGAAAAGAGAAAAAATACATATAGACTGGCAGCCAAGATCCACCCTCTTTGGGCAGTCTTCCCTACAGTCATGTGAGGCAGGATCGGAGAGTCTGCTGCACTCCTGCTAACCTAGAGCCCCCTCCATGACACCTGCCTCTGCCTGGAAGCTTTCTAGTGCTGTGAACACAGTACTGGGCCGGGCCAAGCTCTATGGGCTAGAAAACTCTCTCTCATTGAGCAGGAACCACTCTTGGTCCTAACTCTGCCTTCAAAGAACAAACCCAGGGCTCCTCTCTCTCTCTCTCCATGCACTTGTCACTCTCCACCTCAGACACTCAGCAAGTGACAATGATTTCCTGGTGGATGCCCCATTCAGGGCAGAGCATGAGCAAAAGCTTGGAGATGTGCAGGCACAGGGCCTATTGCGAGGATGCTCTAGACTAGTGAGACAGCATGGAAAGATGAACCCAGGGCAAAACTAGAAAAGTCCACATTGGCCATGATGGGGAGATTGGCTGTCACCTCACAGCGCAGTGGTTACAGTATATTCAAACACGAACATTTTTGGCACCATAGCCAAAGTAATTAAAAGACTCAAATATATCTCAATAAATGCCAGGCACAGTGGTGCATGGCTGTAATTGCAGCAGCTCAGGAGGCTGAGACAGGAGGATTGTGAATTCAAAGCCAGCCTCAGCCTCAACCTAGTGAAGCCCTAAGCAACTTAGCAAGACCCGGTCTCTAAATAAAATATAAAAAAAAGGGCTGGGGAGGGCTGTGGCTGTGGCTCAGTGGTAAAGCACTTGCCTAGCATGAGTGAGGCACTGGGTTCGATTCTCAGCACAATAAAAAAATAAATAAAGTTCCACCAACAACTAATAAAATATTTTTTAAAAGGCGGGGGTGCTGGGGATGTGGCTCAGTGGTTAAGCATTCCTGGGTTCAATCCCCAATACCAAAAAAAAATTTTTTTCAACAAGATATTACTATTTCAGCTTACATCCTACCTAAATCAGTTAGTGTAGGCTAAGTTAATCTGCAGTGACAAACAAGTCCAATACACTAGTGGCTTAAAACAAAGGCATTTTTCTCACTGATGCTACAGGGCCATTTCAGCATGACTGGGGTCCTATCCTCTGGTTTTTGTTCAAACAATCACACTGGGGGAGGCTCTATCCCATGCTACCTAAATCAACAATAAACAAAAAGGGGGAAACAGCCTGTTTGTTATTAAAGCTTCGTATAGAAAAGACGAAATCACTTCATCTCAAAGTTCATTTGCAAAGGCAAGACAAATGGCTATAACTAATATCAAAAAGGAGAAAGTTTTCAATATATCATGTGACTAGAGAAGAAGAAGTTGGAGATACTTCTATATTGCTAATGACTAGCCAAATTCCTACTTTATAACAAAAAGAGAGAAGAGGAAGGGGGGAAGGAGGAAGAGGACAAGGGAAAGAGATGACGTGCATTGATTTTTTGGAGAGAGTTGAACTTTCCTAGCCTCATGCTCTTATCTACTCCTGATGGCAACATTCTGGAGATTCCATTCATAGTGGCATCTGTCCCTGATGCCAGTTCTCAAATACTGCATCTCTTACATACCCTGCCTATAGGCGTGCCCTCTTCACATCCTCACCACTAAAGGCTTGCCCATCATGATCGCTGGCTGTTCACCTCAACATCTCATTTTCTCAAATAGCATCAAAAGCAGATTTTTCAGTTGATCACAATTTGATGGCCCACCCTGAGTCCCTATAGAACACAGGACAACAGTCACCGTTTAGGCATGGTGGACTTATCCTAGAGTTGTGTTGTCACTGTTTTTTTTTTTTTTTTTGGGGGGGGGCGCTATTTGAATTTATAAGAAATAAAAAAAAAAAAATCCACCTTATTTTCATGAACCACCTACTATGTGCCAGGACCCAAGAATGCAAAGAAGGAAGAAAGTTAGGAAGGAAGGTAAGCTGGCCCAATCAGTCCCACCTTCTCTAAAGCCCAGTGACAACTGGGCAACAGATGTTGAGTCCTGTTTCCATTTGGGGGCACAGCCTATTCTTCCCACAACTTCGCCCTACAAGGAGCTAAAATTTTATTCTTTCCAACCTCCAGCTCACGCAACCTGGGGGGATCCGACAGCAACATCTTTGTACCAGTGAGCTGCTGGCTACCCAGAGTGGAATGAGAAACCCAAGGCCTGGATTGGAGATCTGGCTTCATCAAGCAAAACCACCTTATGAGGAAAGGAAGTTGATGTTTATCAGGCCACATCACAGGCTTGCTGTGAGAATGAAGAGATCTACATATTGGTGAAAAGTCCCATCCATGACAAGGTGCATTGGTGAGAAAGAGTAATGCCTGACATCGTGAAGAGCTTCCTGGGTGCTGTTTTGAGGACTTCTATCTTATCCATGAGATAGGTACTATTCATATCCTTTTTTACAAATGAGGGGAATAAGAGCCCAGAATCCACTTTCCCAAGATCACATGGACATAATTTTGAGCTCTTCAGGCTTGAATGGAGGTGCTGCAAATGTGGACTAAACAGCCATTGTTTTCTCCTTCGAGAGACCTTTGGGTTCTTCACAACTGGTGTTAGCTTTGGGGGAAAGGAGAGCTTATTGGGTTGAATTGTGCCCCTCCCAAATGATAGGCTGAAGTACCTGCCATGTGACCTTATTTGGAAATAAGGTCTATATAGATGTAAAAAAAAAAGATCAGGTGAAACTCACTTACAGTGGACCCCAATCCAGGATGACTGCTGTCCTTATGAGGAGAGAGATTTGGAAACAGAGAATAAGACACTGAAGAGAAGACAGCCTTGTGAAGACAGGTAGAATTTGGAGCGATGCAACTACTAATCAAAGAATGTTAAAGATTGCCAGTGACTGCTGGAGGCTAGGAAGTGGCAGAGGAGTCTTCCCTGGAGTCAGTAGAGAGAGAACAGCACTACTGTCACCTTGATTTGGGGCTCCTAGCTTTCATAACTGTGAGAGAAAAAATGTCTGTTGCTTCAAGCATCCAAGTTTATGGCAATTTGTTACAGCAGCCTTGAGAAACTAATATGATCATGCATTGAGTGTCTACCATTTTCTGACACACTGGGGAGGCTGAATGAAATAGGAAGCCAGAACCTAAAATGTTCAGTTTGGCAGATCTGGCTCAGTCATAACTCTGACCTACATAAAATAAATAATAACAAATCTTTTCACTTTTTCTGTCAGATCAAGGAGTTGGACCAGTTATTCTCCAAGGGACCTCTTGGTCCTAAAGTTCTCTGGCCTGCTATGGTAAGGATGGGTGGGAAAGAGCAGGTAGAGAGGCAGCCTCCCCTCTCGAGCCCCATGTGTATCACGGCCTTCTCTGCTCCTCTGCCTCTAGATTCCTCCAGATTGCTGCCACTCCTTCTACCCAGGGCTGAGACTAGCATCCAAGGCCTCCAGAACCCCATCCATGCACAATTCCCTTTCTCTATTCTTTCCAGAGCTCCAAGAAGGATATCCATGACTTTAGGATCCAGAAATCTAAAGTCCCACAGCAGGGATGGTGTAAAATGTTCAGGAGATGTTCAGAGACTCTGGAGAGATGGGAAACAGCACCCTGGTCCTTGGGCATCAGAAGGGGAACATCTGAAGACATAACAGTGAGAAAAGCAGAGGCCAAACATCTAGAGGTTAATCATAGGAGTTGAGAGGGCAGGGAGGCATTGAGAGATGCCTACAATCTCATTTGCCATGTGACCATGGGCAGTTTTCCAAACCTCTCTGGTCCTAAGCTAACACTCCCTGCTTTTATTCAGTAAAGCTGATGATAAAAAGTACATCACATGGCCGGGTTCACAGCGAGCCCTTGATGAATAGCTACCTGGTTATGGATTCAGGGCCCTAGTCTTCTCCTAGGTGAGTGTGTGTGTGTGTGTGTGTGAGACAATAGTATGAAGACAGAACCTGGAGGTGGCAGAGGAAACTGCTCACCTGGAGAGCAGTGATAGAGTCGGAGGTTCAGAAGAAACACTTCTGATTAGAACTACCCATTAAAGCCATTTGTGCTACTACTTGCAGTCCCTGATTCCTTTCTGGGCAGAAGGATATAAAGAGGACAAAGCATCAAACAGGTACAGATCATTATTTTCACTTTTATCATTGCACAAGGACATACAAACTCATCTGCTCAGTCTTTATCATGTTCATCTGCCAAACCCGCCCCCATCCCACAGCCATTTTCTTAGGCTGAGCCCAGTACAAGCTTTGATCATTTTTCTAAGTCCCACCTTTTGATTTTTAAATAAGGAGGCAGGTTACTCCACCACTGCCTAGATGTTACATTACAACATAACAATGTTTATGGCACCTGAGCTGGTACCAGAAAACACAGGGAGGCATTCGGTTTCTCTGCCATATTCACCCTCCTAAAACCAAAAACCAAAGGGTCTTCTCTTGGCTTGGTAATGAGGTTAGCTGCGGCTTGCTCAGCACCCGCCCTGCACCCTCACCATTTGTTTACTAACTCAGGGCTGCTTCCTATTACTTAGGAATCTGATGAAAGCGATGGGACCCCTTTCCTTACACTCCAAAAATTGCCCAGCCTTATAAGATATTATGTTTGGTGGACGGAAGGGGTTTACCATCTTCTGCCTTCCTCACTTCCCTGTGAGGAATGTGCTTCCTCATTCCCCAGGGTCCCTTCTCTAGGGGGAGAATCCTCAGAGTTCACTCTGCCATACCCCCCCTCTCCCTAGCTCTGCCCTCAAAGAAGAGGAGTCTTATTTTATTGGTCAACTTGGGAAGAGGGATGGGGGTAGGGTTATCAGAACTGCCATTCTTCCTGTTGGGAGGGAGCTTCCTGGACCATAAGCATGTCCTCTGTTCTGCCTCTCTCCCTGAAGGTTTATCTGGGCAGGACAGGACCTCCATGTGGACACCCTCTTGGAGGTCACCTGGAAGGCCCCCATTTGATACCTCTCCCAAACTTGAAGCCTTGACCACTAACTTCACCTCTTTGTCTCTGGAAGAAAAATCATGCATTCATCCTTTGGTATCCTCAGTACATTGGTTCTAGGACACTTCCCCATGCCAAAATCCACAGATGCTCAAGCTCCCTCATATGACATTGTGTAGTATTTACACTGACCTTCCCACATACTTTAAACCATCTCCAGACCATACTAATACAATGTAAATGCTTAAGTAAGTTATCATGCTGTATTGTTTAGAGAATAATAATAAGGAACAAAATTTATACATGTTCAATGCAAACATAATTTTTTTCCAGTTTCCATCTGTGGTTGCTCAAATCCACAGATGTGGAACCTGTGGACAGGGAGGGTCAGTTGTATTTTCTTCCTCCACTTTCCATCCCTCAAATTGCTGTAGGTGTGTAGAGGAGAGATTATAGTTATGAGGGCGGCTCATGCACAATCCTGGACCCTTCCAACTTCCGAGAAGTCTGAAAGAGCAGACACCTTTCAACCCAGCATCACCTCACCAGTCAAGTGATTTGGGTCTGAACTCTAAACTTAAATCTCTTTGAGTCTCAGTTTCCTCATTTATAAAACAGGGAATTGTAATAACTGTTTTTCAGTTTCTGAATTTGACACTTGACATCTTGAGGCCTTGCTGACCCTGGAGGGACTCCCCACCCCAGGGATACTCAGTTTCTAGAAAGAGTAAAAGACTCACCTATGAAAGTGTGCCTTTCACATACAAGCCACCAATCGGAAGCCCACGCTCCCAGGCACCTCCTTTACGGAACTCAGGCATTCTGGGCCACTACTTCCCTGCCTTAATCATCCCAGATTTGGTACCAGATAACTAGGGACAGCCATTATGCCCCAGAGTCTGCTGAAATGAGCCAAAAGGCTTCCCCTGCCCCACCTGTGTCTTCCCGAAGAAACCACAACAAAGACTCCTGCGCCCTTTCCACTTGCTCCCTCTGCTTCCTGACTGCCCCTGGGGGCTTCCGTAGGCCCTGCCTGGTGTGGCATACCCTCTCCTCTTGGGAACTGTAACTGTCTTTTCTATGGCAGCTGTCTCCTGCCTGTTGGCCTTACCACACCTGAATAATAATAAACCTACATTTTAAAACAGGGATAAGATTACCTCTCTCATGATTGCTATGAAGATTAAGATAGATAAACAGCATACAGTCTCATACAGCATCTGGCATAGGGAAGGACTTCTATTTATTTTTTAATTTTTTAAAATTCATTTTTTTAATTTATTTTTTGCAGTGCTACACCCCAGCCATAGCTGAGCCTTTTAAAATGTACTTTCTTTTCTTTTTCTCCTATCTCTATCTTTCCCCGCTCTTTCTACCTCTTCTGGCCCTCAACTTTCTTCCTCCCTAGATAAGTTACCTAATTTGTAGGAACCAGTGTAAACTGAAAAATCTCAAAAATGACTGAGATTTGGAACATGATGATTGGAGAGCATTAAGTCAAGTGCAAGGATCCTTCTGAGTGCCACCCGCCCCCTCCACATCACTCTCACAAAACTGGCCCTGCTCCCTCCTCCTCTCTTCCTTTCCATCAACTTCTCTTTTGCTTCCCAAATCTTTCTAGCCTGACTTTCCAATCCCAGGCCCTAAAAGTTAATCACCCCCTCTTTGTTCTTTGTTACTAGATTCAAATTTTTAGATCTATCAAACTTTAATGATTCCACTTAATTCGGGAGGGAGGAAAGGAGGCCAATCTAAATTAATAAGAAGTCTGATAAATAAGTCATTACTAAAGAAATGCAGTTTTATTGCTCTCAGATTTATATGGCAACAGAGAGGTGACACAAAGAGGAGGGGAGGGAGGTGGAAGTTAGATTTTTCTGGTATGTGATTTAACAAATGGAAAAGATTTAATTTATAATGAGAATATTTCTTATTTGCAAGCGATACAGCTAAAACCTCTCTCCCTCAACTAAGTTAATATTTCTCTTCTGGGCAATCAGTTTGCTTGGTGAAACCCCTTTGCTGCTACGGGCTGATAAAATTCATCTGCACTGATTCTGTATAACAAAATGACTTCCATGACCTTGCAGGCAGTTCATAGTATAGATTGGATCATGGAAAAGTCAAACAGAAAATTCTGTATGACAAATTGTCTCTCTTGCTCCCTTCCTACTGAATCGTTAAGTCTCCAGAGCATCCTAAAATTCAGAAGGTCTCCCTTGCCACCACACGCCATGCTTGGACTTAAACTCTGCTGGCTTGTAGTGTTTCAGAGCTAACACTTGTCCTGTCGCAACTGGATCTGGACCTATTTGGGGAGTGGTATCCCCAAACAGTCTGCATAGCTCACACCTCTAAGCTTTAGCAACCTGGGCCTGGAATTATTCAAACCCTCTACCACTGCCATCCCCGAACTCCGACCTCCACAATCTATCAAACTCCTAATTTATGTTTCAAGGTCCAGCATAAAGGAAAGTCCCCTCCTCCATGAAGCTGTCTGATTTTTCCAGGCAGAATCTGTCTCCCTGTCTGCTTCCAAACCACATCAATTATAGCATTTGCGCTACTGGCTACCAGTCACCCGCGGGCCTCTTTGAGAGGACTATGAGCACCCTGGGCTCTGGTGTCACCATCTTTGGGAGGCTCTGCAGTCCATCAGTTAAGTAGTAGAAGTGGTCCCAGCACCACAACCACCAGGGGCATGTACATGGTAATGCCAACTTCACATGCAGCCTTGTGCAGATTAAATCAGTTGACAACCCAAGCGTGCTTAGCCACAGAGCCTGGCAAAAAGCAAGTCCTCAAAAAATATTAACAGCTCTCTCAGACACGGGCCTATAAACTCCACAAAGTTACAGGGTGGCCATGTATCCCAGTGTGACTGACCCTTTCCATTTATGCCTGTGGTCCTGGTGCTGTTATCAGTCATGCCCCTCTTCCTCTCAGAAGTGTCTCAGTTTGGGTGATAATTTATGTAGCCAGGCTACCTGACTGGAACTTGGGTCTGTTTTACTTACCCAGGTGTTTCTGGTATATCAAACAGTGCTTAGCACATAGTAGGTATATACTGCAAAAGTGTCACATGAATGAATGTATCTTCAGTGCCTAGCAAATGCCTTGAATCTGGTAGGAACTTTATTGCTAGTTAGAGTTGACCTCTGAGTTATTTACAAGTACTTTTTCACTTAGAGAAGGCAAGAATCAAGGTTTGGTGAGTGAGCGAGTGAAGAAGCCCCATTCCCCACCTCTGGTGCCAGGAGGGCATGCTGCTCCCACCAGACTGTGTGGCAAGAGGGTGTCTTCCTGGGGCTGCAGCAGGGCCCTGTTTTCATTTCCCGATTAGAAATAAGGTATTGATTTCCCTGTGGAAGCAACAGGAGAGCATAGCCCAGAGTTGGCCCACGCAGCCAGGTACAGTGGGTTCCTGAGGGTGCTGGCTCTGGTCTCCACTGAACATTCTATGTAGAGGCACAGGTTCCAGCCAGGGCTGCCCTCACCACCTCACACCACCACAGGGGAGAACCCACCTAATCTAGGTGCCAGAAGCAGAAGGAAGAGAATGGGAATGATTAACCCTTTCTGCCCTCCCTTCCAGGCTCAGAAAGGAAACTCACAAGCAGGTAGCCAAAATATTCTGGCCACAGACCATGCATTAAGCATGATGGTAAGAAGTTTAGGAACATTCACTCCTTCAACCACCAGAAAAGCCCTATGAAGTGGCTTCTCCTGTTTCACATGAGGGGGAAACGAAGTCAGAAAGAGGAAGTCACACAGCAAGTAAAAGACAAGAGTCCTAGAGCCCAAACCCCTCAGGTGTAGAAACCAAACAGGAGTCTTCACCAATTTATCTTAACCCATCCTAAGAAAGCCCTGTTTTCCCTGTTCCTCTGACTGTGTGACCTTGAGGCTAGCTCACCCTCTCTGGGCCTGATGTCCCTTTTCTGAGGATAATGTTCCAGGAAGCTGTTTCTAGAGCTAGGACATCCCTGACCACCAGGATGTCCCTTTCTCCCGAGGCCACAGGGCAGCCGGGATGATCAGGCCTTGGGTGAATCCAAGTGTTCAAGAACTTAGTGGTACACCGGTGAATGCATGAAGCATTCCTGCCCAAGTCCCCTTTCCCGGGGAGTCTTTGACACCTGCCTGAAAAACATGACATTGCGGATCTGAAAGCTCTACTTACTGAGGAGGGGCTTCTGAGCTCCCTGTGGAGGAGTGGCATGTGTTTAGGGAAGGGCTGTGGACAGGATGGGGGATACCTGGAAAAGGTGGTGAGGCCAGAGATGCGAAAAGCACTTTGCACTGGGTCCTCCACCACCTCTGCTCTTAGAAGCTGGAAACCACTTTTGTGGAGGCGAGAAGACCCCAGCCCAGAGTCAATGTTCATAGCTCTGGACATGTCCCTAATCCAAGGGAAATAGCCAGAAGAAAGGAGGTCCCCCAACACTAAAGGGGAGCCAGGTAAAGAAATCAAAGGCAGCAGGGAAGGAGGAAATTTGGGGGCTTCTAGCACCTCGGACGACCCCCACCCCCAAGTTCAGCACAGCTGCTCAGCCCAGAAAGTTTGCGCGCCACAGGCGCAAGGCTTGCCCCCTCCCCGGCCGTAGCAGGCGGGTCTGCAGGCGCCCACCCCCGCCCGCCCCGCCCGCCTCTTGGTGCCCGCTCAAGGTCACTGCTGACAAGGCGCCTGCCTCCGCGGAAAGAGGGGACCCAGGACCTGCTTTGGTTAGGGCTCAGACTCTTGCCCGGTGGGGGGTCCCCAGGACGAGCGCCCAAGAAAGAGAAGCCAGCCGGGAAGGAGGTGGAGACCGAGGGAGCAGGGAAGAGGCCCAGAGCCCCGGGCCGGCCGCCCCTGCCTCACCTGCGCTGGCTCCGGGAGCGAGATGCTGCCGCCTTCGCTGCCGCTGCCGCTGCCGCCGCCACTGGTGCGCGCCCGGCCCGGCCCGGCCCCGCTGCGGCTGTGGCTCCTCGGCCGCGGCTGCCCCGCGCTCGCCTCGCCCCGCGGCCCCGCCGCCGCCCGCCTGCCTCCTTCCCTCTGCCGCCTCTGCCACCGCTGCACTGCGCTCTGCCAGCCTCCCTCCCTCCTCCCTCCTCCCCGCTCCCTCCGCCCCCGCGCGCTCCCCTCAGGCCCTCCCCAAACTCTGCACGGACAGCGCCCCCCTGGATCCAGAGCGCACCATCCCATCCCATCCGCGCCCCCTCCAAGCACGCGTAGGGGCGTCTGGAGAAGGGTCTCCAGCTTCTCCCTGGGGCGCCATCTCCAGGTACCTTCATCAGCACCAGCCCCTTACTCACCCCACCCCCATCCGCAGCCTGGCCCTTGAAGGCACCCCTCCCCACTCTTCTCCGTGGGTCACAGTGCCCCAAGGCTCCCTGGCACACTAAAACCTGTGGACCGGTCACACGGGGTGGAGTGAACAGGGATGCGGAGTTGATATAGAGGGAGGCGAGCTCAGGATCAGGGAGCTGGGCACCACTCCTATGGAGTTTAGCCCAAGGGCTCTTAGACCCTCGGGAAAGGATCAGGGAGGGAACTAAGGTACTGGCTGGCCCAGCCTCCTGCCTGGCCCTGGCTAGGGCCTGAGAAGTCTAGGACAGAGGCCCCAGCCTGCCTGCAGAAAAAGTCGAAAACCCCAGGCACACACGGAAAGCACCTCCCCAAGGCAGGCTTCCCCTCCTTGGCGCAGGCCCCAGTAGCTGAAAAGCCGAGCTCCACCAGGAAGCCGGGAGGGCCACCTGACTCCCATCGCCTGGGTCTGCTCCATGGCATCAATTAATCATGCCCACTTGCTTATTTATTTATTGGCTTTATAAAAAGCCAAATGCACTGCTCACAAGGAGAAAGGAGAAGATGGGCCCCCACCAGGTGGGAGTGGAGTGGGAAGAACTAGACCATGGTAACTGCCCTCCTCTGGTCTTGACTTAATGAGTGAGGGCCTTGGGGAGACCCTGGGTTCTGGGTATCTCCAACGCCTGCTTCCTGAGAATGGCTGGGATCTTGCCACCATTCACAGCACCCACATTGACCATGGCCTGCCCTCTACAGTCCTAGGATGGGACAGAGGTTATTCACTATTGGGGACTTAAGTTTAAGAGGAAACAGAGGCAGCCTGAGAGGCCAGTGACCAGAAGGAAATCCCACAAATGTGAGCGGAGGTGTCTCCTGGCTCTTCTTGGCTCAGAGCATTGCCTTCTCACTGTTCCACATTCGGCTTGGCACGTGGCACTTGCATCTCCTGCTATATCCAGGAGCATCCAGAGGACGTTCCTCCATAGATGCCCCACCAACCCACATCTCCTCCCACCTTGCTATCCCAGTAAATGACACTGCAGTGCCTCCTGATGGCCAGCGCTAGCCATTCCCACCAGGCCTTCACTGAGGGGGCCTCCACAGTCTCCCCATCAGTCTGCTCTCTTGTCTGTTGAAGAGCTCAACACCTTTCACATTCTCACAGTGACATGCTCTCAACCTCCCTTCTGCTGCCACACGAAGCCAGATGTGGATTATGCCCGGTCCTGCTTTAAAACCTTTCAGAGTTCCCCAATGTCCTCAGAAGTCTCATAGCCTCAGAATGTCATTCCAGGCCTTTCCATGGCCTTTTCTACCTTGATTAACAATGTCCTTCCCCATATGCACAAAGCACTGTGCATGTCATCCTTCAATGAAGATGTCTTTCCTCTCTTTCAATCAGTGTCTGCCTAGTCATGCTGCTAAGGCTTGATCTTAGTAGTGATCTCTTCCTATGAAAACTTTAGAAACCAGAAAACAAGTTGAAAAGGCAAAAAGGAATATGCAGCAAAAGCCACAAAACAAGAGGAATCTCAGTGCAGAAGTGAGTGGCATCATAAAAGTACCAGTGACAAAATTCATTAGCTGTTTGACTTTGGGCATGGCCTCAACCTCTCTGAGCTTACTGGTGCATCTGTTAAAAGGCTGACCAATTGCATAGCTTCATTTGGCTATGACAAGCATTTAATAAACAATCGCTACAGTTGCTTGTGAACACCTATTATGTGCTAAGGCAGCGGGGGTTTTCAAAGATGATTGGGTAAGGACTTGGGGGACAGCGAGGATTATCAAATGCCTGTAAGGACTATGCAATACCAAGCAAGGTGGTTTTGCTCTGGCTTATGGCTCTCTTTTCTGGAATCTACCAATAAGAGAAAAGCAACAATGTATGTGAGGTGACAAATAGCAGCTGACAGTGGCTCTGTGTTGGAAGGTAATAAGGCCTGATGGGGTCTGTGGCATCACCCAGTGGAATGGGTACAGCTACTACTCAGCGCGGTTCGACTGTGGCCATACAAAGTCAACCAGATTGCCAGTTTTGTGTTTTCAGGAGAAGGTGGACGTCTGAATTTTTATGTGAACATTCTTGATTTTTCAATGTCATCAATTAACTTAAAAAATTTTAAACTCTTAAGGCCAAACACAACGTAACTATGGTCAGCTTTTGGCCATCAGGCTAGCAGTTTATGACCTCTAGGTCAGTAGGTGGACAATCAGTGCTATTTGTTGTCTCCCCCGGACACACACACAGACACCCTCTTCTCTCCCTGGAAGACTGTGGTCATCTCCATCTCAGAGACACTGCAGACCAGGGGAATGGAATGAAAGAGGCACCTCAGTACAGATGGCGGGATGGGGAAGGATAAGCAGGTAAGGATTAGAGCAGACTGCCTGCTCTGTCCCTGCTGCACTTGGAAACTTAGACAAGTCCCCTGTCCTCACTGAGCCTCTTTCCTCATCTGACAACTGCCAGGCAGTGGGGCAGGGGAGGGTGTAGACCTACTCCCATGTGGCAAAGGTTACTTGAGGTGACCAGTGTGTGAGAGCTGAGGACACAGGAGGCTGCACTCACAACTCAGAAGCCCATCTGGCGGAGAGGAAGCGTCGCCAATCTGGACACCCAGGAGAAGTCTTACTCCACTAAAAATAGGACCTTGACAGACTCTTAAAATTTGAAGACTTCTTGAGAGATGAAACTGGCAGCAAATGCCAAAGGAGATGGCCGCTTCTCTCTGCTGGATGAGGAAGAAGAGATGGGGAAGTGGCTGGCACTTGGCGAGCCAGGGCGCGTGTCGTCCCCGAGTTCATAAGAAGAGAGAGAAGCTGGGTCCCTACTGTCATCCTGTGAGCAAGGCAGGAGCCAGAAATATTTAAGAGCAAAACTAAGGATGGTTGTGCAATCTCAGGGACAGAGTCAGAAGATAAGCACAGGGCTCCTTGGAAGCCCCTCAAATCTAGTTCTGACGTTCTGGGATTAAGGGTTCCTTTGTAAATTTCTTTGCTTCCCACAATGATGTCGTGTTGCTATTTTAGTCAAACTGAAAGTAAGTGCCCGTGCACAACACAATAATCTTATTCACAACAAAAAAAAAGGAGACATCTAAATAAATTAGTGAGATAGACATTCATTAGATGGAAGCCACCTTTAAAAGCATGCTCTCAGGGGCTGAGGTTGTGGTCAGCGGTAGGGCAGTCGCCTAAAACATGAAAGGCACTGGGTTCGATCCTCAGCACCACATAAAATAAACAAACAATAATAAAGGTAGTGTGTCCAACTACAACTGAAAAAAATATGCTCTAAGATAGATTTTTACCAACTTACCTGTTACCAGGACCTGTAAAGAGATCCCTGAGCCTGAGGCAGGTCTCCTTATGGGAATCTCCAGGAGGAGGCTGGACAGGTGTATCTGACACCTCACTCCACCCCATCCTATGATCTAGAAAGTTTGGCTCACACCCTAAGCAGACATTTCTTAGAAAAACCCAACCCATATACATAGCCAAGGTAAAAGTGCCACCCATAAAGATTTCACAGGGCTTTATCCTGCTAGGACATGGGGCGGGGCGGGGGGAGGGATGTCCTCCTCTACACATTTCAGATGCTGTGAGGGTCTTTTACAGTAATGATGGAGGCAAGTCCTACTTGTGCAAATTTAAAACTTAAATGAAAAGGAAAAAAAAATACTAAGTGCTGAAGCAACCTCAAGAAGGAACAATTCAGTCTCCAGAGAGCCGTTGATGAAGACTTCTGGGGTGGAATTTGTGCTGGGTTTTGAAGAAACAGTGAAAATGACAGAAATCACAGTTAAACACTGTTGGGTACGATGCTTGGTATCTTCAACATGCTGGTTTCACCCTCCTAACAATTCTGCAGGTCAGATGTGTGTGAGCAGATGCTGTAGATAGCCCATCCCGCCCTCTACCTGGCAGGTACACCCAGCCCGCAGCTCTGAGGGTGCTGCCTGTACCCTTCCCCTGTACCCTTCTCTGGAGGACATTCTCTTTGGCCAGTGGGAACCACTAGGTGGCAAAAATCTTCTGAGGTGCCATTTACACTCCAGGGCTCCCCACTGGATCAGAGTGAGAGTGGTCGTCTCCATACATTTATTTAACACATGTGCCTCCCGCGCCCCCACAAGACACGCAGCACGCCAGGTCCTTGCAGCTGCAATACAGGGTTCAAAGACATGCATGGCCTTAAGCTGAGATGTAGAAGGGGATCTGGGAAGGGGACAGGTTCATGAAAACTCCAGTTTGCTCAAGAAGGCAAAACTGGGCCACTTTAGCAGGGTTCTGAGGTCAGAGAAGGTAGGCACAGGTGGACATAGAGGGGCATAAGGGAGAAATGAAGAACTGCTTGGAACTCCACTTCTCCATGCAAAAGAATGAGCTTTGGGCTGAACTTAGACCAGTATGGCAAGGAAGGACAACTCCAGGCTTGCAAATATCTTGACTGGCTGATTCCTCCATGGTTCTGTATTTATTAAGGTAAAATTAAACAAGGACAAAGAGCTGGTCTTGCAGTGTAGTTCTAAGGATGCAGTCCCCCTCGAGATCAGATGGGGGCTCTTCACCTCACTTGAAAGTCACAGATTTGATGGAGAACACTGGGGATTCAAACTGACTCAGATTTAGTATTTTGCCAGGGATGGCTGTGGGAACAGCTAATGCAGTTGTGGGCAGGAAACCTTGTCACGTCAGGGACTGCAGGCAGTGCTTGGGATGGAGAGGAGTTTCCTGGCCACATTTGGATTGTGATGTACCAGAGGGACAAATATGTTCTGCAGGACCAGGGAGGATAGGGTGGGGCTACCAGAGATCAGACTGCAGCCCCCAGAGGGCATGGTCTTTGCAGAGACCTGAGGCTGAGCCCCTTTGCTGGGAGAGAATGTGGACCGAGTAACCTCTGGCTCTGTGCTGGGAAGCATAAGGCCCAGCGGTGGCAGTGGTGTCTGCCCTGGTGAATGGGTACAGCCACCACTCAGCCTCATGTGTCTTGGGCCAACCAGGGACACCAAGCTAGATTTCCAGTTTCCAAGAGAAGCTGGACATCGGGATTTTTATTAAAACACTCTTGGTTTTTAAATGCCATCAAATAACTAAAAACTTTCTAAATTCTAAGAAGACCAAACACAATACAGCTATGGGAAGATTGGACCGAGGATGTGATTTAATCCAGACCTCAGAGAACCTGACCACCCAAGTAGAAGAAAGAGGGTAGGAGTGTGGAGGGTGGCTGAGAAGGAAAGGACTTTCTCCCATAAATATTTGGTCTTTAAATGTCATCTTGGAAGAAGATGCAGCAGCCTTTTGATGGTGAGACTCTGTGTGGCATTCAGAAAAGGTGTTGTTAGTGCCTCTCTGTGTTCCCTTGGCAAATAAGTTTGTCTTTTTGCTGGAGAACTTTTGTCTGACCACCAGCCCACATGCAGGGCAAGCCTGCCCTGTGAGGGAGCTAACATCTGCTGTGAGCGGCTCTCAAGGAGGAACTGATGGGAACAGATGTCCATGTTCTCCAGTTCTCTTGCCCTCGGGCATGATGACCATGAGGTTTGTGTTCTCCAATAGCCTCCAGAGGACCCTCTAGTTGCCGTGGTGATAAATGGCTTGATGACACTCCCCTGGCTGCCACTCTCCCTGACTCACTCCCTGCTCCTTTTCTGATGGTTCCTGGAAGAACCTCCCTGCACCTGAGTCTTTGTTTGTCTCAGGGTCTGTCTCTGGAAGAACAGAAACAGTAGAGCATCCCAGTTAAACTCATGGGCTTTGAGGCCCAAGAACTCAGGTTCAAGCCTCAGTTCTGGTCCTTACCTGAAGCAGGTTCTCAAATTTTCCAAGCCTCCATCTTCTAAGCTTAGGTTTGGGAAGTCCCCAAAAGGCCCATGTGTTGAAGGCTTGGCCCTTCATGTGGCACTACTGGGAGGGGGGGGGAAGCTTTAGGAGGTGGTGCCTGGTAGAAGGAAGTTAGGTGGTGGGGGTGTACCTTGGGATATTGGGACCAAAGCCCCCTTCCAGTCTCTCTTTGCTTCCTGGCTGCTATGAGATGCACAGTCCTCTGCAATATGCTCCTGCCATGATGTCCTGTGCCAAAACAGGCCCAAGAACCATGGACTGAAACATTGAGCCAAAATAAACCTTTCCTCCTTATAAGTTGTTTGTCGGGTATTTTGTCACAGTGTCAGAAAGCTGACTAGCACAACTTGTGTTTCAAGTGAGGGTGAGACAATAACTGTACCAACCTCATATGTTTGTAATAATTCATCCATTTATGTATTCATTCATTCCACAAATGTTTATTAAACATCTGTGATATACTAGGCGTTGTTACAGGCTGTGGAGACACAGAAGGGAATGAGACAAAATTTCTGAGCTCATGAAGTTCACATTAGTGAGGAAATCAGATACTAAATAAACATGATAGCAGGCAGAGATGCGAAGCTAAAGAGAAAATATAAAACTGAATAAAGAATGATTGGGGTTATTTTAAACTCTAGCAAATTAAAGGAGATAATGCATACAAAGTGTTGCACATGCTGTACGACACATAATAAGCACTCAATAAATGTTTGCTAATAAAATATTCACTACTGTCCTTATTATACCCTTCTCTCCCCTACTCCCTCCCTTCTATCTGCTCATTAATTCAGCTAAGAAATATTTCTTGGTAACCTCCTCAATGCCAGGCCCTCTGCTGGGCTCTAGGGATACTTTGATGAGCAAAATGAATATCATTCTGACTTTCTTGGACTCATAGTCTGTGGAGAAGATGGTAAAAACACAGATTATAACACATTTGCATACTGAAATAAGCAGTCAGTGGGAAACTAAACTAGGCACTATGAGGGAAGAAATGGGCCTCTACACAGTTCCTTGCAATTCCACACAGATCTACAATTATTTCAAAACCAAAGTTTAAATGAGAATGGGAGGGTAAGCCATGGGGAGCCATTGATAGTTAATAAGTCAGGTGATCTGAACAGACCGGCAGTTTGAAAAGATCCTGTTGATTTCCTTGAGGATGTGAGGGGGAAGCAGGTAGGAGGCCTGAGGATGATTCAGGGGAGAGAAGATGCTGGCTTGGACCCTGGTGTGGCAGTGGAGGTGGTGGGAAAGGGAAGGCATTGAGAGCTGTTGGGAGGTTTATGGTGACCAGTTATGGACTGGCTTGCTTGGAATGGAGGGAGGGACTGGCCCAGATTTGCAAAAATATCTCTGAGGTCAACAGGGAAGGTTTTCTCCATTGTAGGTTTCAGGTGGGGCATGGCCACCCAGAGCAGGGCCAAGAGCCCTTCTTGTCAAGCTGACAGAAGAAAGAGTAAACAGAACTCAAGCTCCACTTTCTGCACAAAGAGAGGGAACCTCCCGCTGGACACAGAAGAGCTGGGGTCATGGAGCTTGAACTCCCAAAGAAGAGAGGAGGGGTACGCACCTGGGGGCCCTTGAGCATCCCAAGCCTGAAGAGGACCCTCAAGTCCTGAAAAAATGCCCAGATACACAGCAGAGCCATCACCTGGGTCCTGAAATATCTCAGAGGACTCTGGGAGAAATGCCAGAAGGCTGGAGGCAGAGAGATCTTGTCTTGATTTTCAAATGAGAGAAGTGACATTCTGGAAATTACATCCCCAGGCACTTGACTGATGGCCATTACTGTGATGGGAGGGACCAATGTGGGTGTCAGTGGCTGCCCCATGCTGGGTCCCACCCAGGCACTGCAGGTGGACAGTGATGGACCGTCAAAGGTGACAGAGCTCAGAGTCAGACAGAGCTGTGTGGTACACTAAGGGCGAGGCTGCGGGGAGGGTCTATCGGCTCAAGAACACCTTGGAGAGCTTCACAGAGGAGGTGGATCAAAGTTGGATATGCACTGTAAAGCCTCAATTATTTCTTCAGTGTGGTACCTGACAATGAATAGCTAGGCCTACCAATGGTCCACAGAAACAGGCTCCCATCCACACAGGAGGCTGGTAGAAAATAAAAGCACCTCCAATCAGTGGGGTTTTTAAACACATGGTGCTGAGACAAACAGGTAGACAAGTATCTTTCCTCCGTTGAGGAAAGATAGATAGGTTTTGATCTATATTATATGCCACATCCTACACCAAATTGCTCAAATGGATCACAATTTCAATTTAATCGCAAAAATATGAGACTATAAAGATCCAAAACAGAGTGTGGGCAGACTCCTTTAAATCTTAGCAGTCAGACCTTTCTAGCCCTCAAAATCCAAAGGGCAGAAAAGATAAAAGTGATGAGTTTAACAAGATTAAAAAAAAAAATCTTAAAATTTTATGGGGCCATCAAAAACCAAACAAAGTATCAGGAGCAAAGTCATAACAATGCAAATGACAGACTGGGAGAAAGGAATATCACAAAAAGTTTAATATGAATAGTTTCTAGAAATCAAGATAGAAGAGACCAGCAATCTAATAAAAATGGACAAAGGAGATGAAAAAGTAGTCCATATGTTTAAGAACCCAAAATGTTCTTAAAAACCTTTTGGGTTCTTAAACATATGTAAAGCTCAACCTCACACATCAGAGAAACATATTTAAAATGATACTGGTCATACTAGTAAGGCATGGGGAATCAGGCACTCTCACATGCTGCTGGTGGGAGCGTACATCAGCATGGCTCTACAGAAGGAACTTTGTGATACCTGTCAAAATTACAAATGCAGCACTCTGACCCAGCAATCCCACTTGGAGAGGTTTGTTCTATGGTTACGCCACCCCATGCATGGAATATGTTATTCCTGCGGTATTGTCTGGGATAGCAAAAGTGCTGGAAACACCCCAAGTGTCTGTCAGCTGGAGACACAGTAAATAAAGGCTGGTCAGCTCACACAATGGAAAACACTGCTGCTGTACAAAGAACAAGGAAGCTCTGAATTCAGTGATCAGGAAAGAGCACAAGCTACATGGCTATGTGAGAAAATGCAAAACTCTGTCTCTCCGTATATTTAGCAGTCTGCCTTTTAAAAAAATGGCTTTACTGAAATACAATTTGCATACCATAAAGTTCACTCACTTAAAGTGACAAATTCAGTGGCTTTTAGCATTTTTACAAAGTTGCAACCATAATCTAATCTTATAACATTCTCATCATCCCCAAAAGAAACCTTAGTTACAAGAAGTAGGGGGAGGATAAGAAGACACACACATGCACACACACAAAGGCATCCACATAAACATGGCTGTACACACACCACATGTATTTGCATGTGTTTATGTAAGGAAACCATAGAAGCACATGAGTTACTACCACAAGTACCATGGGAAATTGTACTGTATGTGAACAGACTGGTGGGAATTGAGCCAGACAAGCCAGATGGGGCCAGATTATTTAAGGCCTTATGTACCTGGCCAAGGAGGTTTTTACCCATTAGAGTCTTGTGCTGTCCAACAGAACTTTCTGTGAGGAAGAAAATATTCTGAATCTCTGTTTGTCCTATGGTAGCCACTAGCCACATGTGGTTGTTGAGCCCTTGTAATGTGGCTTGTGTGACTGAGGAACTGCATGTAAAATTGTATTTAACTTATTAATTAATTTACCTCTAAATAGCCATCTGTGGCTAGTGGCTACTGTACTGGACAGTGCAGCCTAGGCCATAGGGAGCCACAGAAGGTTTTTGCAGGTGAAGAGGGACATTGCCAAATTTTAGTTTGAGGAATTATGTGAGAGATAGAGTCCAGAGGGGCCGAAAGATGTTGGGTTGTTTGGTTGTTGCAACAGCAATGTTTTGTGAGGCATTATGGGGGAGGGTGGCCACTAATCCAAATTAAAGGCCCAGAGATAAACGAGAATGTTCTTGAGAAACTTCTTGAAGGGAATAAGAAAAGGATTGTAGATGGTCAAGGTAAGGGAAGAGGTGAAGATGACTCTGAAGTCCAGTGTGAGTGGCTAAGGAGACCAGAAGAACATAACGCAGGGCTTCTGGGGGCAGTGGACCTGCTATAAGTGAGAGTACTAATAAGCTCGGAGTGAAGAACATTTCCTGAGGACACCTACTTAAGAATATATAACACAGACTCCTTACAGGGACTGCCACCTCCCCACACTCATCTTCTTCCACTCCTGCAGCCTCACCCAGCTCTGGTCATGATGCCTCCTTACTCTTCCCCCAACAAACCAGAGTTGCTCCCACCTCAGAGACTTTGCACTGGCTGCTAGGAACACTCTTTCTTTGTACTTGCTGTGCCTGGGACACCCTTCCCCTAGGTCTTCACATGGCTGATGTCTCTGTTTTATTCAGATCTGAGCTCACATATCCTCTTCTCATAATAGCTATCCCTGACCACTTTTTCTGAAGCTGCCTTCTGTACCTTGCAACCTTATTTTTTCTGTAGTCCCTTATCTCTCACTTAGGTCTTGACTCGTTCTCTTCTTCATCCTGTAAAGAGGGGACTTTATCTTTTTGGTCCACGTTAGTATCCTTACCACTTATCACAGGGCCCGGCATAGAGGAGGGTTCGGAGGAGAGTTGGTGAGGAATGAATAAGGCCAAAGGAAGGGAAGGTGGAGAGAGATTCCTACTCCCAGAGAATGTTCCAGAGACCTGGAGAGGGGAGGTGCTGTGGCCATCATGGTGACCAGTATCTGTGCCGAGGACAAAGGTTCCAGATGGGAAAGACCCAGGGGACAGGGCTTGACTGACATCAACAATGATCAGCCACTAACAGTGGCTGCTGCTCCCTGCTGAAGGAGATGTCACGTGACCAGAGTGAAGATGCAGCCCCATCAGAATCCTCAAGGAAGAGAGGCCACTGTAGCCCTTTGGCTGCATCTATTGAGTGCATCATCCAGTGACAATGTGGGGATAAATAGGGAGCCCTGGTCCTGCCACCTCTTGACCCTGCTTTCCTTCCTGATTCTGCCTCTGGAAGCTGTGGGACTGAGAATCCTCCATGTTCTCATCTGAAACTCTGGGAATCCTTCTTATTTTTCACAATTGTCTTTAGTAGTACAGGTACAAATATAAAAGGCATGACACACAGTAGGACTGCAATATTTGTCATTAATTGGGAACCCCTATGGCTTATGGGGCCTCATCACTGAATAAAAAAGGTAGCAGAGAGTCCAGCACAGAAGGGGTGAACACAGTTAGCCTGGAAATGACAGGGCGTAGTCAGAGACAACCCTCAACATCGTCATTATAATAATAATGGCAATTACAGAGCACTGTGGCGCCAGGCACTTTGGAGTGCTTTGCTTTCACCAGCTTATCAAATCCTCAAACAGCCTCTGAGGTAGGTCCCGTTCACAGATGAGGAAACTGAGACAGAGAGATTAAGAAACCTGCCCAGGACCGCACAGCCTCTACACGGCAGAACCGTCCTGACAGTCCGTGGCCTGCATGAGCTCAGCCCAGACTTCCCCCTGGCTCCGAGGAGATACATCCTTCACATACGGGGCCCAAGTCTACCTGTGAGCCAGAGAACTACCATGATGAGGCCGCACACCAGCCATCTGGCAATCTGTCCCATGTTTGTTGGTCAGGAACCGGGATACCGGGCAGGTGACTGAGCCAGGATTTAGAATCAGCTGCTTTAGGAGAAGCCAAGATGCCAGGCCTCGGAACGGAAAGGCTGGATGGGTGGACAGGCTGCCTGACTTCTGAACCTCGGTTTTTCACAACTGCAAGTAAATGGTGTCTGCCGTGCAGGGCTGCTGCCAGCACTCATGAGCTGTCCATGGGCAGCACTAAGCACACAGTGGGGCTCCATGAAGTCCAGTCCCTCCCCCTCAGGAACAAAGCCAAGTGTGTGGAGATGGCCTCGGGGTGCTAGAGACTGGAGGGGCAGTGGAAGCGAGACTGGAATGGGGCCAGAGCCCAAGCACCAGCAGGTCAGGGTCCAGAGTTCAAGGCTGTGCCCAGGGTTAGAGGGGAGGCTGTCATGAAGAATGGAGACCCCAGATTTCAACACCCTGGTCATGACAACATAAAAATCAGGCATCCGCGTGGACAGTGAGAAGGAAAGCTAGAGAATAAAGATAGTTTTGCATCATGTATCACATCTTTTGAAAATGCTACACATTTATTAGTTAAACGGATGATCACGATAGCCTCTGTCCTTCTGGTCTTTTCCTTCTATTTTCTGCCCAATATGTGTGCCTTTATGTCAACTGAGCAGGGACCACAACCAAGTCTCCTCAGTGTGAGAGCCCCCAGGAGCCAGTCCTGTATGCCTTCTGACTTGCACGGTGGCATCTGAGGTGTGGTCCAGCATGGCGGACCTCAGTAGCTTGGACACAGACTCCAGGAACCCCTGGATGGCTTCAGGCTCCTGTGGATTGTGCTCCTATTTGGGGAGCGCCTTGTCAGGGCCAGGCCCTTTGCTGGGTAGAAGGAGACTCAGACCAGAGACCCCCTTCCTATCCTTGCAGAGTTCTCTGGCCTGGGTTCCTTACCTTACCCTTAGGGTAGTTGGGAAGGTGCTGTTGAGACGAGCTGGAGTCCAGTCTGAGATACAAGTTGAGAACATCCTGGGGGAGGGTGTGTGCATGGTGCCTGTGTATGTGTGTCTTAGTCCATCTGGGCTGCTAGGACAAGACACCACAGACCCGGTGGCTTGCAAACAGCAGAAATGTATTGCTTACAGTTCTGGAGGCTGAAGTCCAAGATCAAGGTGCCAACAGATTCAGTGTCTGATGAGAACCCACTTCCTGTGTCATGGCCGTCTTTGGCCATACGATGGAAGGGGGAAGGGAGGCCTCTTTTATAAGGACTAGACCCATTCATGAGGGAATCCATCTCCATGAGCAAATCAAATACCAAAGGACCCTTCCTCCTACGACCACTGTGAGGGTTAAGATTTCAACAGAGGAATTCTGGGAGGACATAAGCATTCGGTCTGCAGCACTGTGTTAATGTTTGTGTGTTTGTGTTTGTGTGTGTGTGTGTGCGCGCATGTGCACGTGTGCTCAGATGCTTGTCGTGGATGCAATGGAAGGAAGGGTGTGCCTGGGAGCAGGTACAGCAGGAGCAAAGGCAGTGAGGTGGGAAGCAGAATGGTACATGGAGGTTTCTAGAAGAAACTCAGCTTTCTGGAGTTCAAAGTGGCAAGTGTGAGGGGAGATGAGATGGAATGAGTAACAGAGGTCAGAATGCCGCAGGCCTCAGGAAACCACGTGATGAGGCTGGATTCCACCCAGAGGTGGCCGGGAGCCGTGCAGGAGCTCACAGGGTCTGATGTGATCAGATTGGCAGAGGGGCTTCTCTGGGAGAGCTTCTGCTACCCCGCACCCTCCTCCGCAATGAATACTTGTGGCCCCAGGACCAAAGTCCTGTCATCTAGGTTTCCACACTCCCCCAGCAGTGGCTGCCACCCAGTGCAGCACAACCTGAAAAGTCCTGACGTTCAAAGCTTCAGGTTCCATGAAACACATCAGTGACCTACTTTTTATGTGCTGAGCGAGAAATGTGATAAAACAGATGCTCCTGAAGATTGTCCCAGGGAAGACAAACGGGGCGGAACTGGGGCATATAAGTGCCAGGGCCAGGCAGGCGGACATGGAACCAACAGAAGAGTGAACTTTCTCATGGTCAGAACGGCCCAGTGACAAGATGGGCTTCCTGGAGCAGTGAGCCTGTCACGCTGTCTCCCTTGACCTTCCAACAGGCCTGGGCTGGGCGGTTGTCTGCTAAGGCTTAGCGGACCGAGACTTCCACAAATTGGGATAACCGTATTCAGAACAGAGCCTCTTAAAAGTTTGCTGAGAGCAGATGAAGACCTGTGAACAATCTCCGATCCATTGGTTAGAAGTAGCTTGTTGAAAACTGAGCTTGTTTTTTTATCTCCTTTCTTTTTGTTTAGCTCCCTACTATAAATATTTATTATCCCCTCTGGGATTCAACTACACCAAAAAAGAAGTTGATGGGGGGAAAAAAAGAACTCTGAATAATGAGTTCTCTGCAGGGTGGAGAAAATGTTCATTTTAAAAATAACTTGAGAGTGCAGAGAGAGATAGTCCTCATTTCTTCAAGATGAGGCAAAACCTAAATGACTCTCTGAAGTGTCCAAGGGATTTTTGTGAGAGGTAGCCAATAAATTGAGCCTTGTTGATTTATTTATTTGTTTGTTTTGATGTGGAAATGGAGCCCAGGGCCTGGCACATGCAAAGCATCCAATCTACCATTGAGCTTCCCACTAGCCCAAACTGAGCACCATTTAGAAGACACCTTCCTTCACCTCTGATTCTGATCATAAAAGTAGCTGTTTTTCCCAGTGTGGTGACTTGTTCCTGTGACCATCTGAATATGGCAGATACTTGTGTCTCTCTGATCACCACTGTGTCTTTTTTTCCTACCTAACATCCTTCCTTAGGGAAAGCATATGGAAATGGTAGGAGACCCTCAATGTTACACAGAATTACATATAAGAGGTTGTGAGGGGAAAGGGGGCGGGAACAAGGGAGAGAACTGAACAACAGCAGATGAGGTAGAGAGCGAAGATGGGAGGGGAGGGGAGGGTGGATAGTAGGGGATAGGAAAAGTAGCAGAATACAACAGTCACTAATATGCCATTATGTAAAAATGTGAGTGTGTAACCGATGTGATTCTGCAATTTGTATTTGAGGTAAAAATGGGAGTTCATAACCCAATTGAGTCAAATGTATGAAAGATGATATATCATGAGCTTTGTAATGTTTTGAACAACCAATAAAAAAAAATAAGGCAGAAGACTAATAACTAAAAAAAAAAAAAAAAACAAATGGGCCAAGGACCTGAACAGACACTTCTCAGAGGAGGACATACAATCAATCAACAAGTACATGAAAAAATGCTCACCATCTCTAGCAGTCAGAGAAATGCAAATCAAAACCACCCTAAGATACCATCTCACTCCAGTAAGATTGGCAGCCATTATGAAGTCAAACAACAAGTGCTGGCGAGGATGTGGGGAAAAGGGTACACTTGTACATTGCTGGTGGGACTGCAAATTGGTGCAGCCAATTTGGAAAGCAGTATGGAGATTCCTGGGAAAGCTGGGAATGGAACCACCATTTGACCCAGCTATTCCCCTTCTTGGACTATTCCCTAAAGACCTTAAAAGAGCGTACTATAGGGATACTGCTACAACGATGTTCATAGCAGCACAATTCACAATAGCTAGATTGTGGAACCAACCTAGATGCCCTTCAATAGATGAATGGATAAAAAAAATGTGGCATTTATACACAGTGGAGTACTACTCAGCACTAAAAAATGACAAAATCATGGCATTTGCAGGGAAATGGATGGCACTAGAGCAGATTATGCTAAGTGAAGCTAGCCAATCCCTAAAAAACAAATGCCAAATGTCATCTTTGATATAAGGAGAGCAACTTAGAACAGAGCAGGGAGGAAGAGCATGAGAAGAAGATCACCATTAAACGGGGACGAGAAGGGGGAGGGAAAGGGAGAGAGAAGGGAAATTGCATGGTAAAGGAAGGAGACCCTCATTGTTATACAAAATTACATATAAGAGGAAGTGAGGGGAAAGGGGAAAAAAAACAAGAGAGAGAAATGAATTACAGTAGATGGGATAGAGAGAGAAGATGGGAGGGGAGGGGAGGGGAGGGGAGGGGGGATAGTAGAGGATAGGAAAGGCAGCAGAATACAACAGACACTAGTATGGCAATATGTAAAAAAGTGGATGTGTAACCGATGTGATTCTGCAAAATGTATACGGGGTAAAAATGGGAGTTCATAATCTGCTTGAATCAAATGTATGAAATATGATGTCAAGAGCTTTGTAATGTTTTGAACAACTAACAATAAAAAAAATTTTAAAAAAATAACATCCTTCCTTGTCATGGACATCTTTTGGCTCTCTGTGCCCATGGGCATCTGGACCACAATGAGGAAAGTGCTGGGGTTGGTGATAAAAGACACACTTGCACTCAAGTCCTGGCCTTGTTCCTAGCTTGCTATGTGAACTTGAGCAAGTGTTTGACTACACTGAGCCCCAGTTTCCTCATCTGCCACCCGGAATTAATAATTTCTACCTCCCTGAAGTGTGGGGCAAAGAGTAGGAGCGAAGTGTTGCAAAGTCCCTCAGGCAGTGACTGGTGCCCAGGCTGCTCAGTAGGACTGAGCTACATTCTAAAGGGATGTGTCCAATGCATGGGACAGCCGTTAGGGGGTTCCAAATAGTCCAGACATGCCCCCGTCCCTCCCAGTCTCAACTTGGGGCCACCTGAATTGCTCTGGCCCATGGACTGGGAGCTGGGGAATGTATGTCATTTCTAAGGGGATGCAGGCAAGAACCAACACACTGTCCCCAAGTCTCCCCTCCTGGTCACAGACACGTGCAATTCCATAAATTGTGATGATCGAACCCAGAGGTCCCTGAGTGACCAAATGCAGAAGAGACTGCAAGAGCAAGAAATGCATGTTTTGTATACAAATCCACAGAGATTTCAGGGGTTTGTCCACTCCGTTAATTAAAAAAAAAGAACAGATAAAATCCATAACAAATACGTATTTTTTAAAAATAATACTTACCAAGCAGTAACTAAACATGTGCAATCAAGCATCATTCAACAATAGGGATATGCTCTAAGAAATGTGTCATTAGGTGATTCTGTCACTGTGCACACTTGTTAAGAGTGTATTTACACAAACCTAGATGGTCTAGCCTACTACATGTGCACACTACCTATGGCTGCTCCTGGGGCCATGCAATGAACAGAAGAACTCGAGATTAGATCAAGCACAGGAGAAAATAATACCAGGAAACAGTAAACACAAGATGTATGAGACTATTGCCAGAAGAACGCACGAAGCACAGTTTTATAGTCAACTTTCGTTTTATAAGTAGAAGCAGTGCATTCTAAAATAATGATTACGAAGTATGGTATAGCAAATATATAAATCAATATAGCATAGTTGTTTTGCCAGTATTATGTACGGTATGTAATTGTACACACTCCACTGTTATACAACTGGCAGTAGGTTTATTTGCCCAGCATCACCACAAACTCATGAGCAATGTTGTATTACCAACGTTACAATGGCTAGTGTTGCTAGGCCATAGGAATTTTTTTCAGCTCCATTATAATCTCATAGGATCACCGTTGTAGGAGGGTGCATGACTTGCATTTACCAAATGTTGGGCTAGGTGCCAAGGATACAACAGCGACCAAGGCAGATGCAGAGCAGAATGGTATGTGCAGCGAGGGAGACAGGGTCTAAGGTGGGCACATGAGGAGAAAACAAGGCAGGCCACCTGTCCCTTGTAGATCCTACATGTTGCACAGGTCTTGAGAGCACAACTCTATGTGCCTTGCTTTTGGGTACAGTAAAGTTTGAGAACCAGTGATCCAGAGGAAGAAATGGAAGGGAAGTCTGTACACAGGGGCCTGGGTGTTCTCAGTTTTTGAGTTGAAGCTCATGAGCTCCGGCCTGTCCCCATGTTCACAGAAGTGTTATAGCTGGGCTCCCCCTAACATATGAGTAGATAGGTAGAACTAGGATGAGACAGGTTCAAATGCTGACCTCTAGTTGTACATGATGTAGAATCACACTGCTTGTGCAGTCATATATGTCCACAGGGTAATACATGACTCCCGATTCATTCTCCTATCCTTTCTATCCCCAAGCCCCCCGCCCCCACTTTCCCTTCACTCCCCTCTGCCTAGTCCAAAGTACCTCTATTCTTCTCTAGCCCCTTCCACTTATTGTGAATTAGCATTCGCATATCAAAGAAAACACTGGGCTTTTGGTTTGGGGGGGATTGGCTTATTTAGCTTACCATGATATTCTCCAGCTCCAAAGTGCATTCTATTGTCATATACAACTAATTAGAACACAAATTGACCTTCAAATTACATTTAAAAAATATAATCAGCTGGTGTAGTAGCACATGTCTGTAAGGCTGAGACAGGGAGGATCACGAGTTCAAAACCAGCCTCAGCAAAAGCAAGATGCTAAGCAACTCAATGATACCCTGTCTCTAAATAAAATACAAAATAGGGCTGGGGAGGTGGCTCAGTAATTGAGTACCCCTGAGTTCAATCCCCGGTACCCCACCAAAAAAAGATGTAATTGTGGACCGCCCTGTCTGCTATCATGGGGATCATGGCATGGCGGTCGCCTACAGGAGAGGTGGGAGTTTATTTGGGATATTTCCTTCCAGTGCCTTTTCTTTGTGGGACTGGTTGGATGATATGATCTTTTCCATTGCAATGGTGCCCTCATGTACCCAGTGACCACTTTTCTGAGAGCCCACCATGTGCTGAGCCTTTCCTGGATATTAAGGGACACAGAGGAAGGTACATCTCTGAGACCCAGAAGCCCAAAGTCAGCAGCTTAGAGATGAGCTTGGCACTAATGGACATCCCCTTACGCACTACTTGTGAACCTAAAAGCATACAGATGGCCCCATACAATTTTTATTTGATGTAAAGAGTTCAACAACAAAGCTCTGTGCTTGCCTCATGCTTGCTTCTGAGACTGAAGTCTCCATCCTGTGAGTGAGAAGCAGAAACTTGAAAAAGTACACAACCACTTGGAAACCCCAAATGGCACATCTCTTAATTCCTAATCCAGGCTTCTTTCCAACCTACAAAGAGGGAAATAAAATCTCAAATGCACCTAAAGAGAGATTAGGACAGGCTCTGTGCACCCCCTCCAATGTTGACGTGTCCTATTTATCCAAAGGAATGGCCAAATCAAAACTTAGCAAATGGAATCACATCTCTGCCTCAGCATTGTGCTCCAAAGTGCTGAGGAGGCCATATTCTTTCCCAAGCATCGCAGAAGCACCGGAATGTAAGGTACTATTTGCAGCCTGACCCATGAATCATTTAGAGCCTGAGATCCAGCTTGGAGAGTGACTGGGCGTCCACTCATCCATCCTCACAAAGCACAACCCAGATCGATGTTCGCCTCAGAGCCTAAATCGGAAACGCAGTCAGCCTCATTGGGCAGGCCATTATTGGGAGCAGCGGAAAGTGGAAAGATTCAGAGATTGCAGGTTCTGGATGGGGGCCAACACTGGATGGTAACGCCTGATAATAGTGCCCTGTATGTGTGAAGCATTCCCAAGGTTACAATGCTCCTTCATGCCTATTATCTGGAGAATCCTCCCTGCAAACCCCAACGGGGTGAATCCACCAACTGCATTTATAGACGAGGCTGCCTATATGGCCGCTGGTCAGGCCCCCAAAACAGGCATTTAGCTCCCAACGGCCGCCCTGCCCACTGATTTATGCCACTGCTGCCTGCAGGATGGTCACAGAGACCTTCCTTGCACCTGTGTCCCATTGCTTTTATCCCCAGGTCACTTATGGAACCATGATGTTTCCTGCATCCTAAGAGGGGCTGTTGATGCGCACGCCATGTGTCTGGGGAGCAGCCCCTCCTCCTTTCTCCCATCCTTCCCTGCTCTTCCAACTTCCTTAGCAGAAGCCCATAAGCCCTGCAGAGTGGGCATTAGAGAGAAAGGTGGGAAGAGACCTGGGAGGTAATTTGGGACAAAAGCAAGAGTGCAGGGGAGAGGTGCCAAGGAGTGTACTCTGGGCCATGGATGGGTAACAGAAGTTTGGGTCTAGTTGTGCCTTGGGAAGCCAGTGGCCATACTACAGGGGCTGGGTGGGAAGGGAACAGACTATAGGTGACAGGAGGACAGTGGGGTAGTAAGAGGCAGGGCAGTCATCCAGGGTGGGGTACCTGGAAGATGGAAGGTCAAACAGGGCTGTGGACTGGAGCTAGAAAAAAACACTTAAGAGGCATTGTTGTCTGGCTGGTTGGAACTGAGCAGGATGAAGAAGCTGACCATCACACCAACCTCAGCGCCAGCAAACAAAAAGGAAAAACCTTGTGTAAAAAGAAATGCTTCTCCCACGGCACGTTTACAGAGTGTCTACTCAATGTTAGGCATAGTGGTTCTGAGCTACAGACCCCTGGAGAGCAATTATTTCACGCCCAACACCATACAAGTATCACTGAACTCAGAGAATGACAGAGCTTAACTCTAGCCTGCACAGCAAAGGGAGTCAGATGCAGACCTCTCAAGGTTCCCTTCTCAACACTTGTCTGCTGTGGAAGAATCCACACTGAAAGCATTTGGGGGTCTTGGATCCAGCTTAGCATCTAAGGCAAGACCCTGCATTTACAGGCAAGCTTAGTGCCACTGCTCTGATTTTTGGGTGCAGGACGGCTTTGCTTGGATGCTTCTGAGATTAATCCCCCTCACACAGGACACTGGCCTGTGGGGGTCTTGTTCTTCCTAACCAGTGAAAAATAACAATCCTGTGAAAAACAAAAGAGAAACAGGAAGAGTGAAGCAGGTAGCATCGCTATACCAGACCTTAAACTATTCTACAGAGCAATAGTAACAAAAACAGCACCAAAACAGACTGGTAGACCAATGGTACAGAATAGAGGACACAGAGACTAACCCAAAAAATTACAATTATCTTGTATTAGACAAAGGTGCCAAAAACATGCAATGGAGAAAAGATAGCATCTTCAACAAATGGTGATGGGAAAACTGGAAATCCATATGCAACAAAATGAAATTAAAACCCTATCTCACCATACACACAACTTAACTCAAAATGGATCAGGGACCTAGGAATTAAACCAAAGACTCTGTGTCTAATAGGAGAGAAAGTAGGCCCTAATCTTCATCATGTGAGATTAGGCCCCAACTTCCTTAATAAGACTCCTATAGCGCAAGAATTAAAACCAAGAATCAATAAATGGGATGGCATCATTTATTAAAAAGTTTCTTCTCAGCAAAAGAAACAATCTGTATGATGAACAGAGAGCCCTCATCCTGGGAGCAAATTTTTACCACTCACACATCAGATAGAGCACTAATCTCTAGGATATATAAAGAACTCAAAAAGCTAAGCATCAAAAACAAACAAACAAACAAAACAAATAACCCAATCAACAAATGGGCCAAGGACCTAAACAGACACTTCTCAGAAGAGGATATACAATCAATCAACAAATATATGGAAAAATGCTCATCATCTCTAGCAATCAGAGAAATGCAAGTCAAAACTAAGCTATCATCTCACTCCAGTCAGAATGGCAGCTATTATAAAGACAAACAACAATAAGTGTTGGAGAGGATGTGGGGAAAAAGGTACACTCATACATTGCTGGTGGGACTGCAAATTGGTACAGCTAATATGGAAAGCAGTATGGAGATTCCCTGGATATCTGGGAATGGAACCACCATTTGACCCAGCTATCCCTCTCCTCGGATTATACCCAAAGGACTTAAAAACAGCATACTACAGGGACACAGCCACATCAATGTTTATAGCAGCACAATTCACAATAGCTAAACTATGGAGCCAATCTAGATGCCCTTCAGTGGATAAATGGATAAAAAAATGTGACATTTGTGGAATTTTGCTCAGCATTAAAAGAGAATAAAATCATGGCATTTTCAGGTAAATAGATGGTGTTGGAGAAGATAATGCTAAGTGAAGTTAGCCAATCCCAAAAAAACAAATGCCAAATTTTTTTCTCTGATATAAGGAGGCTGACTCATAGTGGGGTAGGGAGGGGGAGCATGGGAAGAATAGATGAACTCTAGATAGGGAAGGGGGGTGGGATGGAAAGGGAGGGGGCAGGGGGTTAGCAAGGGCAGTGGAATATGATGGACACCATTAACTAAAGTACATGTACAAAGACTCTAATTGTGTGTCAACATACTTTATATATAAACAGATATAAAAAATTGTGGTATATATATATGTGTAATAAGAATTGTAATAAAAAAAGTACATGTATAAAGGCATGAATTGGCATGAACATACTCTATATTCAAAGATATGAAAAACTGTACTTTATATGTGTAATAAGAACTGTAATGCATTCTGTTGTCATGTATTGTAAAAAAATAAAATCAATAAAACTAAAAAAAAATTTAAAATGTCCTATCCTGTGGGCCTTTTGAGGCAGAAAAAACAATCCAAAATCAACATATCAGCAGGATGATGATCTCTCTGGAGTCAATAGAGGATGATTCTTTCTTCCGTCTTCTAGCTTCCATTGGTTTGCAGGAAATTCCTAGCATTCCTTGGCTTGCACCTGCAGCACTTTGATCTCTGCCTTCAATGACACATGGCTTTCTCCCATCATGTGCCCATGTCTCTATGACTCCTGTTACCTTCCTACAAGGACACCAGTCTTATTGAATTCAAGGCCTAGCCTACTCCAGTATGATCTCATATTTATTAATTACATCCATAATGACCCTATTTCCAAATAATATCACATTCTGAGGTACAGAAGCTTTAGGACCTCAACATATCTTTTGAGAGAACATAATTCAACTCATAAAATATGCCAAGATGAGGCTGGGCATGGTGGTACATGCCTGTAATCCCAGCCACTTGAAAGGCTGAGGCAGGAGGATCACAAGTTCAATGCCAGATTGAACAATTTAACAAGACCTTCAGAAACTTAGTGAAATTCTGTCTCAAAAAATAAAAAGGACTGGAAATGTATCTAGTGATAAAATGCCCCCTGTGTTCAATCAACAGAACTCAAAGCAAACAAATAAACAAATGCCAAGAACCAGAGTCCTGGGAAGAGAAAAAGAGAGGGGTGACATGTAAGGCCAGCCTTAGTTCAGGAACAAGGCTGAAGCCCAGTTCTCAGAAGAGACCACATGATCAGGGTAAATGCAGCAAGAAACTCCACACAAGGGTCTGTCCTCTACTGGTAACAGGAAATGTGAGGTGACGATGATGATGATCTCTGTCAATTACCGTACTGTTAAATGCTTTACATAATCTCAATTAATCCTAATAATAACCCTATGAGTTAGATAGTAGGACTACTGACATTTTATAAACGAGGACACAGAGGTCCAGAAAGATTAGCCACTTAAAAAAAAAAAAAGCTAACTGGATATTAGAAGGATGGGATGTGGTGATGGGCAATGAAACATTAGAACATGTATACTATAAACTTGTAGGAATTAAGAGATCCATCAGTTCATTTGGGCCATTAGAGCAAAACAACCAATGATCAGATAGCTTACACAAACAAACATTTATTTCTCAGTTACAGAGGCTGGGAAGTCTAAGATCAAGGGACTGGTAAATTCAGCATCTAGTGGGGGCCCATAAATGGCTTCTTTCTTGCCATGTCCTTATATAATAGAAAGTGTCAAAGAGTTCTCTGGAATCTCTCTCTCTCTAAACAGCATGAATCTCATTCATAAGAGCTCCACCCTTATGACTTAACCATCACCCAATATCATCACATTGCAAATTATGATTTCAGCACATGTTCATAACAGTGGTTTTAGAAAAAAATAAAGGCAAAAATTCCTATGAAATGGAATAGAGCTTAACAAAAAGAGCCAGATCAACCATACAATCACACAGGGAGGAAATGGATCCAGATCCCTACCTCACACCATATGCAAAAACTGATTTCAAATGGACTTTAGATCTAAATACGAAAGATATAACAAAGCAGTGTTATTCACAGTAGTCCCATAGCAGTAGCAACTTAAATGTCCATCAATAGTAAAACATAAATTATCATATATTCATACAACAATAAAAAGGGACAAATTACTACTATGCACAACATGAATATATGTCACAATCAGAATGTTAAACAAAAAAAGTTAGAAAAAAAACAACATATACTACATGATTCTATATATATAAAGTTCATACAGGCAAATCTAACTGATACCATTAGAAGTCAGGATATTGATTATTTTGGGGGAGGAAAATGAGGATAATGAATGACAGATGCAAGGGAAGTTTTCTGAGATCCTGGTAAAGGTGGTCACAGAGGCATGTCCACTGTGATAATTCATCAAGTACTTCCTTATGACTTGTATACTTTTCCATATGTATATTACAATTAAGTTATTTATCTTTAAAATTACCAATTGAGAAATTATCTGCAACAAAGTAACAAAGGATAGGGTAATAGCTTTAAATATAAAGCAAATAAAAAACCCTCTAAGCAAACACTAAGGTAACTCCTCTAAAGAAAAAAATTAGCAAAGGAGATGTGAACAACTGGTAAAACAGACATTATAAATGGCTTTGTATGTACCAGAAAAAAAATCTTTACCCCAGATAATAATGAAGCAAGTTAAACATTTAAAATAATGTCATGATTTATATTCATACCAGCCACAGTGAAAGGACTTTGTAATACACAGGGCATTTAGTACACTGCTTAGAAGGTCACTTCCTCATTAGCGGAGCCAAATTAGGTCTAGAGTAAAGGATATTCTGCCCCCACATAGTAAAGTTTAAAAGCAAGCCTCACAAGTATCAAACTGTATTCTAGTGATTTAGCTGCATCTCAGATCAAAGTTCAAAATACTCAAAGAATTCCATCACCATTTTATCTAACAAAAAATTCACAATAAAAAAATTAAAATTATCTGGTAAGCAAATAAGCAGAAAAATGTGACCCTGCTGTGGTTTAAATATGTTTTATTCCCTTAAACTCATGTAGAGACTTAATCTCTAAAGTCAAATGTTAATGGCATTAAGAGAGTGAAAACTGAATTTGGCCATGTTGTATGGAGGTGAGAGCTTTGCAAAGTAACAATTAGATGTTAGGATGGGACTCCCATGAGTGAACCCTAGTAGCTTTATAATAGAGGCCACACATGGATAGAAGTACATACGTACTCCCAAGACAATGTGATACAGGCAAGGGAGACCCTTCCCAGAGCCTATACCATGCAGTTTAGATGTCCAGTCTCCAAAACTATGAGCCAAAATATTTAGTCTATTCTCTTTATGAAGTATCCTGCCTCAAGTATTTCATTACAGCAATAAAAGCTGACTAACACAGATCCATAAAGAGCAGAACACTTGCCCAATTGAAAAACACTCACAAATTATGCAGATGATAAAATTAGTAGAATGACATTAAAGAAACTATTCAACAAATACTGTATGTGTTCAAGAAAGTAATGGAAGCATAGGCATATATAGGAGAGATATAAAAAGTCCCAAATCAGACAAATAGAGATTAAAAGTGGAATGTCTGGGATATACAGAGGATTAAGGCTAAGTTAGGTCCAGCAGGAAAAAAAATATTAATGAGCTTCAGGAATACCAATAGAAACTATCCAAATGAAACACGGAGGGAAAGAGAAGGAGGAAAAGGAGGAATAGAAGAGGAGAAGGGGAAGTAGCGGGGAAGGGGAAAAGGAGAAGGAAGAGCAATCTGTGAACTGTGGAATAAGGAACCTAATGTTCATAAAACTGGAGTTCCCAGAAAAGTGGGAAAAAGGGATGAGAGGGGCCAATAAATATTATATCCAAAGAAATAATGGCCAAATATTTTAAAAATGTGATGAAAACTATAAATACATAGACCCAAGAAACTCAACCAAGTCCAAACACTAGAAAAAAATCACAAAGCTACACTATAACCACACTGGTTAATAACTATCGACAGAAAATCTTAAAACAACCAGTGAAAAGGCATAGATCAGATAGAGAATCCAGGAAAAGAGAAGACTAACAGGCAACTTTTCACTGGAAACAATCAACACCAGAAGAAAGTAGATCATTTTCAAAGGATTGAAAGAATATTGACAACCTAGAATTCTATACATAGTGAAAATATCTTTCAAAGAAAAAAGAAAATAAACAAAAGGTGTTAATGAAGATGTGGAGAAATTGGAAACTTAATACATCGTTAGTGAAACTGGAAGATGATGTGATTACTAGGGAACCAGTGTGACAGTTCTTCAAAAGGGTAAACAGAGCCATGCATGATTCATCAATCCACCCCCAGGCAGAAGAGAGTCCAAGAAAATAGAAAACAAATTTCCATACAACATTTGGTTGATGGTTCTTACACTCCATAATACTGATTATAATATTTAAGGCATAGAATGTAAATCCTAAAATAACACTAAAAATTAGGTAATAAGATAAAAGGGAGATGAAATAGAGTCATAAAACCATCCTCAGTTGGTCCAGAAAACCAGATAAAGAGGGAAAGAATAGACAGAACAACTAGAAAGCAAATAATAAGATGAGAGATTTAAACTAAATTATACCAATAATCACATTATATTTAAATGATATAAATACCCTAGTTAAAAGGCACATGTTGTTAAATTGGATATTTAAAAAAAATACTAGACCCAAATCTATGCTGTCTAGAAAAAAACCACTTTGACTATAAAGATAACAATAGGTTATAAGGAAAAGTACAGTAAAGAAAAGGATATACCGTCAGATATTAATCTAAAGAAAAATTGGGATGGGTCTATTAATAGCATGATGTGAAGAAGGATTCCCTGGGGGTAAGTTGGTTAAAATGTGGATTCTGGGTTCTACTTGGGGATGGGACAATCCCACAGGGCTAGTATGCTGCGGGCTCTGAACAGCAGGCTGAGAGCTGGTGTGGACTTTTACATATGGCCCATTTACAGAAGGGTTTGGAATACACCGTGTGGACTACCTGGGTTGTGCTGCAGAATGGAGACAGACCCAGTGAGGTGCCCAGACATGGAGTAATGGAGGCCCCAGACCATTGTGGTGGCCATTAAAGCTATAGTTATGGTCTTGAGAAACCACAGAGGTGAGATTGAAAGATAGAAACCAAGAACAGAGGAGAGGGAGAACAGAATTTGTGCCATAAGAACTCAGAGACAGGTCCATGCCTAGAAATGGGAATATAAGGAGAAGCGAGGAGAGACAGGTTAGAGGAAGGAAGCTGATCCATTTAGCATTGACTATGCATCTATTATATGACAAGCCCTGAGCTAGTGGCACCACAGAGAGGTTAGAGATAAGGAAGGTTCAGATCCAAATATACAGAAGCAAAATGAGTCTGCATGACCAGGATCTGTATTATCCTAACCTGCATCACCAATCTCTTAGAATGCTGTGGAAGACAGCATTTCCCAGACTTCTTTAGCCATTTGAAGGACAGAAGTATAGCAGTGGTTATCAATTACTGAACCTTACTGCAGGCCAGATACTTTACCTGTAGCACATTCTCACTTTGCCATACATGTTAAAGATGTGAAGCACTCCCCACCTTAAAAAAAAAAATCTCAACTGCAAGTATGTCTCGTTCTTACAAATGTCCATCATTGCTACTGATAAGGTTGGAAGGCAGGGAATCAATGTCAAGTCCTGTTGCAAGGAATGAGATAGGACTTCCCACAGGTATAGAGTTATACCACAAGTGAGCTCAATCAAGTTAGGGTCTCTAACTCAGCTCTACCCTCTGACAGATACAAGAACCCCCTTCGTCAATTTCCTAGACTGCTGACTACATGGTTGTGCTGACATAACATGAAAAGAATAGCAGCCAACAAAGCAAGCTGCAGATGAATTCTACTTTACCTTTAAGAAAAATTTCCTTCATTTCTTCCCTTATGAGACTGTAGGACTATTACACCCATTTTATAGATATAGAAAGGCTTATGGACTTGCCAAAGGAAACACTACTAGTAAATGGTAAGATCTGAACCTAGGTCAATGTGACTGCAGAGCCCAGCCTGTGTAGTGTGGCTTCCTGGGGTTAGGAGTTAGAGGGACAGTGTTTGCAAAATGCTTCTGTACAGGATAATGAAACTATGGTCCCTTTAAATAGATTACCCAGGGGCAATAATACAAGATGAACCTGGAATATTTTGTGCCAGAAAATAAAGAGATGTTCAAAGAATATTGGGACATGTAAGAAAGGCATGCAAGATGGCTGGAGAGACTCAGACTGGCCAAATCTGGAACAATGTATCAAATAATGGATCATAACCCATTAAATAAAATTGGAATCCACAACTCCTTACAGGACACATACATATATAAGTTAATACAGAGAAGAGAGAGCTTTTCCTTATGTGGGATTGCTGACTGATAAATGGAGAAGAAATGACAGAATCAGACAGCCCACTGTTTGTTAGCCATCTTGATACAGACTGTCCCTGACTTACGATGGTACAACTTAGATTTTTCAGCTTTATGATGGTGGGCAGGCATAAACATACAATCACTGTTTTCAACTTATAGTACAGTATTCAATGAATTGCATGAGATTCTCAAACTTTATTATAGAATAGTCTTTATATTATGTGGTTTTGCCCAATTGGAGGCTAACATAAGTGTTCTGAGCAGGTATAAGGTAGACTGTGCTGCGCTATGATGTTTGGTAGGTTAGGTGTTTAACTGCATTTTCATTTTACAGGATTTTCAACTATGGGCTTATCTGGATATAACCCCATCATAGGTCGAGGAGCAACTATACTTGATTCAGACAAAATCCTCTAAAACCGGTAGATGGAAGTATTATGAGGAATGGAATATTCACATTATTCCAAAGTATCTACCCCACAGAATACTTTCTGATGACAAAGGGGAAAAGAGTAACTTTGCTGTAGAGAAATCTAGCAGGTACTACACTCTAAGTGATCAAAGCAAAAGTGACTAGTAATAGAACAAAGAGAAATTTGGTGCTGCCTGAGGATGCTATGAGAACATAACACGATTTCTGTTCCTACCAAAAATAGGCAACCTGAATCCAATAATGAAGACATAGCAGCCAAACCACAGTTGAGGGACATTCTGCACCATATGTGGTTCATAATCTTCACAAGTGTCAAGGTCGTGCAAGTCTATGGAAGACTAAGGATCTGTTCCAGAAGGAAGAATCCTAAGGATACGTGACAATGAAACACAGTACATGGTCTAGAACTAGACCCCTAGCACTGAGGGCATCTTTGGGATAGTTGGTGAAGCATGGAAGGGCTCTGACCATTAGATAATTATAATGTACTGATGCCAATCCTGATTTGGGTGCTTGTGGTTATGAAGAAAATGCCCTTGTTTGTAAAGAACACACACGAAGTATTTGGAGTGATGGGGTATTGGGTTAATAGCTTACTCTCACATGACTGGAGTGGAAGAGCTATTTGCACCACAGCTGTGAATTTCTCCAAATCTGAAATTATTCAAAAGGGGAACAAAAGCAAAGCTTCTTTGAGAAACAAAGATGTTTCCCATGGAAAGGAGAAGAGAACTTTCTGGAGTGCCAAAAGCTTCCTTTGTCATCCTATGCAGGGACTACTGAGGTTCCTGGGCATTCCTCCCACGACAGAAACCACTGCCTCCACCAGTGGCCAAAGGTGTCAGGAGGCACCTGGCCACAAACATCCCAGGAAAAGGTCCAGTAGATCCAGAGATCTGGGCTGCAGCCACCTCTGCATACACACCTGCAGCAACTCAGAGCTCATCATGTTACTGTAAGTTGATTTTCATAGTAGCCCATTCTAGTTCTTGTAACCTGTAACTTCTTGCTAAAAGAAGGCTGATCTTTCTGATCTAATCATCAGGTCAATTTTATCCTTAGGTGTCTCCTTCCCTCAACCTCCCAAAGCCGGGTTTGGCAGTGAGGGCACCCCCTTGTGTCCAAAGGGCAGGTGCAGCTGCCTCAAGCCAAGATGCTTCCAGGATAGAGGCATCTCTTCCCTCAACCCAAACACAGTTCTCCTTGAACCAGTCAACTCACTTACTCCCGTTCATTTAGGCATTTGTTCTTCATTTCATTCATTCTTTTGTTCAAGTGGCCACTGCATACCATGTACTGAGCTTTACTCTGGAAGTAAAAGGATGGATCATTCTCAGGCTTTAGCACCCAGTTCTCAGTCTGATGGAGGGTCAGACTTACTGTGCCCCCTAAAATTAAGTGCAAGGAATCTGGGAGCACCCATAATAATCTACAAGTATTCTAGGAAAAAAATGATCATAATTCATCTCCCTTTTATTCCCTGTTGCTGCCAGCATGGATTTCTCCAAAGCTCTGCCCTCTGCCCTTGAGCCCAGGGCCTTCTGCCCTTGCCTGCAGGGTATCCTCCTCTGTCTGTACCTGGCTGACCTAGGGATGCTCTCCCAGGGCCCTACAACTGGCCACAGAGGCATCACTGCTCAGTGGGTCCCTCCAGGCAGACTTGATAAGCAGTTTCCTCTGCTCATATGGTTATTGATGACAGTGATGGATAATAGTAGTTCCATCTAGTGAGTGCTTAGCTCTTCCAGGAGCTGTGCTAAGAACTGTATGTTACACCATCTAATCCCTGCAACTGCCCATGGATGTGGATTCTGACATTATACCCATTTTACAGCAGAGAAAACTAAGGCTCAGTGAAGTTAAGCAGAGTAGATCTCACCAGTGACCTCCAGTCACTGAGTGTACAACTTCTTGTGATCTGTACCACATTCCGCATCCTCCCCACAGTTCACCCACTTAAGATCCCCACTCTCGCCAAAGATCAGCTCTGGATCCCATCTCTGGGCAGGTTCTAGAAGGCCTGGCTCTATAAAGACCTTCTAATATTTAACTGCTGTTAGCTATTGTCCTAGTCCATGTTGTGCTGTTATAGTAGAACACCTGAGAGTGGATAATTTACAAACAATAGAAGTTTATCTGGTTCCTGGTTCTGGAGGCTGGGAAGTGCAGGGGCCTGGTACCAGCTTACGGCAAGGGCCTTCCTGCTGCATCATCCCACAGCAGAAGGTGGAAGGGCAAATGAGTGTATGAGACAGAGAGAAAGGGGGCCAAACTCACATCAAGAACCCACTCCCATGCTAATGACATGAATTGATTCATGGGGCATGACCTCATGTCCAAATCACCTCTTAAAGGGTCTACCTCTTCAAATAAATTTCAACATGGGTTTTGGAGGGGACCTTCCAACCACAGCACACATCTCACCTCCCTTTAGGAGATTGTTGTGTGCAGGGGTCTGGGACTTCCCCAAAACACAAAGCTAGGCAAGACCTCTGTATATTCTGGGGATGGTGACATTTCCATTACCCTAAACTCCTAAGTATCCTGTCCTTAGATACTCATTGAATATCAGTTTGCTTAAAGGAATTCGCTTCCTGTTTTAACACCTGACAGTGGTCTAATGCAATCAGAACTGTTATTTCCAATGCTGGGACTGATTTTGTTTTTGATATCTGGCTAGAATCCTCAGACCATGCCCCATGGGATACTGAGCTGCCACCGGAGGGCAATGGTGTACACTTTGCTGGTGCTGGTGTGTCAGACATAGTTATGTGCCTTGTATCGTTGATTTCTTATGGAGTTCACTTGACAGATAAAGTAGAGTTTGAGAGCTGAGGACCTCCAGTGCCTGGGGCACACTCAGGTCCACTCCTCAGGACTCCTGTTCCCCTAAAACTCTCTGCTCATTCTATCTCCAGGCCTTGCCTGTATGCTTTTTCTCTAGACTCTTTAGTAGGTTGGTTCCTTCTCATCTTCAGGTCTTCACTCAATGTCACCTCCTCTGACCAGTCTCCCTACCCTGTATCACCCTCTGTCCCACCATCTTGCCCAGCATGATACTGACTGTGCTCTGCAGCCCTCCTTAACTTACGTGCTTGCTTGTTCATTGACCTTATGTCTTACAAGCACATAAGCTCCCCAAGAACAGAGACTCTATCATTGGTGTCCCTGGAACGAAGCCTGACCCATTGTAACTTGTCTTAGTCCATTTTCTGTTACTAGAACAGAATCCCCAAGATTGGGTAATTTACACAGAAAAGAAATTTAGATTTTATAGTACTGGAGGCTGGAAAGTCCAAGATCAAGGGTCTGCAAGTGATGAGGACTGTCTTGCTGGGTGGGACTCTTGCAGAGTCTGGAAGTGACACAGGGCATCGTATGATGAGAAAGATCAAGTGTGCCAGAGAACACTCATTTTTATAACAAAGCCACTCTATCTATGGCCCATTAATCTCTGGATCCATGAAGGCAGAGCCCTCATGACCCAATCACCTCCCAAAGGTCCCACCTGCAAATACCATTAACGTATAACTTTGGGGATTAAGTTTCCAACACATGAATTCTGGGGAAAAACCTTCAAGCCACAGCACAGATGCTCAGTACATATTTGTTACGTGAGTTAACTCCTCCTCCATCAGGTCCACTTTTCCCATTCCCTCCTCACCCTTCTCCTTACCACCACTATAGTTACAACTGTAATACAGGGAACTCTGCCAGGTGTTGAGACATCCTATAGTGCAGTCTTTCTAGTCCACACTGTCAGACTCCCTCACACACACACACTCATTTTAATGCAGATGGTAATAAAGTCTGTCATCAGAGCTGCATTAAATGTTCCCCGAGGTTTATATCATCTCAGTTTAGAGATGTTGGAACAGACACTCAGGTGGGTTAAGTGACTTGCACAAGCTCACATAGCAACTAAATGGCAGATCTGGGATCTGAACCCTCAATGATCCCCGAGCCCCTTCTTTGCTAATGTCTTTTTTAGTGCATAGTTTTCACATGCATCAAACTTGAGAGTGCATTAGAGTCATCTGGAATGCTCATGAAAACACAGATTACTAGGCTGCACCCCCATGTTTCTGATTTGGTTGGCCTGGGGTGGGACCTGAGAATTTGCATCTCTAGCAAGTTCCCAGGGCAGGCTGGGCTGTTGGCCTCATGTCTCAAAAACCACTGCCTAAAAACATGTATATCAGCTCAAACATGGAACTCTGTCAATAGTTTCAGGAGGGTCACAGACCTCTTGTCACCTCTTCAGGCAATTTGGCAATGGGAGAGAGTCCGGGCACCTCAACTTAAGAACAACCATTTAAAGAAACAATGAAAGTCTGACCTATCACAACCCCAGGCCCAGAATTCTGTTCAGTGTGTTTTCCTTTAAGTGAGGGACACCTAAGTCTCCATCCCTATTCCCTCTGCAAGTCTATAATAAAGTTAATTATCTGACCTTGAAACTTACTGTGGCTGACACTCCATGGAAAGGGCCTCAGCGTGCCTTACCGACACAAATGATAAATATAGAGCCCGGAGCAATTTTTCTTGGAGATTTCGTGTCAGTATTTTAATAATCATTGAGCAGAGCCTTGGGAGCCAATTACAAAACTAGGACAGGTTTTTTTTTTTTTTCTCTAAAACTATTTGGTTCCAAATTGTGAAAACTTGTGGGTGTCTGATACTGACAGGTCCAGAAGGGTTTTGACATAGTTTCCCCCAAGCATGATTGATGCATAGAGTCCAAAATTTTGTTCCAGTTAAGCAGAGGCCAGGATGCTCCCCAAGTCCTGCCTGCCACCTTAGCCTCCCTTCGAAGCAGTCTCAAAAAACCTCACTAAACCTAAGTTACCCTAGGATTTGAACCTGAAGGTTGGAAGCCTGCCCGATGGTGAGCCACGGGTGCTGGGAGCCCTCAGACTTCACTGTCCTTGCTCTCTCTCTGCATGTCCAGGGCTGGGGAACCCAGCCAACTCACTCGGCTGCAGGGGCCAAGATATGGGGAAGCTCTTGGGCTGTGAAGAAGGCCAGGCCTCCTGGGGACAGTCTCAGAGTCCAGGACCCTTGGGAGTTTGCCTGGCTTCCCCCTTCCCACTGGTGATTTCCTGACTTCAGGTGCACAGCTGGCACAGGCCTGAGTCCTGTTAAAATTAGATCATCTTCCCGGGGTGCTTGTGGAGCAGGGTGACACTGTCACTGACGTCAGCATTGATGGCCATTATCATTTGGTCATCAATATTAGACTTCAAAAATGTCAATTAGACCTTTTCATGACCCACCACCCCCTGTTCATTGTCTATCCATCACCAGGGGAGGAAAGCAAAACCTCCTCTAAGTCCTGCTCCAGCAAACCTCATTGACTCTGTTTCTTTACATTCTCCCCTTTACTCTGCCCATTGGCCACATGGGTCTCCTTGCTTCCTGTCCTGTCCTTTCCCAGGGCCCTTGAACAGCAGTTCCCTCCTCTCCAGAGAGATGCATGGTAATTCCCTCCCTTGATTAAGTCTCCATTGAAAGGTCACCTTCCCAGATACCCCCAGCCAAGGACACCCCTCTCCCCATAAGCTGCACTGTTTTATCATGATGCCAATTATTACCCGTGTAATCCAATTTACTGTGTATATTTATTGTCTTTTTTAAAATATATTTTTTAGATATATGGACCTTTATTTTATTCATTTATTTATATTTGGAGCTGAGAATCAAACCCAGTGCCTCACACATGCTAGGCAATCGCTCTACCACTGAGCCACAGTCTCAGCCCCTGTTTGTCTTTTGGTCTCTCATGAATGCTGAGGCCAAGTCTAGTCTTTGCTCACCATGGTGTCCCTAGTGCTGTGCTCATAGGAAATGCTTGCTCAATACTGGGTGCATGGATAGATGGATACTGGATAGATGGATGGACGGATGGGTGGATGCTCCCACTGAAGGAGGAGACAAGGAGAACTTGTATCAATCTTCCCACTCACCCTACAAGGTGGGATTGCTGGCTCTCTTTTTAAACGTCACAACGGCTCACCCAGGAAAGGAGAGTGACTTGTCCAAGGTCACACAGTAGTAAGGGGGGCCCGGACTAGGAATCCATGAGTTCGTGACTCCAGGGCTGTGCATGGGTGGTTACCTACTGAAAGCTCAGGTCAGGCCCACTGCAGGAAGGACCCTCTGATGGTGATGGAGTATAGGTAAAAGGTTAAAAGGTCAGAACCTGGGGGCCAGGCAGATGGGGTAGCTGTTGTGAGGGGCCTGAAGGATGTCCCTAAAGGGAGACTGAGGACCAAGGCAGGGATGTAGGTGAACTTCATGGTAGGACTTGGAGCAAATGTTCTGTTCCCAGAGTAGGGAGGGGGCTCTGAGAGTCTGTCTAGGGGCCAGGGCTGATCAGGACAGGCTGGTCTCCAAATCCTTTCAAGTCCCATACCCACGATTCATGGAGCTAGGTGGCCCCCATGATTCCACTCTGCCAGGATGGCCTTAGGCAGGGCTGATGTAAGAGGTGGGGGTGGACATAGAGGCTGCACTGGGGCTGCAGACCCTGCTGGTGGGTTGTCAGCTTCCGGCTAGGGCAACAGCAGACACTGCAGAACCATCAAGGGAGAGAGGCACAGGTTCACTGCTCAGGGCATCCCAGAGCAGCAGGCAGGAGTGAAGGGCCTGGGCATCCTCACTGTGAGGACAGTGCGGGGCCCAGCACACTCCCAAAGCCAGGCAGGAGAGAGTGGTTAGAATTTCTCCTCTCCAAGCCATCCATCTAAGCACATGGGAAAAGGAGGAATGCTGCTCCAGCCCGCAGAGCATCCTCCATGCTCACTCCAGGAAACACTGCAGGGACACTGGTGTCCTAAAAGCAGGACAAGCCTGCCACCCAGTGCTGCCCAGCATCACCACAGCAGCCAGACAGCAAAGCTGCTTCTGGTGGCCCCACCTGGTGGTCCCCCCAACCCTGTGCCTGGCTGCTGAGAACAGCCAAGGCCTTCAGAGCTCCATGATGAACCGGAGTGGCCTCGGTCCCTTCTTACCTGAGAACAGGTTCTCACGTCAAATCCGTCAATCTCCATTGTCTTGAAAGTTCAGCGGAAGGACATGAGACCCCAGAAGGGAAGCCCTGTGGGAGATGTCGAATGTCACGGCTGGAGCAATTTAGAGTCACAAAATAAATGAGCAGCCAGGACAGGGGTGGACTGGAATATCGGGGTCCCATGGATAAAGGTCACTGTGAGAATGGGGTGGCCATGGGGCGGGGCAGGTGCTCAACTGTAAATGGAAATCAACATTCTGCCTGGCTCATCCTTACTCTCTGGGAGAGATAGCTTTGGAGTGGTGGAAGGATCATACCTATTTTTTAAATGTTATTAATATATAATATTACATAGCATACATTTTGTTGTATTTCTATGTTAAATATAATCATATATTATGTATTTTACTTATACTTTAATAGTGTTTAACAGAAAGGTAATTATAATAGAAATATAATCATGTACTGCAAAATTTTCAGTCAATGATGAACAGCAACTAGAGAATCCCATGAGATTCTATCACACAGGAGTATCACGGCCATCTTAGCGTGAGCATGCTCTATGGTGTCCCACAACATGCTTATTAGAATGTCTCCCCATCATTAAGCAATGCATGAATATAATTAAAATAAAATTAATCACAATTTTCATACCACACTATGACCTGGGAACCCTCCTTACCTGTACTTTGTAGATGAGGAAACTGAGGCACAGAGAGGTGAAGTAATGGGTCCAGGGTCCAAGCTAGGATAAGCCAGAGCTGGGATTTGAACCCAGGTCCCCTGGCCCCTGGGGCAGAGCTCAGTAGCCATCATCTCACAGAGGCTTCCTGGCCATCCGTACATTCCTGGAGAAAAAGACACCGACTTGAGAGAACTTTCCAAAATTACCACCATCATACGGTTTTACGAACACTGCTCTTTAGTTGTACATGATAAGTACTTTTATATTTCTAAAGGGGAAAAACAAAGAAAGGAAATGATACTACTGACAGGGCTAGTTGATGGTGAATTTGTGAAGTTGATCTCATCTCCCAAACCTGTGCTCGCCCCCTCTCTCCCTTTCTGGGGTCCTGTCCCAACTGCTACAGCTTGGATCTGGAATGTCTCCCAAAAGCCCAAGTGTTAAAGCCTCCATTCCCAGTTTGGTGCCACTGGGAAGTGGTGGAACCTTTAAGAGCTGGGGCTGGTGGGAGGTCTTGGGTCATTGAGGAGGTGTGCCCTTAAAGGGGACTGTGGGACCTTGGTCCCTTCTTCTTCCTCTTTTTCTCTTCCCGGCCACAGGCTGAATCATTCTGTTCCATGAAACGTTCTCATCATTGCCATCTGCCGCTCCATCAGAAGGGCCTGGTCTGCCTGATCATGGACTGAGCCCTCCATAATCATAAGCCAAAATAAGCCTTTTCTCTTTATAACTTAATACCCCAGGTTTGTTACAGTGATGAAAAGCTGATGGACACTCCCATCCTTGGCCACCTCTCTTAGTTCTTAAAAATGTGCATGGATCAAAACACAGTTACAGGCAATAAAGCTTCAATAGTGGAGTTTGTGGTCAGGTGGATCCAAGGCAAGAGAGAGGAAGGGAGTGCCGAAAGAAGAGACCAAGGGAGGGAGGAGAGAGTTGAAGTTTATTAAGCTCCCGACAAAGGACACTGACATTCCAGGTATGTTCCCTTATATGGACCTATTGCCATCTCTGAAATGGACATTATTTCCTCCATTTAAAAGATAAGGAGGCAGAGGCTCTGAGATGTTTGGAGATGAAGCCAAGCAGCTAGAAAGAGGCAAAACTAAGATTTGCATCCAGTTCCCTTGATTTAACATACAGAGTTCACTGTGTATTCCCTGAGCCCCCGGGGGTGCCCAGACAAATACAGTCCAACTCCTGGCCTCCAACAACTTGGGCTATACTGGAACTTATACCCAGTGGGGTTTGTATGATCAGACCTCTAGTTCAGACTGGGCCAGTCCTGTGTTTTGGATTGTTGAAATATCACACACCCATCAAAAAGGATCACTAAGAAGACAGTGCTGTTCAAAGAAAGGAGAGAGCACATGCCGAGAAAAAAGATGAGATGTGGTCTTTTTTTTTTTTTTAATTTTTTATTGTGGGTTGTTCAAAACATTACAAATTTCTTGACATATCATATTCCACACTTTGATTCAAGTGGGTTATGAATTAGATGTGGTCTTTTTTTAAAAAAGATTTTTAGTTGTAGTTGAACACAGTATATTTTATTTACTTATATGTGGTGCTGAGGATCAAACCCAGTGCCTCACACGTGCTGGACGAGCACTCTACCACTGAGCCACAACCCCAGCCCTGAGATGTGTTCTTTTAAGTGACTCCGCACTTGGTTAACTATGTGACCTTGGGTAGGTCACTTAATCTCTCTGGTCTTCTGTTTCTTATCTCAGCCGACCCCCTCGTGGTTCCAGGAGAATTGAAATAACATAATGGGTATGAAAGCAACTGTAAACTGAAAATGTTTCACTATCTAGGTAAAATTACGATTATAATAAAGTGCTGCCAGTTGATTTCTGAATAATTCTTATCGATTAAGCTAGTGTTAAGTGCTCAGTCATTACACTTGCAGAATGTGAGAGCGGCTTAGATCATGGGTGACTCTCCTGTCTGCCTCCCAGCCTCCATCACTAAAAAACTAACTTGCATATAGGTCCTCAGCACAATAGGCATTCCCTCAATTTACAGATGGGGAAAATGAAATTCAACCTGCCCAACATGCCTCAGCTTGAAAATCAGAGTCCAGATAGACCAGGTTCTCTGCCCCTTTCTGTAGCTCTCCTGCCTCCTCCAACCCCCATATAAAAGATGAAGACAAGAAGTGAAGCTGTACGTGAGTCTGCCGTAAGAAGACAACCCCACAACCTGGGACCCAGATCCTGACGAGTGAAGACCTCATTTATCCAACCAGAGAGAGTCCCCGGAGAAAAGTCAACTAGAGTAACGAAATCCCGAAGAATTTAGCTCTCCGTTTGAGAAACTATCTTTGTCTGAACCAAGATGAAAAGACAAAAGAAAGTGCACCAAATTTGAAGAGAAACTAATTTGGAAGACATAATAGAGAGCAAACTTCTCAAATTTCTTCAGAGCCCAGGAGACGGTGATTATTCAAGAAATAATTAGATGCTATCCTGGGGGTAATGAAAGCTAAAAATGAAGAGGAGAGAAATTGAAAACTGCCAGAAAGGTCACGGGCTGCTCTCAATATATACATTTTTTTTTCCTTTACAGATTTGAAGATGGCAGAATTAATTTGCAAAAGAACAATAAAAGCTGTTTAAACATCAGGGAGGAAACTCAAGTGGGAGGAGCTAAACATCTCACCCATCTGTTCCAGATGATTCTACAGGGAAATCCTGGGCCAGATGAATCCTGGACCTAGAACCAGCAGACCATCCTTTTCTCAAATGGCTGTGGGAGAGCAGAAGCATGACCCCTGCCCAAAGCTGAACTATTCCTTGGCAAACTTTGTTTTCTGCAAAAGGAAAGTGAATATTTTTGGAGTGGAGGAAATATAGTCTCTGTTCCATTTACTCTCTTATACTTCTGTAGAGCGAAAGCAACAGTAGTCAGTATGTAAATAAATGAGTATGGCCATGTTAAAAAGTAAAACTTTATAAAAAATAAGCAGTAGATTCGATTTGATCTGCAGGCCATAGTTCATTCTGTTCACCTGAATGGCTACAGTTTCCCATCTGGGTTTCCCACTTGCAGTCTGACCCTGTTCCCATCCACTCAAAAATACTGGCTATTAGAAGAACTTCTTGAAACTTAATAAGTGGTAGTAATGATGATGATGATGACCATGACAATAATAACAATAATAATATGGCAGCTTCTAGCATAGAATTAGAATACTATATACTAGGGATGGTTCTTAGCCCCTAATATAACATTTACTGTCTTTTAAAGAAAAAACCCTTATGAAGAAGATAGGGAACTAAGGCTCAGAGAGGTTAAAGGGACTTACCCAAGATCTCACAGCCAATGAGTGTCAGAGGCAACATTTGAACCATTCAGACAGCCTGGCTCCAGAGTCCATGTTTTTGACTTATATGTTACTTTTTTATTATATTTTTTCTTGTACTTTACTGTCTCAAGTGTGATTTGCTCCAAATTCTTCAGTAGGTTCCCACAGCTTACAGGGTCAAGTCTAATTTCTTCCATTCAGCACACAAGGTCATCTGAGGCTCGGTGCATCTCGCCTCTCCAGCCTCATCCTTCTCCAGGTCTCATTTCTGCCCTAAATACCCAGAACTTCTTAAAGAGCCCTAAACTCCCAGGCCTTTGTCCATCTGTTCCCTCTGCCTAGGGTCCCCTCTCCTCCTTCATTCATTAACACCTGTTCTCCCTTCCAGACTCAGCCCAAGAGTCACCTCTTCTAAATAACCCTCCTTGACTCCATTTCCCGTTCCAGGTTGATCAAGTCACCTCGCCTCTTTGGGACTTAGTTTGTATTCTTACAAATTGGTGGAGAGTAGTGGAATGGCCGATTCCCCAATTGCCACTACACTTTAGTATGAATTACCCTATCAGATTACCTTGGTTGCCTAGGAGTGTTTAGAAGAAATGAAAAACATAAAAAATAAGCTTGAGAGTAGGGGAGAGAAAGGTTGCATGTTGTGTGACTCAATTTTGTTAAAACTGACGCTCCCCGAGATCAGAGCATGGCTCAGTTGGCCTGGGAGCCTGGCAGCCCCATCTCCCTGATGTGTTTTCCCAGGACCAGGCTCTGTACCCTGTATCTGTTTAAGAAGAGAAGCTGCTTGACTTGAACCCAGATTTCCTAACTCCAAAAACAATATGATTTTCTCAGCTCTGTACTGTATAAAGAAATTGCATTTGTCAGGCCGAGCAGGTTGATGAAAGCGTTTCTTCAGAATCCCAACTCCTTCTGCTCTAATTCTGATCCTCCAAGGAACTTTTAACCTATAAATTAGTTGCTTGACTCTGATCTAAATCTGTTGTACGCCAATGCACTATTCGCTATTTCACTCTTTCATCCATTTCTTCGCCTATAAGCACCTGGTTTATTTCACTTAGCATGGTAGACAAATACTGCATGATCTCATATTTGTGAAATCTAAAATAGTCCAACTCCTAGAAGTGGAGAGTTAGGGTGATAGTTACCAGGGGCTACAGGAAGCAGGAGATGTGGAAGGCCTTGGTCAAAGGATAAAAGGTTTCCGTTACACAAGATAAATAAGTTCTGCAGACACAAAGTATCACAGTGTGACTATAGTTAATGACACTGTATTGCATACTTGAAATCTGCAAGAAGGTAGATCTTAAATGTCATGTTCATTAACTTGATTGTGAGGATTCTTTCCCAATGTATGTCAGATTATCACCTTGTTGTGTACCTTAAATACATGGAACTTAATTGTCAACTGCATATCAATAGTGAAGGGGGGAGGGTAAAAACTAACTTTGAACCTTAGCCCAGGATTGTGACTCCTATTCTAATATAGAATGTAATTCTCCCATTCTTCTATCCACATATCCCTCCTCCCATCTTTCCTCCCCATCAGCCTCCCATCAATTTCTCCATCCTTCCCTCCATTTATCCTTCCTTCCATCCATTTTTGACCCAACTCTCTTTCCATGCCTACTTTCACTCATTCGTTCACTTGAAAATTTCATGCTACTCTAAGCCACCGACAGTGGACCTGGCAGATGAGGTTCTACTCTCATGGTGCTTCCACTGTAGTAGGGAGGACAGACGTGAGCAAGTGCTCGATACCCTGCCTGTGGATGTCCCCTCCTGGGCCACTGATTGTAGTCCTGTTTCCTGGGGGCACCCAAGGTCCTGCCTCCACCCTCATCCCCTTCCCTCCTCTCCCCTCTTCCTACCTCTCTCCCAGGCTAATTCTTTCCTGACTTCCTGACCTCACTTCCTCATGCCTTTTTCAGTCCTGGTCTTTCTCCATTATCAGTTTTCTTACTTATTTTAATATTTACATTCACAACTACCATCTCTCTGGTCTAATCACTGCAAGTACCTCCTCGCTGGCTTCTCAGCCCTCCCCCTGGTCTTTTCTCAACGTGCTGATCCCATCAAACATCAGTCAGATATTGATGTCTGCTTCAAACCCTGTAGTGGGTCTCCATCTCACATGGAATAAAAGCCAGGGTCCTTACGCTGTCCTGTCAGGCTCCACATGATCCTGACCCACCACGTCTCTGGCTCTTCTCCAACTGCTCTCCCCCACTCACTCACAGGCCAACCACACTTTGCTGTTTCTCAAACACACCAAATGCACCTGCCTCGGGGCCTTTGCCCTTTCTTTTCACTCTACCTAGAACAGTTGCTTTTAAGACCTCACACGGCTCAGGCTCCTAGTCCACTCAGGCTCACTCAAGTAGTCCTCATCAGGAGGGCTTCTCTGTCCAGCACTCAAGAATAGCATCTCACCTCCCCAACAGTCTCTGTTCTTTATTCCTGCCTCTTTTCTCACAGGGCATTTCTTAGTCTTTTGCTGTCTTCCCCCCATTAGAAAGCAAACCCCATTAAAAAGAAACAAGATGGGGTTTCTGCTTTTATTTATTGTGGTAGCTCCACTATCTAGACCAGTCCCTGGCACACAGTAGGACTTAATACGTATCATAGGTAAATGAATGAAAGAATGAATGAATGTCTACCTCCCCACTGAATCTTTCCCCTCAGCCTAAGACATGTCCAAGGCGATATTGCTTAAAACAAAAATTGCCTCTTTAGTCTATCATCTTTGTTTTTCCTTCCACCACTTTTTGAAAAATTACTCAAAACCTGTGTGTTGCATTACTAAAAGCATCTCTATTTCAGGGCCCTGTTCACAATAGCCATGACAAGGAATCAACCTAAGTATCTGAAGAGGAGTGAATGAATTAAAAAATATGGCATGTACACAATGGAATATTATTCAACCATAAAAAAGAATGCAAGTCTGCCATTTGCAGCAACATAGATGGACCTGGAGGATGTTACACTAAGTGAAATAAGCCAGACACAGAAAGCGCACACTGCATGCCTTCACTTCTATGTGGAAGCTAAAAAGCTGATCTCAGAGAAGAACAGAACATTATTAGCACTTGGGGAGGGCAGATGAGACAGGATTCCAGTTAACAGCTACAGGATACAGTTGGATAAGAGGAATAACTCCTCAGGTTCCATAGCACAGTAGGGTAATTATAGGTGACAACAATTAATTGAATAATTAAAATAACTAGTAGGGTGGATTTTGAAAGTTCCCAGCACAAAGAAATATATGTCTGAGTTGGTGGATATGCCAATTACCCTGATCTGATAACCATGCCCTGTGTACATGGGTTGAGATGTCACAGTGTACCCCTCAAGGAAAATGGCTGCATGACCCAGAGCAATAAAAATTTTAAAAAAACTTCATGATGTCACAGAGCTAAAAAGGCCCTCCCATGATCCCACCACAATCCACAGTGACTACATTTGCCTTTCTCTGTGGCCTCTTTGAATCCTTAACCAGGTGCAACTACTTCCTACATAAGTGCTGTCAGGGGGTGTGAGTTCTGAGGTCTTCCTCCACACCTACCATCCCCTGCACGAGCTGACAGATGCTCCAGGTGCAAGGTGGCTTCAGGACAGCAGCTCCTAAGGCTTCCTTCACTTTCATTCCACTCCTGATCTTTTGACACATCCTCACCCTCCCCCACTCTCTTTAATTCAACATTTTTCTTTAAAATAACTCATTTAAAAAATTTAAATAAAGTTCTTTTTTAAAGAAACTTTATGCAAAAATAAGGTGACTGGCCAACATTAGAATGTAACTATAAAAATAAAGTAAAAACAAAACAATGTGATTAAATTCTAGATGGAGACTATTCCCTGGCGGGGGCTCTGGGCCTGGACCTTCCCATCCTGACCCTTGCTCTTCATGAAAAAGTGATCTGAGAGTGCCAGAGACGCATTAAAATCCCACGAGCTCCAAATTGAAATCCTCCAAAACTCAATCTTTTTCTGAGTGGAGCATGAGCCACTCTTTGGAAGATCCTTTCTGTCACTCTAACAAATATCTGAGATAAACTAACCTATAAAGAGAAAAGCTCTATGTTGGCTTACAGTGTTGGAAGTCTCAGTCCATGATCAGCTGGCCCGTGGCTTAGGCAGTAGATAATGGCGGAAGTGCACAGTGGAGTGAAGCCACTCACCTCATGGTTGAGAAGAAAAAAGAGGAAGCAGAAGGGGCCAGGATCCCAAGATCCCCTTCAAGAACATAACTTCAATGACCTGAAGACCTCCCGTAGGCCCCACCTCTTCAGGGTTTCATCCCCTCCCCTTGCGCCAAACCAGGGACAGAGCACATGGACCTTTGGGGGACCGCTCCAGACTACAGCAGTCCTGAGATGGTGGGAAGGGCAGCAGACTTCTAGGCAGCTTGGGGGCTAGTCCTGCCCAGCTACGAACCTGCTCACCACCTCAGATAAGTCACTTCTGTCCCCTGGAACTCAGCTTCCTTGTTTCTAAGAGAAACAAGTTACTTGTGGGATTTCTAACAGTTACAATCCACTGGGTTCTATGTCATCATCGTGTAGCATTTTAACTGAATGTAATATTCCACTAAATTAATACACCACAACCCACTGAACCTTACTACAGAACATTTCTATGGTTTCTGGTCTTTCATGATTCTAATGTCCCCCACTCCAAGAAAGTACTTTTTCTATTTTTAAATTATTTCATATGATACATGTGTAGAATTGAGATTCCTGATTCAAAGCACATGGGTCTTGAATCTCTGGGGCCAACACTGCCCCCCGCCCCCCGCCAAAGCACACACAAGGTTTGTAGCATTTCAGAGCTGCAGACACAATCTGGGAGGATGCTCTGGAAATGGGCCATGGATGTGAACATTAGGAATATCTGACATAGTTTTAGACACACGAACTCATCTGGGGCTTGGGGTATGAATCAAAGGGGAAGAGTTCGTTCTCCTTCAGGCAAGATTGTGCTTTGGCTCAGAGCTCAGCTCTTGGAAGCTCTAATGGCTGCCAATATTTTCCCTCTTTGCCCAAATCTCTGCTCTTCCCTTTCTCTAGTTCTCTGACACCAAAAACAAAGTAAAGGATTCAGAGAGAAGCTTTCCCTCTTTTCTTTCCCTTTCCAGTTGTTCCTTAACCTGTTTTCCTCCAAGGAGGAGGCCCTCAGCCTTAGTACCCCTGGCTCCCACCAGGATGGGAAACTAAAAATGCACCCAAGACCCTTGAGATTGGCTTCGATGTTTGGGGATATTTTATCCTTTGTTCAGAGGGAGGATGTGTGATTTTTCTAGAAGTTTCTCTTGTTGCTTTCTTGGACATGATTTCTCAATGCCACACAGCAATGGCAAAGCTTTCCTCTAAAGACCTCCCACTATTGATTCCTGTGTGCGTGGGTCAGCTCCTTGGGGGAGAGACTCATGTCTGTCTTGTTCACAGCTGGATTTCTTGTACAGAGAAATGTATGCCTGGCTCATAATGGGGGTCAGTTCCTACTTGCTGAATGAATCAATGTTGCAACCACATTCCTTCACTCTGTCTGGGGGAAGTTGTAGGAATGGGGTTGCTAGAGTTTGGATCTGGAATGTACCTCATGTGTTAAAGGCTTGGTCTCCAGCAAGGTGCCACTGGGGGGTAGTAAAACCTTTAAGAGGTGGGACCTGGTGGGAGGTCATTAGTCACTGGGCTGTCCTCTAGAAGAGGATTGTGGGACCCATGCCTCTTACTCTTCTCTTTCGGTTTCTGGCTGAGGTGAGTGGTTTTGCTGTGTCATATACATCTTTCATGATGTGCTGCATTTCTAGAGGTCCCAAAGCAATGAGACCAATCCATCATGGATTGAGCCCTCCAAAACTTAAGCCAAGATAAACGTTTCTCTTTATAAGTTGATTATGTCACATATTTGTTTACACAAGAACAGAAAGCTGACTAACACAGGAATCAAGCCATTTCAAGTCAGCTCTCAGCCTCAAAGAGAAAGGAAATTTTCTAACCCCATGACGGCTTACAGAGAAATAAGGATTTGCAAGATAGAATTTCAGGATTTTTCAAGTTCAAATTCATTATGTGAATAAAGTAAAATCAATACTAATCATTTTCTTCAGAAGATAATTAGAATGCTTAGCTTTCTGTCCTTGGAGAAAAGGGACACTCCACCTAAGAAGAAAAGGGAGAGAAAAAGATGTGAGAAAAGAGAAAGAAATGAAAGAAAAGCAAGAGTGATAATAGAGAAGAAAAGGAGAATGTGTTAAAGAATAAAAGCAATCAATGAATAGAAAGCAAAAAAATTCTAACCCTAGGTTGAAATAATTTAAAAGATCATTTAAAAACATTGTGGGGGGTAGTTTTAAACCTGGTTTAAAATAGGTTTCTGAATGTTTTCAGGGTGATGTGCAAAGCCATCATGAGCTCTGCATTCTGACATTGGAGAGCAGTGCCTTCAGGGGAAAAGTGATGCAGGGATGAGGAGCCAGCATCTGGTACAGGAACGGAAGCCAGGAGCGGGTCAGGACCCTGGAGAGCTCCAAGCTCAACCTTGTCAGGCAAATCTGACCAAGCCAGAAGTGTTTCTGACATTTCAAGTTCTGGAGCCTTCTGTTCCTTGTGTTAACAGGGATGCAGAGGCTAACAAATGGAATCTTGGAATATTGGGGTTGCAAGTGCCTGTTGCTGATCTCCCTCCGAGATTCCAACCTCGGATCTGACTAGTCACCTGATCACCACCCTTGCTGCTGACTGCTAGGTCCAGTTATATTTGATTGTAAGGACCGATGATCCCCTACTTTGCCCATGTCATAGGCACTTAGTGCTCTAGAAATGAAGTAAACTAGTCATGAGATGATGCCTCACATTCAGAATGAGAAGCAGATGTACAAAAGGTTGGGGGATGTGGCTACAATTCCTCCTTAAGAGAGTAGAAATAGATTCCTTGGGGTTCCCATAAGGTATCCTATCTAAAGACCCCATTCTTGTGATCCAGTATGTGCAGTTCTTTGTACTTTACCTTACCTTGTTTTCCTCTTTCCCCAGTAGAATATCTACAGGAAGAGCTACTTAAAAACCCATAAACGGCCTACTTTCTATGAGTAACGGTCGTCATGCTTGTCATAGCTCACTAGATAGTGGCTGACTCCTCACTGCTTAGAGAACATATAAGTCCCCACTCTGTACCAAATTTTCCTTGGCTTAGGTCTGGCCATAGCTTACTTCTTCTGGGGCTCATCACTGGGTACTCATCGGCTGTGAATGCAGAAGTTACAAGGCCCCAGTGGCCACAGCAGTACAGGACGGCTGGATCCTGGAGCCACTTTGCAGCAGGAATCACAACACAACTTAGAGAGGAAAAAAATGCTCAAGATCAACAGTAAAGACACAGATCCCAGCACCATGGTAGGGACAAGAAAATGAAGTGTTCTGGATTCTCAAAAGAGAGCCAAGCCATCAAAGGTGGTGCATCTCCCAGGGCCTACAGTACACTCCTGTTTACCCCCAGCATATGCTACAAGATGTATGAAAATGTAGTCTCCTGTCGCTGAGTATCCACTCCCCTGGTCAGAACAAGGTCAGAAATTCCCCTTGAAGATGACAGGTTTTATTGGGGGTTGTGCACTACCCTTTCTGCATGCCTTCATGTAGAAGGCAACCACTGACTGAGGGACTTCCAAAGCTGGCCCCTAGTTTTAGGTGGAGCAGGGCTTTGTGAAGCCCCCTTTCTCTCATGACCCTTTCAGTCTGTGGCCTGGGTGCACTCCGAAGCCCTCCTAATACTGATACTACTTGGTACTATTGTCTAGGAGAGGTTGGCCCTCCAGCTGCATGTTGGAACTACATGGGGAGATGAAAAGACAACCCAATGCCAAGGCCACACCCAGACCTCCAACATCACATCAGAATCTCTGGGGATCAGCCAGACCAACCACAGTGGTTTTCAGAGCACTCCAAGTGAGGCAAGTGCAGCCAAGGTCAAGAGCCACAGCCCTCCTGGGCCACTGGATAGTTCTCCTCCTGGGAGAACGGCAATTCAACCACCTCTATCTCCACTGGGTTGAGCAGGTGCCCCACCCACAGAAAGCAGTGTTTTTTTCAATGCCTTTTGCACTGGTTTCTATTGCAAGTAAAACTCACAGGATCTTAAATGGCAATGCTGAGGGCTGGGGTTGTAGCTCAATTGTAGACCACTTGCCTCGTATGTGTGAGGCCCTGGGTTCGGTCCTCAGCACCACATAAAAATAAATAAATAAAGATATTGTGCCCATCTGCAATTAAAAAAAAATATTTTAAAAATGGCAATGCTGACCATTTTAAGGTTTATTATATGGAAAAGATAAAAGTCAGGGACAGCATTAAAAAAAAAAAAAAAGATATAGAATGCATGACCACCAAAGCTGTCTCCTCACAAGGATCCTGAGAGGCCGAGTGAGATCTCCAATACTGTGTCATATCAATATGTTTTCCTTTCGGATCAGGAACAACAAACATCTACACTTAAAATATTATAACCAGAAGCACAAAAGGAAGCATCGGTGGGGGCTTCTTACACCCTGGTGGTCACGCAGGCACACACCTGCTACACAATCAGCCGCCACACAGAGCTCCCCCAAGGGGCTTGTGGAGCAGGTGCAGGTCCTTAGGGTCATCATTATCAACAGACAAGGCTGACAGGCTGTCACAACCAGATGAAAACTGCCTCAGACTATAGCTACAAATCAGGACCCTCTTGCCTTCATGCCAGGGAGGGGGGTGTCAGAACTGCGTAAGTGCACAACCTGTCACTTCAGCAAAACAGCCCAGGCTGATTCAGGACCAACTGCAATACACTTTCAGTACTGTTTAAATAAAATGTGCTGTCCTTAAACCTTGATACTCAGGGTATGGTCTTCCACCCACAGCATGAGGGTCACCTGGCAGCTGTAGAAATGCAGAATCTCAGGCCCCCTCCCAGACCTATTAAATTAGAACCTACTTTTCAAGAATGTGTTCCCTCAAGCCCTCTGCACAGTTATGTCTGAAGCTTCAGCCAGTCCCCACGCCCACCAAGTCAGCTCAGGCCGGCTGCGGTCTCCTTCACGGGCTGACCCTGGGAGAGGGGGTGGGGAGAGTACAGTTCCTATGGTCTGGTCCACTTTGAAGGGGTCTCGGCATTACTGAGGGCTGGGTGACTGTGCTGCTGGCACAGGGTCACTGGTCTTAGGGGTCCATGAGGACACTCCCACCACTGTCCCTTTTCTTCTACCCAACATGAGAATTCAGATGAAGTCAGATTAGAGCTACAGTCAGTAAAGACTTCAAGGCAAAATCAGTATGACAAATTTACTGTTAATACTACTCGTCACAAAAACAGTTAATACTGAACACCCATCTTTGAATCAACCTATCAGCTAGCACTTATTTGGGCATCCAATCCGTACCAGGCACTACACCAGTGCTTCGTCCACATTAGCCCATTCCTCTGAACAACCCTACAGAGTAAATGGTTGCTATCCCCATTTTAGAGATGTGGAAACTGATCTTAGGTTAGGTATCTTGTCCAAGGTCACAGACTAAACAAGCAGTGCCATGACATAGATTCAGGTACATGATTCCAAAGACTCCACTCTTATCTCCTGCCCTGCTTTTCTTTGGGAATTGACCTCACTGAAGATTCTGGAGTTACAGAAGCAAACATGCAGCTATAATTTGTGCCTTTGTGAATGCACCAGCCTAAAGAGGAGTCATTTCTGTGCACATGTGGCATAAATTCAGCTTTGCTTATATTCAGTCATCTATTTATATGAAAATCCTAAAAGCAGAGGCTATTATTATTCCCACTTGCCACACTGCAGCAGGGTTCAGAGAGGTTGAGTAACTTCCTCAGGGTCACACACAGCTGGGCCTGGCAGGGTGTGGAAGGAGAGGGCCAAAGCTGTGTATTCCTGAGCCAAAATTTTAGAGTCCTCTACACTCCAATGGAGAGAGGCTAGTGTCCTCTTTGCCACATTCCCAGGTTCCTTGCCCCACTTAGCTGTGCTCTGCTTCCTTGCCTAGGAATCCCTCCCTTTACCTGGTATGACCAATGCAATGGTCAAATGAACCAGTCCGTGGAGGAGTATCAACAGTGGGATCCTGACACGTGTCAGTTACTGCTCTCAAATCTCATGACAGGTTTGAGGTTATGCAAAAGTCACACCCACTTTGGGAGAACATTAGTTAACAGGAAGTTAATAGGGAGCATGAGAATTTTTGAACATCAGCAACATTTTAAAAAAATATATTTAGTTGGGCTGGAGACGTGGCTCAAGCGGTAATGCACTCGCCTGGCATGTGCGGGGCGCTGGGTTCGGTCCTCAGCACCACATAAAAATAAAAGATGTTGTGTCCACTGAAAACTAAAAAAAAAATAAATATCAAAAAATTCTCTCTCTCTCTTTTTTAAAAAAAAAATATATATATATATTTAGTTGTCTATGAATATTTATTTATATGTGGTGCTGAGAATCAAACCCAGTTTGCATTCTACCACTGAGCCACAATACCATCCCTCAGCAACATTTTTTAACATTTCCCAGCTCATAGGGAACATGTAGCCTCAGATCACAGAGATGCAGCCCCTCTGGACCCAGCACTAACTTTCAGGGGCTCAAGGGGCAGAGGCCAATGCAGTAGTGCAATGCAATCATTGGCCACATGAGGGCAGAACATACCCATACAAAGCCTGGCTCTAGTCACAGTGGTTCTTGGGGATGGCGAGCTTACAAATGTGTCCAGAGGAAGGAAGAGGTGCTGAGCTCATGCACAGAGCACCATGAGAGCTGCGACCGTGGTGCCCACCCTCCCTACTCTGCCCATTTTTCTTTCTCCTTCTCCCCTACTCACAGCTCCACATCCTCTAAGGTCAGTGCTTTATTTGAGGGTTAAAGTCACAGGCTAAGTACCTTCCTGTCCCTTTCCATTCAGCAAATAGGCACTGTACACCTGTTTCATGGCATACAGTGTAGCAGGTGCTGGGGATTCATTTGTCACAACATAGGTAAAGATCCCCGTCCTTACTGAGCTCCTGGTCTAATGGAATTTATTAGCTGCCTTCCTCCATACGTTGTACTGTGTACAATGTTCAAATCTGCACAAAATATTTTTTAAAAAATTGAACAGTGAACCCCATAGACCTACCACATTATTATATAACCCTCTATCCATACATTCTAATTTTTGATGCTTTCCAAATAAGTGTAGACATCCCTAAATCTCTGTTGTAAATCATCATTACTTAGAGATCAGTGTTTATTTGATTTTTGGGTTGTTTTTTTTTTTTTTTTTTTTTTTGCTTTTGTTTTCTTGTAGTGGTGACTGAACCCAGGGGTACTTTATCACTTTACCACTGAGCTTCATCCTCAACCCTTTTTAATTTTTTGGTTTTGAGACAAGTTCTCACCAAGTTGCATAGGGCCTTGCTATGTTGCTGAAGCTGGCCTTAAATTTGCCATCCTCCTGCCTTGGCCTCCCAAGGTTCTGAGATTAAAGGCATGTGCCACTGCATTGGGCTCATTTATGTTCTTTCAAAACATGAATCAAGGTCCAGTAAATGCCCAGATCTTAAGTGCACAGCTGAATGAGTGTTGACAAATGCAAACATTTATGCTCCTGATATAATCAAGACATAAATATCATTAGCTATCTGACTAGTTTGGCAACTTTGCAATGGTTATTCAACTTTGGTAATTAGTTTTCTTATTTAAGAAAATTAAGTTGTTGAGGAAATTAAGTTAATAACATATGGCCACAATGGACATGGGATACCTAGTCAGCATGTCTGGAATGGAATTCTCACTCCACTAATTTCTGTTTGACTTTGGGAAAGTTGCTTAACCTCTCTAAGTCTCTTTTTCCTCCCCAGAATTTAGTCATAAAACTCACTTTTTAGCACTAGTCTCAACCCTGGATGACCTGAGGAACTTTTAAACATGACCAGCTAATTGATTCCTAATTATTTGGAAATAAATAGATATATGTTCTGATTAGAGAATGATTAGAGTTAGAACTAGGTTCAAGTAACTCTTCTTCAGACCTGGAAGACATCAGTTAAATACATTTAAACTCTCTGGGCCTCAGTTTTTCCCATCTTTCAAATGGCTGCATCATGGGCTTGTTATGAAGTACAGATGAGCTAATAGATACGAGAGGACAAGTTTCCACCCTTGTGAAATATTATTTAGAAAGTCTGGGATCAGAAAGCACCTCCTAAGTCTTAATTTGACAGAATTAACCATTTTAAATAAGAATTAACCATTTTAACTAAGGCACAGAGAGATAGTAAACTTTTTATTATACCTGGGTTAATGCATCCTGGCCCTGCTGATGCTTCAGACCCCTCAGGTGAGTGACCCTAAACAATTCATGTCTTCCTTCCTTCAGATATCTCTCCTAACCATACCAGTCTCTCTTTCCTATTTTGCTTTCTTTACATATTAATAATTTGTTACAAACACGTACGTTCTCTATTGTGTAGAAATGAAGAAATGAAATTTGTGGCAGTAAACCTCCACTACCCATTCCTGTGCCCAGACATTAATCACGAATGATTGCCACTGAGTCCGTGGCTGTCTTAGATGTCTATTCCACAGACTCCTTAACCAAAAATGGCCAAATCATCAGCGTTAACAGATGAAATGAAACCTCTCTTGCCATTTTCCTGATACGAAGTTTGAATAAATACTGGCTGGCAATGTGAGCTGCCTTGCTTCTCCAAAGAGAATCAATTCTTCAAGGATAGGAGACCATGTATTATTTTCTTTTGCATTTCAACAAAGTTCCAAGCATGTTAAAAAAAAAAGGCATCCTTAAGTTACCCCTCTTTGGCTGGAAAGGTCGTGTGCCATGGTGCAGAGCTCATGTCTCTGGATAAGACAATCCTGACTTCTAAACAACAAGGCTCTGCCACATACTGGGGCAAACTAACTTCCTTTCTCTGAACTTGGTTTCCTCATCTGCAAAATAGAGGATCACACTGTCTCTCTTGTAAGATTCTGTGAGCCCATGTAGATAAGGCATTTACATAGTGCCTGGCACAGAGCAGGTGCTCAAAAATGTCATCTTGTGTCAGCAGCATGCTTGTAGAGGTGAAGGAAGAAAGATTTGAGCCCAGTGTAGAAAATAATGTCAGATTCACTCACTGGAGCCTGAAGGAGAATTTTAAAAGATAATACTACTGCTGGAGATAGGTGAGTGCATGTCACTTTACATGGTGGCTGATATAGGTATTGGTTATTGCAGAGGTGGTATCTTCTGGGACGGAACTCTATCAAGAAATGCTTGGGTGAATGTGTGTCTGCAGAGCACATGGTATGTAGGAGAAAAGGAAGTGAAGGTAAGACTATGCCAGTTAGCTCACTATGCTGGGAAGGTGATGAAGAAGGTGAGCCTGGCAGGTGTCAGGAGAAGGCAGCTGGTGAGTCATTCTTATCAAAGAGCAAGACACTACCTGTGGGTGTCCCCATGGGTGAGAAAAACCACACAGCCACCTGGGAACAGGTAAGAGCCAGGGATCTAGGGAGGCAGGTGTGAGAGAGTTGTCACCCTCTGAGTATGCAGCTGTGGAGGAGGGTCCCAGGCTTAGGGCCAGGGATAGTAAAGAACATGCAGCAGGGATTTGGGTCAAACAATGAGGCTTCACTCAGGACAGCCACCAAAGAAAGTGCAAGGTCAGAGAGCTGGGTCACCTATGTCCCCAAACCAGCAGTCAGCTGCAGGGGCAGGGGACGTGCAGTGTACCCACCCCTTCCACCCCTTTTGTGGCTCTTGAGGTGCCTTGGCCTACCCGCTTTTCCGAGCAGCCCCTCTGGCCCAGCAGGGCTGAGCAAACATCACTGGCCTCTCCTTGTCAGCAGCTGTCAGAGCACATTTGTGACAGCAGCCTTCATCCACGCTCCAGGAAGTCAGCAAGGCTGGGTGCTTCAGGGAATGGCCATATTTAGTGATGCCTAATATCCCTGGATGACATCAGTGGACTCATTTCCTGGCCCAGGCAGTGGAAAATGGGACTGGGAAAAAAAGAAGAAAGAGAAAGAAAGAGAGGGAAAGGAAAGGAGGAAGGAAGGGAGGGAGGGAGGGAGGGAGGGGGAAGGAAACTCATTGGAAGGAGGAAACTCATGGCTCATCTGCTCTGCAAATGTTCTAGAACTCCAGAGTCCCACACAGGGATGGTCATGATCATGTACTTGTCCCTCAGGATCCCAACCTCTTGCCAGGTCTCAAACCCATTTGGGGGGCACCAACATTGGGATTCACTCTCCAGGGCCTTGAAGGAAATGGGGAAGAGTGGCATGAGTGTCAGGCCCCACAGCCTGCAGTCCAATCCAGCTGGGCTACTTCCTGGCTTGGAAACCTCTGGGCCTCTCTGGGCCTCAGTTTCTTCACCTGTGCATTCCCTCTCAGCCCGGTGGTTACAGGTCTAAATCAGTGTAAATATATGAATGGGGTCTTTGGCCTGCAAAGTACTAGATATATATTAAGCCCAGTCCTCCCCCAAAACCATATAGTAATTCCTAGGGGCTTATTCTGGCAGGGCAGACTGGGAAGTAAATGGCTGTATCTGAGTCACATCACATGGTCATCCTACCTTCTTTAGTGTCTCATTTTCAGCTGGGTTCTTTCCTTACATCAGTTGAAAAAGAGACTTTCAATTACTCTCTAATCCTACCACATACTTTCAGGCCTCAGGGCCTTTGCTCAAGCTGGTGCTCTGGCCTGGAATGCACTTTTCCTCCCCAGTTCGCAGACTCCTATGCATTCTTCAAGACCCAATGCCAGTGAAAGCTCCCCCGGGAAGCCTGTCGTGTGTCTGAAGTCCCTCCCCCAGGCAGAAGTGGGGAAGCCTCCCTCCCACAGACCACCAATGGGAAACCAGAATAAGACCAGTGAGAACAAAGTTGTCATGGTGTGTACCTCTCCCACACTCTCCCAGCCACCGGGCAGAGCTGACCTCAGGCAGTCTCTGCCTCCATGATGCTGTGACTCTCTGTGTTGGGGGGGTGTGGCCACGGAGGGGCAGTGGTCACAGGGGAGCCAAGAGGCAGCACCGAAGGCCGCTTGTTGTCATGGAGACAGGGCCCCGTGGGCCAGCCAGGCCCGGCCGGTCAGTGAATGAATAAACGTGGCCCATTTTTCTGCCTTTGTTTGGAGCCTCCCTGCGGCTTCCTGCTGTCAGCCCCAGCTGTGGGGAAGGCGGAATTTGCCTGATATCGCTGAGCCGCCGCCTGGCAGCGCCAAGCCTGGCCTGGGCCGCCCCACGCCAAGATTCATGCCCAGCAAACAAGTCGCACTTTGTTCCTGTGGGAAAGTCCAGCCTCTCAGGAAAGAGCCCTCTCTCTGCCGGCCCCTGGTCTGGGGACGCAGTGAGGCAAACAAAGCCTCCATCCGCTGGCGACAATTCATGGGCCCCAACGTCCACCTCCGTACCCAGAGAGAAGACGGATCTGCTCTGGGAGGTGGAACTCCGGGCCATCCCTTTGTCCCCCTTATCCGGAAGGCCCCAGATGCAAACGGTCTGGCAGAAGGTCTCTCTGGCCTGCCCTTGCCGGCCTCTGGTTGCAGAGTGTTTGGGGAATGGGTGTGAGGCAGGTGGGCCTGTATGAGGACAGCATTACCAACAGAAGCCAGCAGCTGCCCAAGGCTCCACAGAGGCCAGCCTCACCCCTGAACCCTGCACTGAGGCCAAGGGGAGTGGCAGCCTGCTCATGCCCTGGTGCCGTGTGAGAAGTCCCAAAGGGCACCACTATCCAGATGGGTGGCCTTGGCCTCATCACAAGCACTCTTCTGCCTCAAGAGGCTGTGCCCTCCTGGCTCCTCCCAGCTGCCTCCCAGGATGTCTCAGTGGTCAGTCACAGGAACAGCAATGGGGAGTGACTTTATTTAGTACTGGTGTGTGCTCTCTCAGCCAAGGGCATCCTAAGAATTACCCCACTGGAAAGGTTCTCAAGATGAAAATTCACAAGCTCAAATTCACAAGCAAAGGTGTCCACAGGAAAAAACAGGCTGGTAACAGGACAGAAGGATGCCATTCAGAGGGAAGGGAGCGGAGGCTCTTGGGGATCCCTGCTCCACCTAATATCCAATGACCCAGCACTGGCAGTTGTTACCGTGTGGGGACGTGGGTCCAGCTATGTTGAATCTTCTGTTTTCTAAGGAAGTTGGAAATACGGATTTTGATGTGAAATTTCTCAATTTGTGAAAATGCAAAACTAAGCAATATATATATTCTTTATGTCTAAAGTAAAACTGTATATAAAACTTGGGGATGAGAAACATAAAGTTTAGCATGTGATTACCTCTTGGGGATGGAGGGGAGGGTCTGGGAAGGGGCATTCAGGGGCTCAGCAGTCTTGAGGTTGGTCTATTTCTTCAGCTGGGAGGTGGATCCATGGACAGTTATTGTGTGATTCTTTGTCTTATGTGGTCATGATATATTCTTCCTTGGAGGAATATGTCATAGAATCAGCAATAATTTTTTTAAAACTACCTAGGAACCAGATCACACTTATTTGAAGACTCTATCCAATCCCCAGGTCACCCATTTGTGACACCTCCCCTGTGACTTAGGTACTATTTTATTGAGGAAGAACCTTGGACCTCAGGGGTTTATGTCACATACCCAAGTTCACTCAGTTTTCCCTGATTCTCCCAGAAGCAGAGTTTGAGATGAAGGTTTGAGGGATATGATCCCAGAAAGCACCAACTGCAGAGTGGACAGTGAGAGAAGGAGGGGGAGACGCCAAAGTAAGGGAAGTACACTAGGAGTCCCCAGGGACAGAACAGATATCAATAGAGACACACATGAGGGGAGTTATTGGGGGAACTGGTTCATGGGATTATGAAGGCTAGAAGCCCCACCATAGGCCTCATGGCTGGAGACCCTTGTATGTTGGCAGCATGGCTTTGAACAAGTCCAAGGATCTCAGAACTTGCAGCGGGGTGGCTATAGTGTAACTTGTACTCCAAGACTGAAGCCTGAGAACCTTGGGGAGTAACTGGTGCCAATTCTGGAGTCCAAAGGCCAGAGGAACCTAGAGTTCTGATGATCAAGGGCTGGAGAAGAGTGACCAGCACCAGGGGAGGGAATGAATTCATTTCCTTTTCCTTTTTGTCCTGCCTGGGCCCCTAGCCAATTGGTTGGTGCCTGAAACACTACCATAGACATTCCCAGAAATCATATTTTAGCAACTATCTGGGTAACCCCTAATCCAGTCAAGTTGACACCCAAATTAACTATCACATCAAGTAAATAGTCCCTTTGGGCAAGTGGAGCTCAGTCCTACCTGGGACTTCTGAGAAATAGTATAGTTATCCTGTCCAAAGGACAAAGTTGCTGAGGTCTTTCCCTCCCACTTCCATCAGACATTGGTTCAGGGCTGCTCCCAGGAGGTACACGTTCCACAGTATGACTGGCCTATGGGTTGCAAGAATGGAGTGTCTCTGAGGCCAGAGAGAGCCTTCAAGAAAGGGATTCAATGATGGCTGAGAGGTGTGCACAAAGAGGTCAGAGTGAGGAGCTACAGCAGGACACTGACAGTGCCTGCTACAGTGCTTGGACCATTTGAAAGCCAGGTCGCTGGGATTCCTTCACTATGATGTCACTTGCCTGCTCAAATTCTCATACCTGAGTAGCTCCCTACTCTATATCTACTGAACAAAAACCTTGTACAGGCTGGAGGAAGGTCTAGGGTATCGTGTTTCCAACAGTCCTGTGTGATCCTGATAAACACTGGAGTTCCAGAACCATTGGCATAGGAGAGAAAGAGTAGGTCTTAGCCTGGCATCCAAAGTTGCCACCACACTCTGCTTCTACCCTGCCCTGCCCTGCCCTGTCTCAGTCCCCTGGGCCATGTCCCCTCAACCTGCTCCCTTATGTCTCAGAGGAACAGCCAGTTCTGGAAAATGCAATGCTTGCAGGAAAGTTCATGCACAGCAATTTCAGACTTGTGGGATTTTGTTGAGAGCCACAGCCGAAGGGGCCCCAGCAAACTTCCAGCTGCCAGCAATCCAGCTGCTGGCTGATGATTGGCTCACAGCGGCCCCAGCAACATCTAGCTGATTGGCTCCTCGGCCCCAGCAACATCTAGCTGATTGGCTCCTCTGCGGTGATGCTCATTGGACTGTTTCCCTGCCCTTTCAGACCACGGAGCTGCTCATTGGGGGACTTTTTGGCTCTGCCCACGTGACCCAGCCAATCGGCCTCAAGAGCAGGAGGATTGTGGGAGGTGGAGAGAAGCTTGTGGGGGGAGAGACAGGCTTGTGGAAAGCCGGTGGTGGCAGTTGAGGCTCTGAGGGGTTTTTCCTGAGGAGCTGTTTTGTTTGGCGTGTTTGGTTCTAAAAATAAAGTTAGTTTCTTTTGACAAGTGGCTCCTGATTGTGCCCAGCCAGACTGCGGCATTTGGTGGCCCGTACGGGGAATCGAACCCGCGACCTTGGCGTTATCAGCACCAACGATTCGCTTGCTCATAAGCCAGGTGTTTTAGTAATGGCATTGCTTGTTCTGTATTCCCAAAAACTCTGGTAGCTGTTTGAATAAGCCTATCTACAAATTCAGCATAAGGTTCATTAGCTCCTTGTATTACCTTAGATAATTGACCTTGTAAACCTCCATGTCCTTGTAAAGTCTTCATTGGCAACCTTCCATAACAGGTATTGTCCTCCATTTAGCACAGCCATCACATACTAGCCCAATCTGCTGGCGTCATGTTCAAGTTGTTAATGGATTCGACCAAGCTTACAGTGAAGGGTGCTTGAGGACCATAGGATTTAAGAAACTGCCCAAGTTGAGGGTTTCTGAAATTACTCCACTTATCTCTTCTTGGCCTTAAGATTTCTTTTTATAAATTGAGATGATGGAAATGTTTCTCCCTTCTATGGAGAGGCATAAAGGGAAGCAATTCCGTTTTGTAACCCAAAACACAAGCTTTAATTTTCTATTTCCTCTGTAGCCACAGTAAAAGCTGTTAATCTTTAAACCTGCACTGATATTCCCATCTTGGATGTTAAAAGGGAATCTAAAAGCTCCCTCTTCTTCCCTCTGGTTTATCTGAATAGAACTCTGTGAAACAGACATGGGCAGCCAAAGCCTTGAGATCATTAGGGAGTCCTTCAACATGAGGAGGGTATCTGTACTCTGTGGTACAATATTTAGTGAGCATCTACTATGCGTCTGGGCATGGTGCTGGGTTGTGGGGATACCAAGGTAAGCACATACCAGCCCCACCTGCTGTGAGACAGCTGGAACACTGGATGACTTCCCTCCATCCAGTGGGAGGGGAGACACAAGGTGCAGGGATTTGACCCTGATCATGGTACCCTGACCCAGTGAGATACCTAGAGACGTAGTGATAACACTCACTTCCTTGTGCCATTTGGGGATGAGCCATAATCAAACCTGTTGCAGAATCTAGCTGGGGCAGTTTCTATGCTATCTCCTTCCTCACTCTTTTTAGGCTCCTTCTGAGCATTTGGAGAGTTTGCACAGAATGCTCAAGTTTCAGTCTCTGTCTTCCGGGTCTTTCAGTTTCTACATACACTGGGAAAAATACCCTGGTCAAGAGCTAAGATATCTTTTATATAAAACATTCTGGTTCTCAACAGAAGATCCCTGGCTGTTTCAGGGATCAATGAAAGGGTCATTTAAACCAGTGGGGGTATGGCTTTCCTTAACATCAGTCTTTTTGGTGATGACTATCTCACTATTCTTGCAAGGAAGGTCAGGGGACATGATCTGAAAAGTAGAAGAGTATCTCAGTTTAAGTGGATTCCTCAGTTCCCCCTGCACACTTAATGACATGCTGGGCATGGAGCATGCACTGAGCAATGAGGGTCCATAGAACAACAGATTTTCAGACAAACCTTTCTTTAGGGTAAATGGGGTCCAAGGACCAGTTGTACCTCTAGGAGAAGGTTTATGATCCAGGAAATGTGAGAATATGTACATTGTTGTGAGGGTCCCAGCAGGATGAAGATGATATTGACAGAAAGTCACCATTAATGTTATAAAAAAGCTCTAAAGGGCTGGGGTTGTGGCTTAGCAGTAGAGAGCTCGCCTAGCACATGCAAGGACCTGGGTTTGATCCTCAGAACCATATAAAATAAAATAAATAAAATAAAGGTATTGTGTCCAACTACTACTAAAAATAAATATTAAAAAATATCATCATACAAAGTTCTAAAAAAAAACCCTAAAAGGTCACTAAAGGCAAAGTCCAAAGAAATGGACCTGTTTGGTCTAGAGATCAGTGATAAGCCTGGTGATAGTATAGCATGTACCCTGGTGGGGCTCAGGCCTCGGCCACCTCCTATGTCCCCGTAGAGACAGTGAGTCGTCCATTCTAGCAGCTCATGGCGTGAAGCTTCTGCCAGCATCAGAACCTTGATTCTTTCATTCTCTGGGGTCAATATTCTCCCGTGACCCATCTGGCTGCAGTCTGTCTGCTCAGCAGGAGCAAGAATCTTCTTGAAGTCAACTGCAATCCCTTACTAAATACTGACTGCTGCTCTGCTAGACCAAGTCTGTGGAAGGGCAATTTCTAGATTTATCATCACCCAGCAATGGTTCCCAAATGCAATTGCCCACTGGAATATCAAAAGGAGCCTTAATAAATACCCATGGAGAGTCCCCCCAAAGGGATGCTATGTGTTGGTCTGGGGTGGAGCCTGGGTGCCATGATTTCTTAAAAGTTAATCAAGTGACTCTTACATTCAGCTAAAATTGTGAATGCTGACACAGAACAAGAAAGAGGTCCATATAACTATCTTCTTCTTGAAAACCAACAATGCACATTATATGAGAGGTCCTGAGAGAAACTGAAAGAAAGACCCGTTTCACAAACTTATTTAGCTGTAAAAACCTTTTGTCTCCTGATACGGAAAGACATCTACAGAGTACATGAGAGTACATGCTGGGGACACAGCTGAGGGACTGCAAAAAAAGGAGCTTTCAGACAATCTGTAGGGTGAAGTGGTCACCAGGGTAGTGGGAATAAAGACTCTACAGAGACAGGACATTCTGATATTTGCCCAAATGGAAAACTTTGGAATTGATCAAAATAGTCACTTTCCCTACACTGACCTCTGGCTTGGTCATCAGACTGGTTAATGAAATGTGAGAAGGAATGACATATGTCCTTTCTAGTGTTAAAATATGAAGGGCCACTTCCTGGTGTCACTGAGTTCTCTGATTTTCTTCTATCATGAGGCAGCAACATATCAGATAGAGGCTTCTCCCATAGCCTGGATCTCAGAATAAAGGAGACATGAAATAGAAAAAAGCAATCTGCAGCAGACAAATAAGACTTGCACAAGAAAAAAATCTTTGTAATTGCAAGCCACTGAGATTTGGGAGACATTTGTTACTACATCATAACTAAGCTTAGACTGACTGATGCACCCATGGACATGGGACTGATGACATGCTTGTTCTTGCCATAGGAGGTAAGCATTTAGACTAAGTGCTATTCAAACTGTCTATATGATTTGAATTTTCCCTCTTGAGCACGTATTTCATTAGAAAATTTAAAAAGTATTTAGAAGTGTTTTAAGATTGACCTTCACAGATGAAATCTTCCTTCTGCTCAGGCTGGCAGAGTTGATTGGAAGCTTTAAGTGCATTCTTTGCTCAAATAAGACAACAAAATGCCTTTCCTGGAGGAGATGCCTAACCTTTAAAAATATCCTTTCAGAACTTGGATGTGCAGAAGGAAATGCTTTGGGGGACATGACTTTAAAATCAGTGAACGTTATTTTTGGTCTGTGCCCAACACACACAGGCTCTGGGTCACCCACCTGGAGGGGAAATGGCTCAGTCAAAATGTCAAGGCAATAACTTCCACAAGACCTTTCAGTTTCCTGCTCTGGGGACAATTAGGCAGCAGAGAGTAATGTATATCCAGCCTCAGAAGAGATATCCAAGAACAGCATGGAGCTCATCCTTTGACTGGCTCACTTAAAGCCAGCTGGATCCCCTAAGTTTGACCCCTATTGAAAAAATATCTCCCTCAATTAACCTATCACAGCGTTTGTGATTCCACCATTAAAACTTTATCCTTCAAAGCCTTCAGGCCTCCCACAAAGCTCTATGATGGTACTTTGCCAAGTAGAATCTGTGAGTGAGACTGTTTCCTTGTGAAGAGGAACATGTAATTGGCATCAGGTTAGGGACCTAAAGGGTGATATTATGGGATGGAAGTGAACCATAGGAATCACCAAGTTCTGCTCCTTCTGGCCATCTAGACATTCTCTTTGTGAAGACCTGGTCAGGGCTCTGCAAAGGGCATGATTAGTGTTCAGCTGAAATGAACAGGGCAACTCAACCTACAGTTAAAAAGCTGAACCAGTTCCTTCCTACTGCAAATAGCAGCTGTCATCATTGAGGTAAAGCTTGAATGGGGAAACCCTGAGCACAGAACAGTGATGGAATGGCCTTCTGAGGTCTAACTCCCACCTTCCAACACTCCTCTCTATTGAACAAACAAAGGGTATGGAGCCACATGGTCAAAGTACATCTTAAAAGTGTATGGGTGCTTTGTTTTGTTTTGTTTTCCAGCTGAGAAAAGGCCCAGGGAAGCAGAATCTGAATTGCAGTTTACAAAAAAAAAAAAAAAAAAAAAAATTAAAAGAGGCATAGAGGGAAGGGGTGGGAAAGGGAACTAGAGACAAAGTTTTCCAGCTTCTCTGTGTTCAGAGGAGCCACCTCATACTATTAAGCTGCTGTTCAGAGTAGTTGGGGAGGTGCGAGCCTCTTGAATAATCACACTCAACGGGTTTACGTCAGGACAAGAGATCCCAAAGTGAAATGTCTGAACGAGAGGTGGGGAACCTTTGAAAATACTCTAAATACCCAAGTATCTATCATATGTGAAGAACTCCTACAAATCAATGAGAAGACAGATAGCCCAACAAGTGCCTGGGTTAAGGACTTAAACAAGCACTTCTCAAAGAGAAGTTCCAAATAGCCATTAAGTGTGTATAAGAAGGTACAGCCTCATTCCTGATCAAGGAAAGGCAAATTAAAACAACCAACATAACACTGAAGAACAGAAGCTGAACATGAAACATTATATACTGTAGGTATTGTTCATGTCATGTTAAAAAGCAGAACGGTGGAACACAAGTCCACATGCATCCAAGGTGCAAAAGCTCTTCCTGTGCTCCCTCTCATTCCCTCAAGATACTCTGGTGTCCCCAACCCCTTCTGTCCTCCCATCTTCAGGGAAAGGCTCCATTATCCCATTATGTGACTTGGCCAAGACCCCTTCTCCCTACAAGCCTCAACCATCTCAATCAGAAAACAGGAAATTTGAACTACATAAATTTCAGAGTCTCTTTCAGCTTTCATATTGGGAAATTTCCCATTGAAAATCAAACTCTCAGCCCCTTCTCTTCAGATTAAAATTAGGTCCAGGTTCAGGTCAGGGATGGAACTTCCTTACATTTCAATATGACCCCTAAGCAACTCTCTAATGCCAATTAAAGGCAACCCTCTATGGCAATGGGTCCCAAACATGGTTCAGAATTTCTTGAGAGTACATGCTAGTAATCTGCATTTTAAAATGTTATTGTATGCTTCATTGACACATGATAATTGTACATATTTATAGAGTGTGATGTATACATTTTGATAGATGTATACAATATATATAATGACCAAATCAGGGTATTTAATATATCTATCATCTCATACTATAGGTAACCAGATTGTAGTGCATATGCTAAAATAACTAGAAGAGAGGATTCTGGATGGAAATCATCATTTTTAGACACTTCCCAGGAGATTCTGATGAATTGAGGTATGAGAAATACCAGCCTCCCATTCAGAGAATTTATGCTGGCCCAAGCTCCCCTAATTGGCACCCAAGTCTTCCTACCTACCTGTGCCTCAGTTTCCTTACACTCAGAGTGGAAATAATGACTTCATTTAGCCTCTGACAGGCAGACAGAGACACAATTGGCTCCTGGGGCAGTGAGGCAGGGTGCCTGATCCAATTCTCCTACCAGGGAGAATTCTAGGCTCTGTGGCTCCTGGCAAGGCTGGGTTGGGGTGAGGAGGAGGAGGCCAGCGCAGGCCCACCTCGTAAATCACAGGCCAGGAAACCAGGGCAAGCGCCCCTGCCTTGATATATACTACACATTAGATGCTTCACTGGTGTCCCACAAGCGAGCTTTGTGAAGCAAGGCTCGGGGAAGAGGGTGGGCAATTACCAGAAATCAAACTGTGGGCCAGCTCACCCCCAGGGTCTCCAGTTCCACAAGCCTCCTCAGGCAGGGGCTTGAAACATGGCTTTTTTTTTTTTTTTTTTTTTTTGGACGGGGAGTTTTTGGCTCTGAGTTTGAGGGCACACAAAAGGCCCTCAAAAAGGAGACAGAAATCTATTACCCGCCTGTCCAGAAATAGCCCCGGATGAGGCTGGGCTATAGCCAAGTGCTGAGAAGTGGACCTTGGGGAAGGGGAGGCCTCTGCAAGGGGAGCAGGGGCTGCTGGCTGTAGGGAAGGGCTGCAAAGGAACACTTTAGCTTCAGGAAATCTTGGAACAGTGGCTTTCATTCCAGACTCCCCAGCTGTTGAGGAATCCCTCATGATTGTAAGAAGCAGTGATGGATCAGCATTCAGGTGCCCAAGCTATGCATCAAGTAGTGGGTTCAGGTGAGTCTGTACCAACCAGAGAGGGCGCCCTTGACTCATTCATCTGCCAGAAGGGACGCCTTTGCCTCATTTATACAAAGGCTCTATATAGACAGTAGGAAGCTCTGGCCAAACCTACCTCCAAGGCTGCTTTGCCCAGCCAAGGGGAGTGTGGAAGGAAAAAAACATGGTGTGCCTAGTGGCTGAGCAGGGATCCACAGACCAGTCAGCACCTGTCAGCATACAGAGAACATCCAGGTCAAGGTCAACAGCACCTGCCCACTGGGTATTATCCTAGGGCTCAGAATTGTAGGGAGGGACTAGATGTTGGCACCCAGGCTACTAGCTTATTTCCTGAATGGGCTTAGAGGTTGGGTGATCCTGTGGCTGCAAGGTAAATGTGTCCTCCTGAGATGGGGGATGAAGGTGTAAGGAGGATGCCTGAGCTTAGCCACCCTGCAGGGTTCCCCATCATCAGAACTCATTAATTTGCACTTTTTCTCACCCTCTCTGCACCATCCAAGTCTACATCTAGACTGCCTCATTCCTATCCATCAAGTTGGCAAGAAGTGGAGGAGGGAGCCCATAGCACAGCAATTGCCTGAGCAGTGATCAGGATGGTTAAGCAGGTACCAGGTGGTAGGTAGGAAACTCCTACTAAAGTAAACAGTGCCTCCCCTCCATGTGGCTGGCCCAGCCCAGAGGCTACCCTTGGAATCACACCTCAGAGTTTTTTTTTTCTCTCCTACTTTGAAAGGTTCTGGGGGAGGCCAGGCAGAGTGAATGCTCAATTAAATGCATTTAAAGGTAATGAAGTGTAATGTTCCTGCTGGAAATGCAAAGGCAGCTGGTAGATGGGGAATAGCAGCACTTCCAGCCAATTCTTGGGGTCCCAAATTTGTGGCCAGATAGGGGTGGAGAATTTTGGGGAAAAGTTGTCAGATATCGACACATGACTCTGAACAAGGGCACCCAGTAGATGGAGGGTAGACAAAATGTTCTATAGAAAGGAAATGAAGGCTGACACTTACCAGTAGCAGTATTGCAGCCCTTTAGCCTGTCTATAAAGGGCTAAGAGGAAAAGGACACTTGGGTTGGAAGTTTAACTTGGAGACAGCCTATATGACAACTGTTGAAGACACTGAGCTTTGCACCGGATACAACTGGGGTCAAATCCTTGGGTTGTTTTTTTTTTTTTTTTTTTTTTTTTGGTAGGAGGGGTTACTGGGGGGTTGAACTCAGGGCCACTTAACCATTGAACCACATCCCCAGCTCTATTTTATATTTTATTCAGAGACAGAGTCTTACTGAGTTGCTTAGCCCCTCACCATTGCTAAGGCTGGCTTTGAACTTAAATCCTGCCTCAGCTTCCCAAACTGCTGGATTACAGCATGAACCACCATGCACAGCTGAATCCTTGGTTTATCATTCACAATTTAGCTGATCTTGACTAAAAGATTTCACCTCTCGAGTCTCAGTCTTCTTATCTGTAACATGGGAAGTGATAGTTTTGTACTTACTTCCAGGGTGGATAGGAAAGTTAAATGAGAGAAGGCATAGAGTACTTAACATGTAGCTGGCACTCAATTGTCACTAAGAAAGACAGATGTTTGTGGCCTGATACAATGAATAATAGCATATGGATTGTTTACTATGTGGAGTTCTTGCCAAACACTCTTATGCATTTACTCATCTACTCAAACAGGGAGCAAGGAGAAGCAGAGCCTACACAGATTAACTCAGCAATAAGGAAGCGTTCACATGATAGTTAGCAGGGACAGCAGGAAGGCAGTCATTAGTCATCCATGTCAGAGGAAAGGAGGAGAACCCAGGTTGTAGTGGCTCTTGGAGGCTAGCAGGTAGCAAACATGCCTTTATGGGATGCCAAATCTTGGCCTGCAAGCTACCACCCTGAAGCCTGTGTCTTAGGTCAGTGTAACCAATCCATCACAGAATGTTCCCCCCTGGAAGCCTCCAAGTCTTTCTCAATAAGGTTGCAAAAAGATGTTAAATCAACTTGCTGTCTTTGTACTCAGATGAACTCACAAGGAAGGGGTGGTAGGTGTGAGAAACATTCCTTCACCTTGCTCTCAGAACACCAGCCTTCAACAAAGTGCAACCTCTATGGGCCAATGGGGTGCTAATTCCCTTTTTTCCCATAATGTACATGACTCTGTGGGTCAGGATTATCTCAGGAAGGAGGAGGGACTGAGTCTGTAAGTTTAAGAGCTCTAGGACTGCAGCTGAGCACAGATTGGAAGAGGCAGTGGCCTCCAACAGCCCCTTTCTCAATCAGTGCCTCTGTTTCCCCATTTGGAAAATGCCAAGAATGGTACAAGCTCTCAAACAGCCTCAATTTTTCTAAAACCAAGCTGTACAACCCACCACAGAGTTGTCTCTAAAGAAGACATTTATGGCAAGGAGCAGCCTTGCGTCCAGCCCCAAAGAGCTTCCCGAGAAGAATTGAGGGTTAAGAGTCAAGGTTAAAAATCTCCAAAGTCAGGCTGGGGCTGTAGTTCAGTGGTACAGCACTTGCCTAGCATGTGTGAGGCACTAGGTTTGATTCTGAACACCACATATAAGTAAATAAATTCTACTGACAACCAAAAAATAATAATTTAAAAAAATCTCCTATGTCTGACAAGAGCCCAGCTGCATATTATGGTATATTATGGCATTTCTCAGAGGTTCCTCTGTTGTCTAGTTCCAGGTGTGAATTGTTCATTTTATGCTTTCCCTGATTCAATCACTCAATTACCCAGCCAGCAGGTGCTGCCTCCTCTATGTCACCCTTAGCATGACTCAGGAAGAACTAGAAATTTCTACCCTCCAAGGACTGGCATTGCTTCTGTTTTACATTCTCCAGGAAAATATGTCCCCTGCTAGGTTCTTTCTTATCACCCCTCATTTCCATTATTGTATTTTTTCACTTTTATTCACCTTTCTCAGCTCAGGGTGGTATAACTTGCAGTTAGTCTGCACTATTTTGAGTTCATTTAGACTGGTGATATGTGTCTTGATGCCTTCTTACAGGCTAGTCAATGAATCAGAGAGAGTATGCACACATATTTTTTAAAAAGGATGAAAGATAGTATAGATGAGATGTAGAAGCCACTACTAGACTGTCTTAAGTCTTCACTTTATATCTAAAATACTCTTTTTCAATGCTCCAGTTTTTGGTTCTGTGGACACTCCTTCCCTTTATACTTGACCATAACATGCTCAGAATGGTTTTTGCCTCTTACTACCATCTGGCAACAGATCCAAGAGCTGGTGAGCAAGCTGCAGTGTAGCTGGAGGAACCACAGCCAGTAGGGGTTAGGGGAGGAGTTTGCAGATAATAGCCAGGATGGATGGTGAGGCTACAGGTCAAGGCCCAGGACCCGGGAATGTTTAGTTGAGGATGCAGGGTGAAAGCAACAGTTAATCAGTTACTAAAGCAAGACTGGGCTGGGTGTTAACAATCAAGAAAACTACGTCCCTGAGTGGTATCTGAAATCAAGGCCTTCACTGTGAACTACACAATTCGACTTCACTGTGGACTACAGAATTCAACTTTACTCCACACAATTCAGTTCCCTCTAGCAAGTTAGTTATACAGGTGTTTTTGAGAACAAAACCCGATTCACATTGCAGGCAAGTATATTGCCTTACAAGGCTCATTGTATTTACATTTGTGCACATCTCGTACTGTAAGCTAAACTGTAAGGTTGGAGGCAGGGGGCATAGTCCCTGACTTCTTTTTAGTGCCCATAGAGGGCAAAAGTAGCAATGACCTTATAGGTGGCTGCTTCTACTTAGGGCCATTTTGAGGATTGGTGAGATTATATATAAATCACAGGGCACCTGGCTGCATGTAAAAACTCTCCATTGTGGGCTGGGGTTGTGGTTCAGGGGTAGAGTGCTTGCCTAGCATGTGTGAGGCACTGGAATCAATTCACAGCACTGCATATAAAAAAAAAACAAATGAATAAAATAAAGATCCATCAATCTAAAAAAATTTTTTTAAAAACTTATCTATTGTCTGTTATTCTTCCTTACTAATCAGAACATGTTTACTAATTGCTTTTCTTATTTGTTTGCAAGTGTCAGGGCACAGAGACATAGGAAATGTTCTTATCCAGGTAGCCTCTAATATTTTGGGGTGAAGAAGAAATTCAAAAAGCAGAAAGTGACTACTGGAGGCAGGTATAGCAGCATGAATCACAGATACTATAACTTAATGATTTGAATGGTAAAAGCTCTCAAACAGCCTCCTCTGTTAGATTAGCCTTCTCTATTACATTGCTTGGGCTGTCAAATCAATGTACCACAGATCGACTTCAGCCATGGACATTTGTTTTCTCCCAGTTCACGAGGCTGGCAGCTCAAGACTTGAGTGTGGTTTCCTCTGAGGCCACACTCCTTGGCTGACTCTCTTGTTGCCTCTTCACGTAGTCAGCCCTCTGAGTGGTCACCTCTGATGACTTTGTTCTTATAAGGACACCAGTCACTGGATTAGGGGCCACCCTGATGGTCTTATTTTACCTTACGCACCCTGTGTAAATTCCATCTTCAAACACAATCACATTTCAAGATACTGGAAATTTGGGCTTCAACATATGGAACAGGGAGCAGGGGCACAATGCAGCCCTAACACCTTCGACTCTTTCTACTACACCATTGCATGGGTTTTGTGCCCTCTAAGAGTGCTGCAGTTTGCCCATTTCCCTGAGAGCCACAGCAGACTGTGAGGTCTGGCCCTGGGCATTACCTTTACCAGGGTCACAATGTCTGCCTCCATCCTGCCCTGTGGAACCAGCTGGGTGCAAACTTACTCTCATGCAATGCTTGAAACAGTCCCTGTTCTCTCCCCACCATGCTAACTGCTTCCCAAAGAACAGCACACACCTTCTGAACAATACAAGAGGGCCAGAGTCAGGAAAAAAGTTGGTGTGAAGCTTTCCATGGCTCTCAGGTCCCCTGAACTCTGCAAATCTGAAATCTCCTGATAGAGAGAGTGGAGGGAGACAAATATTGGCCTTGCTGATGGGTGGGGCATTTTAACAGGGGTGGACTACTTACAGGATCCTAAAATACTCCTGCCTTACTGTTGACACTACCAGCTGACATGGGAACTGCAGGAGAAGCCTGCACTGGAGTCCTGGCTCTACCACTAGGAGAAGAAGTTACATTCCATCCTAACTTTGGTTCCTTGTCTTCAGAATGGGGTTACAGGTGCTGTAAGGCCAAAAAAGGACTGTGGAACTTGGATGGGAGGAACCATTCCTCTTGCTGGGGAGGTGTTCCATCTAAGAGTGAGCACAAAGCTGTCAGTCCTGCAATGCAAGCTTCAGTGATTGGCCCAAAGACCCACATGAGGCCCTGTAACCTTGGGCTCCACCTTCCTAGACTCATCTGCTGTTCCCCAGCAGGAAAGTCATCTGTGCCTCTCTACTCTTGCTCAACAGTAACTTCTACCTGAATGCCCTTGGCCTTTCTTCCAAATTCCTGCCTCTCCTATCCTGTTCTGCTCTGCTCCTTCAATATGGGACTCAGTGCTTTGGGAGCAGACATTGGTTATATCCCCTGTGCCATCATTTACCAGGTGGGTGGCCCTGGCCATGTTATGAAAACATACCAGGCATTTTATCTTTTTTTTTTAATCCCCTTTTGAGAATACATCTGGAGTTAATTCAGACCTCACATTAAACTTCCTCTGTCTTCCTAACTCATCTCTGTATCCAACAGAAGGACAAACTGGGACACATGACCAACTTTGATTAAGAAAGACAGATTCAGCAACATTTCCTGGACACATGGATGGCATAAAGCCCCTGTGGCTGGAATAAGGGGATACTCTCTGAGTGTGGGAGTGCCACATCCTCAGCTCTTGAGAGCTTGATACACATTGGTCCCCATTTCTGACGGTTCAACTGAAGACATTTTGACTTCAGCACTGTGTGAAGGCAAGCCATACTACCATGCTGTTTGTCACTTACAGTACAGTATTCACTAAGTTACATGAGATGTCCAAACCTTTATTAGAGAACACACCTTGTGTCGGGCAACTTTCCCAACTGCAGGCTAAAGTGAGTATCTGAGCACATTGAAGGTGGGAGAGCTGAGCTCTGATGTCGGGTGGCATAGGTGTATGACATGCACTTTGGAGGTGTTCATTTGGGTATGTTCAACATATGATGAGCTCACTGTACTCAAAGAGTACACCAATCTGTTGCTCCACCAAATCATTCACAAGTGCTCTCCAGTGCTCAATTCAACATGTTTTCTCTTAGTTATCTCATCCACTTCCTCAGTTTCATGTCCACCATTACTCCAATGACACCCAGGTACATTTGCCACATGAGGTCTCCCACAAACCCAAACACATGTAGCTAAGAGTCACCTGGACACATCCACTGAGATACCCTACAGACAGTACACACTTAACAGGTTCAATGTCAAAGTCATCATTTCCTCCCCTCACCATCAGCTCTTTCTCCTGGGTCCCCCAGGTCAGGAACAGAGTACCTATCAGTTACCCAAGATAGCACTTGCTATTCCTTCTCAAACTCATGCTATTCACCAGGTGGCTCTTCCACTGGAGAACCTTTCTTGATCTCCAATGTCCCTCCCTGATGTAAGCCACTTATATCTGTTGCCAAGACAACAGGAATAACCCCTTCTCATATTGCCCTTCTCTTCCATCAAAACTTTTCACCTGCCATCCAGGTGACTTTTCCTGAACATAAATATCTGATCTGGTCGTTCTTCTGCCTTGGCAAGTTCAAGATGACTAGATGATGCACAAAATGAAAGCTGGGACCTCATTTACCATTTTTATGATTCATGGTCCTGGGAGAAGATAGATGGTTTATACACTAAGGTGGATATTGGGAGACGTTTGATAAAATGACTCGTGACAACAATGTGAGCAGAATTTTAAAAGGGCAACAAAGAAGGCAGAGCGCGCAGGGCAAGTATATTGGAAGCCTTGGCCAGCCTAGGCCTGAAGAGTCAGGAAAGGTGGTCACCTTCACCCAGAGAGAGTGGCCTGCCAACATCTGTGGCATGGGAAATTTGTTCACTGCTGACCTCCAGGGACAGATCTGGGGTGATAAATGTCTCTCCCTTCATCCTTTGGTCTCTTGCTAGAGCCTTTGTCACCTCAAATCAGCAGCCAGAGGCATATATCCCTACTGAGGCAGTCCATCTGCAAGGTCAGCCTTTGGAGACACAGAGCAATGCAGAGAAGGGTGACCAGTGAGCCCAAAGGAAGCAGTAGAAGAGGCCTGTGATAAGGATGGCATCCAGATGTCTTGGCTTGGCATTTGAAGTCCTCTTAAATCTAACCCAACCCCCATTTCCACATGTCCTAGGCCCAACTTCCTCCTAGGATGCTGCTTCTTGTCCAACAAAATGACACCCTGTCTAGGAAGCCAGTCCTCCCTGTCCTGGAAAGTTAGCCTCTCTGTTCCCATTGACATAACTTATTCCTTATAGGATAAATCACTTTCTATTCAAATTTCTTTACATGTCTCTCTCTCTCTCTCCCTATCATTAAAAGCACCATTATATTTATCTCTATATCCCTAGCATCTGGTACCTATTACATGCTTAGTAAAACATTAACTAGTAAATTAATTTAAAATGACAGACTAGAATTATGAAATATGATCATTTCTAATGCCTGAGTTGGAGGTAATGAGTTTTTCTCTCCCTTGCCAAAGATAGTGAGGGTTCTTGTACCTTCTGGTTTTTAAAAATTGATGCAATGTCTTATGAATTTGCAATCAAAAGTTGATTCAGTTTTGTTAATGAATACTCAAGGTAAAAGACCCAGAGGGTGCTTCAATTCAGGCCTAGGCAAAGCCAGACACAGGGAAGTTGGAATCAAGAGAACTATTCCCTTAGTAGCAGTAGACTATGCCAGTTTGCAACTCCTGCTTTGGCATCTCAAGCATCATAAATTAATGGAATTGAAAGCCACTATTTGGAAGCAAAGTTTACAGTCCACTTACCGATAGAGAGGCATTTTGTGGACATGGGCTATGAAACTTGTTTTCATTTCGATGTTTTTAAAAATCTAATTTCCATGCAAATAGGAAAGGATGTGTTTAAGAGTGTCAACTTTGGGATTTGTTTGAGCATCAAGCTGTATGACTAATATTTGGGGGTTGGACCGTGTCCAAGGACACTTAAGGAATTCCAGTATTACAAAGGAAGCCAAATATGTTGTGATGAGAGAATTTGCTGTCCCCAGCAAATAAATGAGCTGGCTCAGAAGAAGAGCCGTTTTGCATCGTCCATTGGCTTCTGGGTAATTTTGTTCCCAGCAACCTAAAATCATGGAAGGAGAATCACTATTGAAGTAGTGGTTAAAAACTCTTTTATTCAGATGATTTTTATTTTATTTTATTTATTTTCAGTTGTATTTAGACACAAACCTTTATTTTATTTATTTTTATGTGATACCAAGGATCAAACCCAGTGCCTCGCACATGCTAGGCAAACACTCTATCGCTCAGCCCCAGCCCCAGCCCCTTATTCAAGTGCTCTTAAAGTGGGATTTTAAATGTTCAGATGAAGAAAAAAATGCAAAATTATAGGCCTCATGTGGGATGGTCTCATTAATAGAGTTTTAACAAGTAATTCATTTTTAAATTTAATGCAGTGAAAAACACTGAGAATAAACCTGAACTTTGACAATGGTGGTAAGGAGGAAGGTAAAGATTTAGTTGCCTAGAATCCCTCTCCCGATTAAAAAGGAAAAGTGTCATCAAAATCAGGTGGGAGGAAATTGGGTATACAATCTCAGGTTTTAAGAAATCTTTCTCAGAAGATGATACACAAGAATTCAGCTTTGACCTAAAGTATAAAGAAAGGTCTTTATATTTGAATGAGAAAAAAATGAAGTAAGAGAGGTCAGTAGCATTGCAAGTTCTTAAGTTTGAAAAGTGAAGTTAACTTATTCTATCTGGAATAGCCAGTGAATATGTAGTTAAAAGACTTCTTAAATAACCAATTTCAAGGCTCCATACAGAGAAGCAAGCAGTTGAGCTAAGGACCCAGGAACCCCTAAAAGCATTGTTTCTTCCTAACATCACTCCAAGACCAACCTTAGCATATGCGACATTTGAAATCAGTTCAAGTTTAATATGAGAAAAGATGCAGTTTGGATTTGTCATTGTCTCTCTTATTCTAAATCTAATAGCAAGACCTCATATTTCAGAGTAATTGGATGGTATTTTCCATTGCTTTGATAAAGAGTTAGATCTTTCTCAAAGAGAAAACAATAATACATACATATGATTTGTTCTTAGTTATACACTCTGGGTTAATGTCCCAAATCTGCACTCATTGCTGCCTCCCCTAGCAGCCATCTCCATAATTGCAGGCCTGCATCATTTTACGCACCTTGGCCAAGGTACTCCAGGGTAAAAGCTATTAAAAAAATTTGATTTCACAGAGATTCTTGGTTTCTTGTTTGTCTTAAGGTGCACTGACACAGGGGCTTGAGTACAAAAGAGGCTTTGGACCTTTCTTTCCAGATTAGAAAGGTTGGTTGTACCTGAAAGGTCTGCAGCTTGACATCTATTGATCTGAACCTTTGTTTTATTGTTATTCCTGCTCCAAGAACCCCAGGTTTGCATTTCCAGGTTGCTGTTTTAGTCTAATAACCCAACAACCACTCCAAGGTACTCGACCAGAAAGGCAGAAGGGATACAGGGAGAGAGATTTGTAAAGATGTGTGTGTGAAGAGGAAGCAGGGTGGACATAAGTGAGAGTAAAGTCGGGAGGAAAGGAAGATAGGGAGGAAGGAAAAGGAGAGAGAAGATGGGACTGATGAGAAAGGAGATCATTATGGTTTGGATATGTGGTGTTTCCCAAAAGCTCATGTGAAAGACAATGTAAGAACATTCAGAGGCAAAATGTTTAGACTGTAAGAGTAGCTTAATCCATTAATATGGATTAACTGGGTAGAAACTGTAGACAGGTAGGATGTGGGTGGAGAAGGTGTTCTTTTGGGGTATAGTTTTTGTTACTGGTGAGTAGAACTCTTTCTGCTTCCTGATTGCCATGTCCTGAGCTGCTTTGCTCTGCCATACCCTTTGGCCATGAAGTTCTGTCTCATCTCAGGCCCAGAGATATGGACTGAGACTTCTGAAGCTGTGAGCCAAATAAACTTTTCCTCCTGTTCTTGTCAGGGCTTTTGGTCATAGCAATGAAAAAGCTGACTAAAACTGAAACATGAACAGAGAAAATAAATGGAAGAAAGGGGGCTGAGACAGATAAAGGGCAGACAGGAAAGAAAGGGCCTATGTCCCCTGAGTTAAAAGTCACCAACAGGATCCAACCCCTCAGAGTGACCCAAGACCAGCAATGGTTGAAATCAATGCCCTGACATTTACCATACATAAGGCAGATAAGGCTCATCCAGGGACACCAGGACCCACGGATGCTAGAACACAGGACAATCCCTTCTCCCCAGACAGGAGCGCCAGGCAAGCTGTTGCTCAGGGTTAGAGTGCCCTCCATTAGGAGATGGGATTTAGGGGTTGGTGCCTTCCCTTTGCTTGTTTCTGACCCTGACCTTGCTATCCCCACATCTATATCCTGGAGAGTTATTCTGAGTTCTGTTTTATTACTGATCCCAGCTTCCAGGAAGTTATTGGCCTAAGTGTATTGGTAATTGAAGGAAAAGATTTTCAGAGAGATGCCTTTACCAATCTAAAAGAGCTCAACTTCTGGCTACTCTGAACCTGGTGGAATATGTTTAAAAGTTTTCCCTGAATGCTAGGAGACTCCCAATAACCTTTATTTCTACCACATGTTAGCACAGAAGATGGGTTTAGAAAAAGAATGCCTCAGGCCCTCCAAAATATGTCCCTACACTACTAAAACCAACAATCTTTAAATATGCACTTAACAAACAAAATGTGGTCACGCAGTACTGCAATATTTTCTTCTCAAAATGTTGAGATGACCTTTCTGGACTTGTCCATTGGCAGAGTGAGTATATTGATGAGCTACTTAACATGGAGCTGATGTTCACACCAAAAGATTGAAATCAATATGTCATAGGGATATTTGTACTCCTGTGCTGATTGCAGCAGTATTCACATTAGCCAAGATATTGAATCAAACTAAGTCTCCATAAAAGGATGAATGAATTTTTGAAAAAGTGCTACATATACTCAATGGAATACTATTCAGCGCTAAAAACAAGGAAAGAACATCATGCTGAGTGAAATAAGCTAAACACAGAAAGACAAATATCATATTTCACTTATATATGTGGAATCTTAAGATGTTTTTTTCAGGGAAGTACAGAATAGAAACCAGAGGTTGGGGGTGGAGCATAAGAAGGGTGGGAAGAGAGATCTATTGATCATAGAGTACAAAGTTTCACATTGATAGAAGGAATAAGTTTTGAGATATGTTGCATAGCTTGGTGACTAGAGTTAACCATAATGTATTGAATATTTCAAAATAACTAAACTAAATTTCAAATGCTTCATCATAAAAAATGATAGGAAAGAGAGGTGATGGATATGTAAATTTGTTTTAATCATTTCACATTGCAAGAAAACATATATATGAAAACGTACAATTATTATTTGTCAATTAAAAATATTAATACAAAAATATCAATCGTACATCATCTTGTACAGAAAAGAATAAATATTTCCCAATCTTTTATTTTGAGATGACATAATCCTGATACCAAAACTGATAAGAATACTACTACAAGCAAAGAACATGATAGGCCAGTATTGTTCATGAATACAGATGCAAAAATTCTAAACTGTATATGATGATATATAAAAAAGAAGATATAACTAAGTAAGACTTAATGTAAAAATGTAAGGATTATTTAATATTCAATCAATATAATTCACCATATTCACAGGAAAAGTCATTTTTTCAATAGATTTAGAAAAAGGTCTCCACCGCTAACACCATAATGAATGATGAAATATTGCACTCTTTCCCCTTGTGGTCGGGAACAAGATAAGAATGTCTATATCTGGCTTCTCATCTAAGGGCCAAAGTAAACAATTAGAATAAATAAGTGAAGTTGTCAAGGTCAATCCATACAGAATTGATACACACAAATCAGCAGGTATAAAAGTACCTGAAAAACATAAATTATGTTCTTAAATAACAATGGAATAAAATAAGAAATTAATACTACAAAGATATGTAGAAAATGCTTGGTATTAGGAATTACACACACTCCTAATTAATCTATGGGTCAAAGAAAAAATTACAAAGGAAGTTAGAAAATATTTTCAACCAAAGGAAAATAAAAATAAAATCTGTGGATGCAGCTAGAACAGTGATTAACTGAATTTTTATACTGAGAATAAGCTTATATTAAAAAAGTATAAAGATTCCACAACCCAGGCTTTTAACTTAAAAACCCAGAATAAGAACAGAATATCAAATCCAAAAACAGTAGGAAAAAAATCATAAAATAGAATAAAAGAAATACAATAAAGAAAAGTAAAATTTGATTCTTTAAGAAGATTAATAAAACTGATAAACCTTGAGCAGACTACCCAGGAAAATAGAAAAAGAGAAGATATAAATTACCAATACAGGAATGAGAGAGGATATCACCACTCTACAGACATAAAGGTTTGTTAAAGGGATATTTTATGCAACTTAATATCAACAAATTCAAAAACTTAACCGGACTGGAAAATTTCTTTTAAAAGACATTAATTACTAAAGATAAACCAAGATAAATATATATCGTAAATAGCCAAAAATATAATAAGTGGTTTAAGTTTGAAATTAAAATCCTTCCCACAAAGAAAACTCGACCCAGATGGCTTCACTAATAAATTATTTAATATCTTTAAGGAAGATAATACCAATTCTACATTAGTCTCAGAAAACTGAAAAGGGGGATCACTTCCCAATAGATTCTATGAAATCAACATTAACTCGATAGCAGACCCAGGCAAAGACATTATTAAAAAACTCAGCAACAAAAAATAATATCTTTTACGAATTCAAAGTAAAAATCCAAAATTTTAGTAAACCACAACTATACCATATAAAAAAGTGGAGTTTATTCTAGGAATAAAGGTTGTTTTTACATCTGAAAAATTAATCAGTTCACAATTTTCACAGCATTAAAAAAGAAAATAACAGTGAAAGCACATAATCATGTCAATAGATGAAAAAAATTAAGAAGCACTTGACAGAATTCAAGAATAATCTATGATAAAAACTTAAAGCAAAATACCAATAGAAGGGAACTCAACCTGATAAAGATGATCTACAAAAACCTATAGTTAGTATCACTATACTCAATGAAGAAAACTAAATCCTAAGATCAGAAGGGAGGCAAGAATGACATCTCTCATCACTTCCATTAGATATTACGTCAGAGATCCTAGTCAGTGAAAAGGAAGAAGGCAAGGAAAAGGAAGAAGAGGTATAGAGTTTGGAAAGGAGGCACAGAATGTGGAAATACCTGTCTTTACTTGTAGCCAACATTAAAGTCTTTGTAGAAAATCCATAAAAATTTACAAAAATGAAAACAAACAAAAACCCAAGAACTTATAAGTGCTTTTAGAAAGGTTATAGGTACAAAGTTAATCCAAGAACTAAGTGTATCTTTATATACTAGAAAAAAACAATTGGAAATTAATTTTAAAAAACAACACTAACAATGGCATCAAAATTATGAAATATTTAATATATGAAACGTTTAGTGGTAGATTTGAAAAAATACACAAGCAAGAACTTCAAAATATTACTGACAAAAATGAAAGAAAACCTAAACAGATGGAGAAATATATCATGTTCATGAATTGGAAAACTAAGTATTGTAAAGATGTTGATTCTCTCCAAATTGATCTACAGATTCAATCAATCCCAATCAAAAAAATCCCACATGGATTTTTGGGTAGAAATTGACAAATTGATTCTAAAACTCATATGGAAATTCAAAGAATCTAAGATACCCAAAACAATTTTGTAAAAGAACAAGTTTGGAGGACTTACACTCAAGACTTCTTATAAAGTAACTGTGATCAAGGTAGTACAGCATTAGCAAAAGGACACAGTATCAACAAAAGAGAATAGAAAATCTAGAAATAGACCAACAGATATATGGTAAATTGATTTTTCAACAAAGTTTAAAGTTGAATGAAGGAAACATTAATGATCCTCGAACAACTGAATATTCAAAAGCAAAAATAAATCTGGGCCCTTAGCATATCATATCACTCTATAGGCAAACAACGATTCAAAATGGATCACCAACCTACATGTAAAAGCTAATGCTACAAAACTATACCAGAAACCATGAAAACAAAAACCGTTGTAACATACATTGGGTTTGATAAAGGTTTCCTAAAAAAAAAAAAAAAAAGCATCAACTATAAAGAAAAAGAGTAGGTTAACTGGACTCCTATCAAAATGGGCTGGGGTTGTAGCTCAGTGGTAGAGCACTTGCTTAGCACATGTGGGGCGCTGGGTTCGATCCTCAGCACCACATAAAAATAAATAAATGTATTTTTAAAATGTAAATTGATACTGTTAGAAAAATGAAAAGGTACTATCACAGGCCAGAAGAAAATACTTGAAATATATATGTCAACAAAGGAAGTGTACCTATAACCCAAGAAAATTAATGGGCCAAATCTTTAAACTGACACTTCACCAAAGGAGATATATGGAGGGCAAATAAGTGCATAAAAAGATGCTCAACATCATTAGCCCTTAGAAATGCAATTTCATACCACAATGAGATGCTATCACCATGCAACCACTGGTGTAGCTAAAATTAAGATGGATCACTTCAAATGTTAATGATGATATGGGCCAACCAGAAATTTCATACTCTGTTGATAGCTTTGGAAAACCAGTCATCTCACTCCCTCACTCCCAGTTATATACCCAAGACAAAAGAGATGAAAATAAGTGCCAACAGAAAAGCATGTTCATGAATGTGCATAGCTGCTTTATTTGCAATAAGCCCTAAACTGGAAATATCTCAAATATGTATCCATAGATTTAAGTGAGCTGTGTTGTATCTATGCAAGGACTACTCAGCAACAAAAAAGGAACCAAGTGGTTACATGAAGCAAAACATGGAATAGGAAGGACATTGGGGAAGTTGATGTTTTCATTATCTTGAATGCAATTATGATTTCTCTCTCTCTCTCTCTCTCTGTGTGTATGTGTGTGTGTGTGTGTGTGTGTAGCTACTCAGGAGGTTAAGTCAGGAGGACAAAAAACCTTATCAATTGTCCACTTCAATCATATACAGCTTTTTGTACCTCAATTACACCTCAGTAAATCTGTAAAACTCAATCATATTTACACAACTATATTTTTATAGCAATATGCAACAGGAAAATGAACTTTTTAAAATGTCATTTACAATAACATTGAAAATGAAAAATACCTAAGAACAAATCTAACCAAAGATATGCAATCTCTCCACATTGACTATTATGAAACATGACTGAAACATCAAAAGGGACTTATGTCAATGGAGAAACATTCCACATTCATGATAGGAAGAATCAACATTGTCAAGACATCAATTCCCCTTGAAGTGATCTAAATTCAATGCAATCCCAACCAAAATCCCAGTGATTTCTTTTAGGAGAAACTGAGAAATTATTTTTTAAATATATATGTAGGGCTGGGGCTGGGGCTCAGAGGTAGAGTGCTTGCCTAGCGTGTGTGAGGCCCTGGGTTCCATCTTCAGCACCACATAAAAATAAATAAATAAAACTACAACTAATAATAAATAAAAATAATAAATAAAACTACAACTAAAAATAAATATTAAAAAATTTTAAAAATATGTGTATATATATATATATATATATATATATATATATATATATATGTAAATGCAAAAATTCTAGGATATCCAGAACAATCTGAAAGATCAAAATAAAGTTGAACAACTTAGGTTATCAGGTTTCAAGATTTAGTAAAAACACAAACAAACTAACAAACAATGACATACCAAAAAAAGACTAGAGAGTAGTTAGGATAGTGTGGTACTGAAATAAGAATAAACAGATATCCATGAAACAAAACAGAGGGTCCAGAAAAGATCCACACCTATATGGTTAAACAGGAGAGCCACTATAATTTAGTAGAGAAAGGACGTTTTAAAAATGCTGTCAGAGCATTTAGATATCCTATATCTAATTGAAATGAAGAAAAGAAATAAAAAATGAATCTTGCCATCTTGCCCCCTTGCTCATATCTTAAATAAGAGTGAATTCCAGATGGCTCATAGATTTAAATATGAAAGTTAAAACAATATCACTTTTAGGAGAAAATACATATGCCTTTGAGTATGCTAAGATTTCTTAAACTGAAAGCAAAAGCATAAGACTTGGAGAGAACAACAATGAATTGAATTAAATTAAAATAATTAAAAGGTTTAAAGGAAAGATGCATACATAGTGGGAGAAGATGCTGCAATACCCTATCTCTGAAAACACCTAAATTTAATAAAAATTCCACAGGAAGTAAACAACCCAATGGGAAAATGGGCAAACAACCTGAAATAAGCATTTGCAAAGGAAGGTATCCAAATGGTCAATGAATATTTGAAAAGTACTAAATATCATTATTCACCAAAGAAATGCACAACAGTACATTAAAAACCCAATACAATATTGCTACACACCCTGGCGAATGGCTAAAATTAAAAAATGCAAACAAAACCATATGCTGGGAAGTATGTGGAAGAAATGGGACTCTCATACCTTACTGGTAGAAGCACTGACTGTCAAAACCATTTTGAACACTCTTTTGCAGATTGAATGAACTGGGATACATATACTCTGTGATACAGCTTTTCTACTTCTTAAATATATACCTAAGAGGAATATGTGCATATGTTTACTGAAAGATGTATATAAAAAATGTTCCCTGTAGCACTATTCCTAAAGCCTCAAATGGAAACAACTCAAATGTTCATCAACTATAGAATAAACAAAACTGTAGTATCTTCCCACCATGGAATTAAACAAATTATAACCACATAGGTGAAGCTCAACCCAGATAATGTTGAGTAAAAGAGCAAGATACAAAGAGTACATGTAATAGGATTTTGTTTATATAAAGTTTATGCAAAGAGAAGAGTAATCCATAATGTTGGAAGTCAAGGTAGTTGCTATTCTTATAAAGGATGGTGACTGGGAGTGGGCGTGAAGAGTTCTAGGTGCTGGCCATTTTGTTACTTGATCTAGGTTCTGGTTTTGCAGGTATATTAATTTTGTGAAAATCTACCCAACTGTACAAATAGATTTGCATACTTTGCTTATGCGTGTCACATTTAAAAAATAAATTAGACTTACTGTAGAAAGCTCTGTGATGGGGCTGGGGATATAGCTCAGTTGGTAGAGTGATTGCCTAGATTCAGTCCCCAGCACCAAAAAAGAAAAAAGAAAGAAAGAAAAAGAAAAAGGAAAAGAAAGAAAGAAAGAAAGCCCTGTGATTAAAAACCAGCATGATGCTGGAGACAGAATTGGTTGGGGTAGTCAGTCAGAAGGGATCCTTTGGGGAAGGGGAATTTGACTGAGAGCTAGAAAGAGAGAAGAAATCCACCAGGAAAACAGCAGCAAGAAAGAGCTTCCTAGCAGGTGCAATAGCATCCATGAAGGTTGGGAGGCTGGGACTGACTACAGCAGGGAGTTGTGGCTTGAGCCTGTTCTAAACATCTCACTCCAACCGTGGGTTCAGTGAGGTCACTTCTTTTAGTCAGTTTTGTCATTATTGTAACCAAAACACCTGAAAAGAACAATTTTAGAGGAGGAAAGGTTTATTTTAAGAGTAAAGAGTATCAGAGGTCTTAGTCCCTAGACAACCAACTCCAGGACTGGGGATATGGCTCAGTTGGTATACAGCGCACCATGCACAAGGCCCTGGATTTAATCCCCAGTACCACACACACAAACAAAAAAAAAAAAAAAAAGAAAGAAAGAAAAAAAAAAAGATAACCAACTCCATTCTTTGGGGCCCAACGTGAGGCAGAACATCAAGGAACAAAATATATACCCCAAAGCCACGCCCTTGATGACCCACACCCTACCTGCCTACAGTTACCACTCGGTTAATCCCTATCCGGGGATTAATTCACTGACTAGGTTAACATGCTCATAACCAATCAATTCACCTCTGAACTTTCTTACATTGTCCCACACATGAGTTTTTGTGGGACATCTAACATCTAAACCATAACAGTCATGTTGGTAGCTTGGGATATGCAAAGAGCATGGGAAATTAGCAAATTACATAAATCTGGACTTTTTCCTTCCAGTAATCAATTGGCAGGAGGACAATGATTTTAGTGTAACAGACTTACATCTTTAAAATTCATTCTATCAGGTCCTAGAATTGTGGCTTTGGTACTCAGCTTTCTTCTCTCTTATGCTGGGAAAAAGAAAATGACTTACATTGAAGGCAACTAAAGAAGAAATATGCTTTCAGTTGTCAGTTCATTATTTTTCTGTAGTACAGAACAGAAATTGACAAACTACAGCTTATGGGTCAAATTTGGCCCATGTCTGTTTCTATAAAGAGATATATTTGTGGAGCTGGGGATGTGGCTCAAGCGGTAGCGCGCTCGCCTGGCATGCGTGCGGCCAAAAAAAAGAGAGATATTTGTGTATGTATTTTCTGTGGCTTGTATTTGTGTGGCAGCAGCAGAGTTGAGATGTTGCAACAGAGCCCACATGGACTGAGAAGCCTAAAATCTTAGTTATCTGACCCTTTAAGTAAAAAGTACATGAACCTCTGTAGCTCTGCAATAGTCATCCAATCCCATTCATCCTTGGGGCTACTATTTCCTATATGTCTGTCAAAAACCCAATGCAGCATGCCTGCCAGTATGTTCCTTTCCACAGGTACATCCTCCCAGTACTCCACTTGAGAAAGTGCGCTGCCTCTGCTCAATCAGACACCAGGGAGGGGGACCTTATCTCAGCCAGGAAGTAAGTGATTCAACTTCCAAAGCCTAGCTTATTACCTGCCTTTTCAGACCAGTTCTAGCACCAGCTGTCGGAGGATGGGTTCCCCAAAAGTGCTGAGATGGGAGTTAAATTCAGATCTTTATTAGGGATCAATATCTATGGAAGGAAGAGAAAAAAGTTAAAGCCCAGTGAAAGTTTGATAAAGACTCAGCTAATCATGGTGGGCAAGGAGAGCTCTGGTTCAATCTTAATCATCAGTGTCCTATGCCAGCTATATTGGTTGGACCTCTGTACCCCCAGCTGGGAAGGAATGACTTGGGTGAGGGGGGTTTCTACCGCTGAAGCAGATGCTGAAGGAGCTTACAGCTGGAGATCATACCCTGCAGCTGGGAGGCAAGGCCTCCCTGAAGCAGGGTCTGGGCAGCATGAACCAAGGAAAGTCTACCATAGTCCCATCACTCGTGATGTTTTGATGTCCCAACTTCTTTCCACAGGGACGCCCTTATATAATTGCTTCTGCCCAACTTCTAAAAGTCTGCACCTAACAAACTAACCACATTGATGAAAGGAGGTAAATTTATAATGACTGGTGGACTACTGTGTATTTTATGAATGTGACCTCATGAAAGTAACCCCATCATAATGCTGCAACCTGCAGATGCAGAGACTGAGACTGCTGTGTGAACTGACCTGCCCAGGATCACAGAGTTAGGAAGCTGGTTATTAAGATATAGTCTGAGCTAGGTGGGTGGCACACGCCTGTAATCTCAGTGGCTCAGGAGGCTGAGGCAGGAGGCTCGCAAGTTCAAATCCAGCCTCAGCAAAAAGTGAGGTGCTAAGCAACTCTGTGAGAACTTATCTAAATAAAATACAAAATAGGGCTGAGGATGTGGCTCAGTGGTTCAATGCCCCTGAGTTCAATACCCCCACCCCCCAAAAAGGATAGTCTGTCTGACTTTAAATTACATTTTTCCACTATAGCCCACCATAGTAAAGCAAATATTGTGTGTTACAACAATTTATCAAAGACAATGGGGCCATTGAGTCTTCTGACCTGCATGAGCTGGCAAAGTAACTCACAAAGACATAGGGACATGTCTCACTGGGTATCAGACATTGTGCTAAGCACTCAACATGGACAACCCCCACAGCAGCCCCTGGAGAAGGTGCTAATTCATTCCCCTTTTGTAGATGGAAATATGAGGCTTAGGAGAGGTTAAGTGACTTGCTGAATGCAAACTGTCACACTTGGTCTGTTCAAGAACTGCATACCATTTCTTCCTATCCTAGGGGGAGGAAAGTCCATCTCCAACAAAAGCAAATACTGTTAGTTTCCTGGTGTCCTCCTAGCAACAGGAGACTATAAAATTTAAGCTTGGGAAACATTTACAATAACACAAGATGTCTCATAATTGTGTTCATAGAGCCCCTGAGACCCAGGTACACAGGATGCAATCTACTTGATATGGTAATGACAGGGTTTGGAAAAGGGGGACAGAAGTGGTGTCCCACGGGAGTAATATAGGAATGATAGTCAATCAATTTGGGGATCCTTTTCTTTGTCCAAAATTTTTATCTGTTGCTTCTCCACTTAAAGATCCAGCATTATATGAAGTGGCATTTGCCTAATTTCATTTTATAATATGATAGTGGTAAACAGCATGGACTCTGGAGTCAGCATTCAAATCTGGACTCTGCTCCTTACTAGATGTGACATCTGCTAACTGTTTTTACTTCTCTGAGCCTCAGTTTCCCCACTGTCAGGTCTGGCTTATAATATCCATATTTCCTGGTGTTTTCATGAGATAATTTATAAAGTTAAACACAGAACAAGTATGCAGTAATACTGAACAGATCACTACAGGACCTGGGCACTACAAGACCTCAGTTCTTTGGCCACTCAGGTAGATGCCTCCCACTTTCAGCTCAACATCCCTCCTCAGCACAGAAGCCCTGTCCCAGTGGGCTGGGCTCACACTCATGTTCTCCCATTCCATCTTCAACTGCAGATAATACCACCTCCCTGATCCCTGACCAAATATGAATTCTTCCTACAACCTATCAAGAATAACATCTTGAAGATGCAACATGAGAAGCTGGCCTCTCAAGCCAAGTTCAAGTTGATTTGAATTGCATCTCACTCACCACTTGTTAGCTGTGTAGCCCTGGACATGTTTCTTAATATCTCTGAGCTTCCAATTTATCCTATGCACTATGGGAATAAAATCATACCCACTTCATGAAATGGTAAGATCCATGGGCATAGATATGAAGGCTCTTTGCACCTAATAACCATACTGAAGGTGCTCAATAGATGTCTGCTCTTCTCTCCTTTTTCTATTCCCACCTATTCAAAGCAAACACTTTCACTAATAACCCCTAAGAGAGCCTTTCTACACTTAGCAGAGGACTTTCTACACCCCTGCTAGCATGTTTGCTACCAAGAACAAAATCCAACATTTATTATCTAATCAACTGTAACAATACAATAATGGTTAACTACATTGTGTTTGAAAGTGGTTCCAGTTCACACTCCTAAAATCCACACAGTCTTGTTGGTAGAGACTGATTCATAAACCATAATTTCTGAGAATTAGAGGAACATGTGATAGACCATTTACTTCTCATAAGAATCTTATAACCTAAACACTATTTTTGTACTTACGCGACAGGTAAAGAAACTAAGATTAAAAAGGCACAGTGGTAAGAGGCAGAAGTAGGATTTGGGCTCAGGCCCTTCTTGCCATAATTTAGCTGTGATAAATATAGGGTCAGTGGATGAACCTCATCAAACTTTCAATAGAAACGTAGGCTAGTCATTCAAAACTTTTTTTATTTTTGATTATTTTCCATGTGTTGATGATTGGATTCAGGGCCTTAAACATGCTAAGCATATGCTTTTCCCCTGAGCGACACCCTCAGCCTCAATGTTTTAAACAGGAGTCAGTTTCAGTTATTAATACTGCCATTGGAGATCTATCTGAGAAGGAAGGAAGATACATGCCCCCAAAAAACTAGGTCTATGATACCTTGTTTTGAAAAAGAAAGGTCTGCTGGAGTCATAAGTCAGAGGTAGAGGAGATCAAGGTGGCATGTGGTCTAACTCCTTCATTTCTAAGAGGAGTGAAATGGGGCTGGGGTCCTGGCTTAGCAGTAGAGCACTTGCCTAGCACGTGCAAGGTGCTGGGTTTGATCCTCAGCACCACATAAAAATAAATAAATAAAATAAAGGTATTGTGTCCAACTACAACAAAAAAAATATTAAAAAAAAAAGATGAGTGAAATGGGGTGAGAGAAGGGAAGAGAACTATTTAAGGTCACAAAGAAATCACTGCAATGGGTCTCCATAGTGGCTATATATCAATCCCAAGGAATATTATTTTTAAAAAAAAATATTTTTAGTTGTGGATGGACCTATTAATTTTATTTATTTTTGTACATAGTACTGAGGAGTGAACCCAGTGCCTCAAACATGCCAGGTTACTGCTCTACCACTGAGCCACAATCCCAGACCCCCAAGGAAGACTCTTAATTGGCTCTTTGGGATAACATGCTTATTATTACACAAATCATTGTGACCTTGTGGCCAGAGGGCAGCCCTAGCCATGAAAAGGGAACAGGACAGAAGTCCTGAGTGATAGCTGTACCAAAACACTCTTCCTGAGATGCCACAAAATTGGCTTATTCTCAGGACTTGGATGTGGCCTCAGACAGACCACTCCCAACCACTCTACCAAAAGTAGAACTCTCTTCTCACCCTGTTGGTTTGTGTAGTGTTGTCTATATATTTCATACTTGGATATTAACTTATTTTTCTTTCCTCATTAGAATATAAAGAAGCTCATTGACAAGAAAGCCTTATCTGATTTATTCAGTACTGTATCCCCAGTGTCTAGAATAAGACTTAGTAAATAATGGTGCTCAGGAAATATTTTTAATTGAAAAATGAGGACATCAAGAAATTAGAATGATCTCTTCAAAAACTGTGGATTGGAAACTCAACAGCTACATGCAAAAGAATTAAACTGGATCCTTATGTTATACCATATACAAAAATTACCTGAAACTGGATCAAAGACTTAAGTATAAGACCTAAAACTATAAAACTCAAGGAAAAAGCTTCATGACATCAGTCTTGGCAAAGACTTCTTTGATGTGACACAAAAAGCACAGAAAACAAAAATAAAAATAGACAAAAGGGATTTCATCAAACTAAAAATTTTCTTCAGAGCAAAAATAAACATTCAACAAAATGAAAAGGCAACCTAAGGAATGGAATAAAATATTTGCAAACCATGTATATAATGAAAGGTTACCATTCAAGATATTCAGGAAACTTCTACAACTTAAGACAGAAACTCCTGAAACTCAATAGCAAAACAAATAACCCAACACATTAAAAAATGAGCAAAGGAACTAACTGAGTAGACATTTCTCCAAAGAAGACAAACACGATGAATTGGTATATGAAAAGGGACTCAACATCACTTTCAGCAGGGAAATGCGAATCACAACCACAGTAAGACATCACTTCATACTAGTTTAGATGGTTATTATCAAAAAAGCAAAATTAACTGTTAGTAAGGATATAGAGAAAAAGGAAGCTTTGTACACCATTGGAGGGAATGTAAATTGCAGTAGTTACTATGTAAAACAGTACGGAGTTTCCTTCAGAAACATTTTTTAAAACTCCTATATGATCCAGTCAATCTATGTTTAGGAATGTATCCAAAGGAACTGAAGTCAGGGTCTTGAAAAGATATCTGCACTTCTATGTTCACTGCAGTCTTATTCCCATTAGGCAGGAAGCAAGATAAACATCCATAAATGGACAAATGGATACTTTATATACAAACAGAGATATGAAAAATTGTGCTCTATTATGTGTAATAAGAATTGTAATGCATTCTGCTGTCATGTTTTTAAATATAAAATCAATTAAAAAAGAAAAAGTGATATATAATACAATGAAATATTATTCAACCTTGTAAAAGAAAGATATCCTGTCATTCGTGACAACATGGATGAAATTAGAAGACATTATGCTAAGGAAACAAGCCAGATGCAGGACAAATACAAAAATGAGGAATCTATAGCAGTCAAACTCATAGAAGCAGACAGGAAAAAGGGTTTGTCAAGGGGGAGGAGAGAAACAGTATGTATTAGTCGAATGGTCAAAGTTTCAGTTACATAAGGTGATTAAGCCCTAGAAATGTACTCTATAGCATAGTGCCTACAGTTAACAATACTGAACTGTATACTTGAATATAATACTCTGAAGCCTGTAAAGAGTACAAATCTTGCATTAAATGTTCTTATCATCATCAGCATCATCAAAGCACAAGAGGAAACTTTAAGAGGAGATGGGCATGTTTGCAGCACAGATTATGATGAGGGTTTCACAGGTGTATACTTTGCTCCAAATTCACCAAGTTATATGTATTGATTTTTACATCAATAATCCCTCAATAAAGTGGTTTACAGAAAACAGGGAGTGGGGGAGAAGTTTCACAAAAGATCTGACGAAAAGGGAGAAAGGAAAAGCAGGCTACTCAGATGGCATGACAGCATCTTATGACACCCTCCTATGATGCTCTTAGCAATTCATTTTTAGGAAAATCAATAAAGCAATTACTTTTTCAATAATAAAAAGTGAGGTCAATCAGATGTCTGGAATCTTTGGTTTCTCATCTAGTTCCCTAGCTAGATGGCAGAAATGAAGACATATTTATCTCTGCATGCTTGGCACTGAAAGAGCCTGGGGCAGAGTAGTTACTCAAATCAGGGTTTTGGATGAGTAAACCCACTTGTAACGTCTTAGTACTGGTTTCTAAAATGTTAATGTGCATTTGAATCATCTGGGGATCTTGATAAAATGCAGATTCTGATTCAGTAGGCCCAGGATGGGACCTGAGATTCTCCATTTCTATTAAGTTCCTAGAGGCTGCACAAACCACACTTTGAATAGCAAAACTCACGTATATTGACAGGGAATCTGTGGATATTCCACTATGAAACAAAGATTCAAGAAGGATTTTCAGAAAGAAAAATGTCAGGGGGATCAGAGAGGTGGATTCTAGTTCCAGATCTGCTATTTAGGAGCTGTTCAACTTGGAAAAGTTTCTATACCTCTCTGAATCTCAGTTCCAGTTGCTAAATTGCCCAGCCCTCCTCAGTGTCTGAGCTGCCATAGTCAGGGCTGGGAGCTAGGGGCAGAATTTAAGGCCAACTGGATCCCTCACTGCCCTAAATAAGCTTTAAGATCGTATGCAGGGCTGGGGCTGGGGCTCAGTGGTAGAGCGCTCACCTAGCACGCGTGGGGCCTGGGTTCGAGCCTCAGCACCACATTAAAATAAAAATGAATGGAATAAAGGTATTGTGTCCAACTTAAAAAAAAAAGATATTATGCATTAATATGCAATCAAGAGTTAAGATCAACACATGCCATAGGAAAGAATCCTAGAACTCTCCCAGCTGCCACCCAGCATGCTGACCTCTAATTTTGTATTTAACCCTACTTCATAAATTATCTCCCATCCACATTCTGATGGTTTTCTTCTTTCTTCCTTTCTCTTTCTTATTGAAGATTGGATCGAAGGGCACTCTACTACTAAGCTACATCTCCAACCCTTCTATTTTGAAACAGGGTCTCACTATGTTGCCCAGGCTGGACTTGAGCTTGCAACCCCTCCTGAGTTGCTAGGATCACAGACATGTGCCACCATACCCAGCTGTTTTCATTGGTCTAACAGAGTTTTTTTCTAATCACCAGAACCCCATTCTTTTTTTTTCATATTCCAGTGCTAGGGATCAAACCAGGGCTTTACACATGATATACAAGAACTCTACCACTGTTGGATTGTGGAATATTTCTTATATATAATGTGCTAATCTGGGGATGGCAGCCAAGCTGAAACATAAAATTCATCAATGTTTCATATACACCTGGTACACAAATGCTGAAGGTAATTTTAATATATTTTCAATGGGACTTCATTTTGACTGTGACCCATCACGTAAGCTCAGGTGTAAAGTTTCCTATTGTGGCATCAGAAAGTGTTGAATTTTAGAGCACTTTGGATTTTGAATTTTAAATGGATAAATAAAATTTAATAGAACACTATTCATCCACAGAAAGAAATCAGTACGAATAAATACTATAATGTGGATGAATTTTGAAAACATTATTACATGAAAGATGCCAAATACAAAAGGCCACACGCTTTATAATTCCACTCATATGGAGTGCTCAGAATAGGCAAATCTATAAAGAAAAGCAGATTAGTGATATCTAGGGCTAAAGAGATGGATGGAGAGTGATTACTAAAGGATAGAGTTTCTTTGTGGGATAATAGGAACTAGGGTGTTTGAGTTTCCTGTACTAATGATTGTACAATTTTGTGAATATACCAAAATCACTGAATAGTACACTTTAAATGGACAATTCCATGACATAAGAATTATGTATCAAAGCTGTCGCTAAAATGTATAAAGAAAATATTAGATAATACTACAGTTGGCACATGAATATGAAAAACAAAACATTGAGGAGAGACGGCAAAGTCTGAAAAACAGTGGATTAGATCAGCCATCAGTCTAATAACCCAATAAGTTGAATGTTGTTTTCCTATTATAGAGGAAACTGTTCTCCAAGAAGCAAATCACTCATCGAAGGGCATAGAATGTGTGACTTTTGAACCCAGGCAGCTGACTCCAAAACCAGTGCTCTTACCACACAAGCTATACTGCTTCCTAGGCCCCAACCCCCAAATCCAGTATCCAGTCATACTCTTAACAGTCTCTCTTAACCCGACCTATACCAATGAGCATCACATACTGCTCTGACTTGGGCTGGAGGCTGCGACAGATGGTAGTTTCCATACAGTGGGGATAAACAAGCTCATTGTACAGAGAGGGGCACTAAGGACTAGGTCACACAGGTAGTCAGAGACATCACTGAAACTCCTGGGGGGGGGGTCTAGGACCAAGATAACCAGCTGGTCACTAAATATTACCTCACCCATATGTAGAACTATCTGGAAGAAATGTGTTCCTACTTGAGACCACATTTCCCAGATTATCTTGCAACTAGGTGTAGCCCCAGCTGAGCAAAGAGCTCAGATGTGGATTTACTGACCTTTACTATAGACAGTCCCAGCTTTTCTTGCTTAATGCTAATTGGGCTGCCACAACTGGGTGGCTTAAACAACAGAATTTATATTCTCATAGTTCTGAAGTCTAGAAATTTGAGATCAAGGTATCAGCAGGGTTTGTTTCTTGTCAGGCCTCTTCTTTGCTCTTAGATGAAGCCAGAGGAAGAGAGTTTTACTGCTGTCTTTATGTGACTTTCCCTGTGCACATGCGTCACTGGTATCTCTTCTTATAAAAACACCAGCTCTCTTGGATTAGGGCCCTACCCATAGAACCTTGTTTAACTTTATCATCTCTGAAAAGGTCCTATCTTCAAATATAGTCACTCTAAGGTACTGGGGGTCATGCTTTAACATAAGAATTTTAGGGTGACACAGGATTCCATAACAAATATTTAAAGTGTTTTACGTGTCTTGTTAAAAATCAGGGAAAAGATGGAATTAATTTAATGGTATATTTTACTTAATGCAATATATCCAAATATTGTCATTTTTCAACATGCAATCAGTGTTCCAAACACTGATGAGGATTTTTATATCTGGTTATTAGTGCCAAGTCTTCAAATTGCAGAATGTGTTTCACACATCAGTTGGGATCAGCTACATTTAAAGCTCTCAGTAATCGCAGGTGACTATTGAACAGCTGTTTTAGGAAGTGGCATTGCCAGGCCTACCAGGCACTTCTATGCCTTAGCCCACACTGTTCTTTGGACATGAAACAGCTTCTCTCCTTCTCAGATCTGAGCTCTTGCTCAAACTTCAAGGGCTTAACATAAATGTTACCTCTGCCCTTAAGTCTTAACACAATCTCCAGAGGAGGGGTTCACATTCCTATTTCTACTGGACCTTGTACCAGTAGGACTTGAGTGACTGTCAAGATGAATGATTAATTTTTTTAATATTTATTTTTTTAGTTGTAGTTGTCAATACTTTATTTTTATGCGGTGCTGAGGATCGAACCCAGGGCCTCGCATATGCCAGGCAGGCGCTCTACCGCTGAGCCACAACCCCAGCCCCTGGATGACTAATTTTAATGTCACTAAAAAGCACGACCACTTCTGAGTGATCACCTCCATGTAGCACATGCTTAGCACATAGTAGACCCTCAATAATATTTGCTGATTTTAGAAACAAATGTGGAGCACTCAGGAATCAGGATGTTGGGTTATCAGAATTTCTTTAAAATTTCCAGAGAGGAGAGGAGAGGAGAGGAGAGGAGGGGAGGGGAGGGGAGGGGGAGGAGAGGAGACGGGGAGAGAGAGTTATAGAGTAGCATTGTTACCAGAAGACCGAACCAGAGAACTACATATTTGTACATGCACACAATACAACAGTGTGGGATTGCATGTTTCCCTTTTTTTTAAATTAGTTTATTTCTCTTTTTACATAACTGTCAAAAAATACATTGAAAAATCAGAAGGATGACTCCTTTACTAATTTGTGGCTTTCATCACTGAGTCCAGGCAGGAAACTCTTGTCTCAGTTCTCAACCAGGAAGCAGGTAGTGGAGGCAGGTTGCACATGGTAGAATGCACATCCCATCCTTTTTTTCAATAATTTCCACATTTTTTATTGGCACATTATAGTTGTACATATGTGGGATTTGTTGTCACATATTTGTACATGCACACAATATAACAATATAATCTGGCCAATATCACTCCCCAAGACTTCCCCTCTCCCTCCCCCTCCCACCGTTTGGTCCCCTTCCTTTATTGTTCTTCCTTTGACTTCCATGAGATCTGCCCCTTTCTTTTCCATTTTCCTCTAGCTTCTGCATATGACAGAAAACATAGTCCCTTGACCTTCAATGTTTGACTTATTTCAGCTAGCATGATGGTCTCTAGTTCCATCCGTTTTTCTACAAATGACATGATTTCATTTTTCTTTATGGCTGAATTAAACTCCATTGTGTATATATACCTCATTTTCTTCATCCATTATCTATTGATGGACACCTAGGCTAGTTCTATAGTTTGGCTATTGTGAATTGTGCTGCTGTAAACATGACATTCCATTCTTATTAAGGCAAGGTCTTAGAAGTGGTCTACATCTCTTCCAGGTACATCCCATTGTGCATATCTTAGGAGCTTGGCCACACTCACCTATAAGTGGAAACTACCCCTATGATAAGGGGGAAATAATGAAGTTAGGGGTAACAAGAGAGAGAACATGAATATCCAAAACTAAGTCAAAGATTTGAGTGCCTAGATTTGCAGCCATCCATCATGGGGGTGTCTGGCCATGCAGAATGCAAGTGCAAGTGGCAGACAGTGAATGCTCCCTAAAGCAACCTATAACCAATAATGAATGGAAGTTATTGAATAAACATGCCCACTTTTTAACCCACGGTTGGCATAACTTTGAGACATTCTAGAATGTTCCCAGAGTTCCCAGAGGTACTGAGCTAGGTGCCTACATGGTAACCTGTTTTCCTCCCATTTCATTTCCTGAATCCTCTGTTCAAGCTTCCTGGGATCACTTCCAACGTACAGTGCTTGATTCTAGTTTACTTCTGGGAGAGCCCAAATGAAGAACAGATCTGGGATTCCTGGAAATCCAGAAGAAAACTAAATATAACTGCTGTATTTAGAAAGCAGAAGACAAATCAGTTATTCAATTGAGGCAAAGCATTTTTCTCCTCCCTACCCTTTTCCACTTCATTTTAAGCCCTACTTTCCCACTGTCTGGTCTTTTGTGGTATTCATTCACATTTGTTCTCCCTTGGACCTATAAGTTCCATGACCATTCATTCGCTGCCCCTCTTTTTTAAAAAAGCTATAATTGTTAACTCTAATTATTTTGTACATATTAATTGTACATGAGAGAAAACATTCAATACTTGTCTGACTTGTCACTTAAGATGAAGATCTCCAGTTCTATCCATATTTTCTTGAAAATGACACAATTTCATTTTTTGGCTGTATAATACTCCACTATGCACATATACCACATTTTTTTTAAAAGAGAGGAGATAGAGAGAATTTTTTTAACATTTATTTTTTAGTTTTTCGGCGGACACAACATCTTTGTTTGTATGTGGTGCTGAGGATCGAACCCGGGCCGCATGCAAGCCAGGCGAGCGTGCTACCGCTTGAGCCACATCCCCAGCCCCACACATATACCACATTTTATCTGCTCATCTGTTGATGGGGATCTAGGTTGATTTCATAACTTGGATATTGTGAATAGTGCCCTGATGAATATGGGTACCCAGATATCTCTATGGTATGTTGACTTTTAATTCCTTTGGACATATACTCAGAAGTGGTATAACAGGATCATATAGTAGTTCTATTTTTAGTTTTTGAGGAAATGCTATACTATTTTCCATAGTGGCTGTACTAATTTACATTTCCACCAATAGCACATAAGGATTCATTTTCCTCTCATCCTCACCAGCATGTGTAATTTTTGGTTTTCTTGAAAATAGCCATTCTGACTCGGATAATGGAATCTCAGTGTAGTTTTGATTTGCATTTCTCTGATGGATAAAGATGCTGAGCATTTTTTCATGTATTTACTGGCCACTTCTTCTTTTGAGAAGTGACTATTCACCTATATTGCCCATTTATTATTAGAATTACTTTTTTTGAGGTCTTCATATACTCTGGATATTAATCTTCTGTCAGACAAATAGCAGGCAAGAATCTCTTCCCATTCTTTAGGCTGTCTCTTCATTCTGTTGACTGTTTCCTTTACTATGCACAAGTTTTTAATTTGTTGCAATGCTACTTATCAGTTGTTACATTCCCTGAGTTATCTGAGTCCTGTTCAGGAAATCATTGCTTATATTTTGAAGTGTATCCCCTATGTTTTCCTCTAGTAGTTTCCAATTTTCAGGTCTTACATTAAGGTTTTTGATCCATTTTGAATTGATATTTTTTTTGGGGGGTACAGGGTGAGAGACACGATCTAGATTCAATCTTCTACAGAAGTTGAATCTTTCCAGCACCATTTGCTGAAAAGGCTATCTTTTCTCCAATGTATGTTTTTGGATCCTTTGTGGAGAATCATATGGCTGTAGATGTGGGTTTATTCCTGGGTTTTCTATTCTGTTCCACTGGTCTGTGTGTCTATTTTATGATAATATCATGATGTTTTTATTACAATGACTCTATAATATATTTTGAGATAAAAGATTGTTATACCTTTGGCATTGTTCTTTCTGTTCAGAATTATTTTGGAAATTCAAGATATTTTATGCTTCTATATGAACTTTAGGATTATTTTTTCTAGTTCTGTAAAGAATGTCAATGGGCCGGGTGTGGTGGTGCACACCTGTAATCCCAGTGGCTCAGGAGGCTGCGACAGGAGGATTATGATATGAGTTCAAAGCCAGCCTCAGCAAAAGCGCTTAAGCAACTCAGTGAGATCCTGTGTCTAAATAAACTACAAAATATAGGGCTGGTGTTGTGGCTCAGTGGTCAAGGACCCATAAGCTCAATCCCTGGTAAACCCCACCACCTCCACCAAAAAAGAATGTCATTGGTATATTGATGGGATATTACATTGAATCTGTAGATTGCTTTCAGTAGTGTGGCCACTTTAACAATATTAATTCTCCCAATCCATGAATTTGGGATGTATTTCCATCTATTAGCATCTTCTTCAATTTCTTTCATTAGTGGCAAAACCATACTAAATAGGAAAAATCTGAAAGAATTTCCTCTAAAATAAGGAATAAGACAAGAGTGTCTCCTCCCTTCACTTTTATTCAATACAGTACTGGAAACTTTAGCCAGAGCAATCATGCAATAGAAAGAAATATAAGAGTTACAAATAAGAAAGGAGGAAGCTGAATTATCCCTGTTTGAGGATGATAGGACATAAAATCAATATACAAAAATTCATCGTCTTCCTATACACCAACAATGAACTTGGTTGAAAAAGAAAACAAAAACCCCATTCACGAGAGCTTCAAGACATAAATAAGCAGATCGTTTTTTGCCTGGCAGGTCCAGTGTGCCTGGGCAGAGGGCATGTGGGAGAAGGCAGAGCTTGACAAGTGGGGCTCCAGGTGGGATATTCTAGGGCAATGTAAGCAGATTTGTCATCTGGGGAATCCCATGGCTGTTTTTAGTGGACTCTGGGGCCCTTTTACAAGTGTAAACAGAGCATTCAGCTAGAGCTGTTTTAGTACCACTGGGAGCCTCGGTGTGATTGAGAAGATAACACAGTTGCATGTGGTGGACCACAGCACCCTGGGGAACACCCCATATCATCACCCTCCTTGGTGTACCTATGTCTACAACAAGAATGGGGTGGGCAAAGTTAGCAACTGAATACTGCTGGTCATCAGGGGACAGAAGAAAAATGCATTCATTGTAGGACACCACAGGCCTGGCCACTGAAGGACCCCTAAGTTCGGCTCTAACAACATGGTCCTCACTGAGAACAATGGGAACCCTGTAGAGATCCAAATTAAAGTACCCATACCCAGAAGCCTGCGCCAGAGGGAAGGAGAGTATTCCATGGTGCTGGCCATCGCCGGGAACTTTGTGTGAGCAGAGCCCAGGCCTTCAGCTGCAGGGGACTCATGAAGAGAGCAGTTTCAAGAACTGCATCTTTGCTGAGAGGAAGCCAGGTTGCCAAGTGGTTGCTATGCTGGATCAGTGTCCTGGGAGAGAATAAACATTTTCATGTAAAAAATAATAATAATAAAAATAAATAAATAAATAATGCCTAAGAATTAATCTAACCAAGGAGATGAAAGATCTCTATAATGAAAATCACAAAATACTGGGGTTGTATGTATCTTGAAGAATCATTCAGTCAGTTCTTGATCTATGATCGTAAGAAATAAGTATCTGAGCACCCTTGATATATAGTCCTCTTTATGTACTTTTCCAAGTCAACCATAGTGTGGAAATATTAATGGAGATTTTCAGAAATGAATAACTTGTCAGTTTTAAATAATTTTAATTATAATAAATTATTATTTTCATTATTAATCTTTTCCTGTGCCTAGTTTACAAACTAAACTTTATCATAAGTATGCATGTATAAGAAAAAACAGTATGTCTAGGGCTCCCTACTGCCCATGGTTTCACGTCCCCATTGGGAGTCCGGGAATGTATCCCCCACAGAATACTGTACAACTACAAGGTACCGTCTCTCTAGGGCCAAAAAGATATATGATCAAGAAATACATGATTCATTTGACAAGGGACAGCATGGCCTTTTACCCGGGTCAGTTGTGGCCTGTCATAAGGGGCTTGGGATCATCCTCTCGCACAATTCCAGGGGGCACTACAGAGTGACAACATGAATGGTACCCCAGGAGTTGAGCCTGTGTGGCAGATTCAGTAGGTCTAGGAGCCTTATCTATAGGTAAATGAAATATCTACGATGTGACACTGACTTTAGACATCTGAACCAGGTAAGTGAGTACATAAAAATCACAGGAAATCTTAGAACATAAGGAAGCATGTGTGTTCACACACAGAGATGCTAGCCAACTCCAGAAGAGAACGACGCAAGTATAAAATCAAGTGTTTTGGAATTTGGAACACATTCTCCCATAGAAACAGGACCCAGATGGGGGCTTCTTAGGTTGGCATCCAGGATATAATGATTAAGTTCTGAGCCAATGTCTTTGGGTTAGTTCCCCTTAGAAAAGGAAGAGGCTATGAATTTACTCCTTCATCCCCTACTTTTTCCACCTAGATCAAAAAGAAGAAGACAAGTTTATGTGGTTAACACCACAAGAAGAGTCCTGAAGTCAGACATTGCAGGATGTAGAATATAGATCAGAAAACTGGGTTGAATTCTGGCTGCACTGTGTGATTTTGAATAAGTAGCTCAACCTCTCTAAGCTTCAGTTTCTTTATCTTTAGAACACAGGTACTGCCATGCTGATGCCACAGTATGCAGCGTAAGAGAGATGGGGTGTATGAATGCCCAAGCACAGCCTGTGGTAAGTTTATCAATCACTTTTACTATGCAACAATCTCAAAATCTCAGTGGCATATAAGTAAGTATGTCTCTGGGCCTGAGGTTTGGTTAGGGAAATCTCTGCTCCATTACCTCCTTTTGGAACCCAAGATGGAGAGGCAGCAGCTACATGGAGCAAGCATGGTTGCAGAAGATGAACACAGGGAGTAATCACTACCTGGACAGGATAGTATTTTGATTAGCTTTTATGCTGCTATGACTAAAAGTTCTGACCAGAACAATTTTAGAGGAGGAAAACTTCATTACAGGGCCCACGGTTTCAGAGGTCTCAGTCCATAGACAGCCGGTTCCATTCCTCGGGGCTCAAGGTCAGGCAGGACACCATGGTGGAAGAATGCGGTAGAGGGAAGCAGTTCACATGACAATCAGAAAAGCAAAGAGGTCTCCACTTGCCAGATACAAATATATACCCCAAAGCCATGCCCCAATTCCCACCTCTTCCAGCTACACCCTACCACTTCAGCTAATCCATATCATGGGGATTAATTCACTGATTGGGTTAAGGCTCTTACAACCCAACCATTTGTCCTCTGAACTTTCTTGCATTGTCTCACACGTGAGCTTTTGGGGGATACCTTACATCCAAACCATAACAGATGGTTTCTAAAGTGTGTAAAGGTTGCAAATGTTGTTTTATCCTGGGTGTTACTATCACCAAAGAGCCCTGAGCGTTTCCTTCAGAATTCATGAAGGGGAGCATTAAACTGGGTTTATAAGAGCTATATCTGATGAGCAAAGGGGAGTATCTGAGAGGACATGAGCAAAAGTCACTCCTGAAGTAAGGCAGCTGTGGTGCATAGGCACAAAACGGAGCAGAACCATCAACTGCTTCATAGGATGTTGTAGTTCAATGACCCAAAAGATGTGCCTGATACCTTCCCTTCCTTTCTTACCATCTCCAATCCTAGATCAAGTCTTTGGATGTACTCCCACAATATAACCTTTACCTTCCTCTGTCCATGGCCTGACGTGTCATCATCTTTTGTATGGACTACTGCAGTACCTTCTTCATCATTACCTGCCTGTTCTGTAATCTATTTTCACACTGGTTAACAGTGGTCTTCCCAAGGTGAATATGCTCTCATGTCAATCACTGATAAAAATGCTTCATGTTCAGGAGTAACATCCTCCACACTGTGCATTCCAGCTTTGATCCCTGTGATTATCTTCAAGACCCTAAACCCCTCATAATCCAATTCATTACTCCTCTCTATTCAGGCTTCCAATTATCTGTCACTTATTCAGAGAGCCCTTCCTGCTCTCCTCAACAAGATCAGAGCCCTCAGTTACAAGCTCTTCCAGCACCACTGACCTCTCCTTTGTAGCATCTGATATGATATGATATACCTAAGGTCACAGAACTGTCCATCAACAGAATCAAGTCTGGGTGCAAGCAGATGATGTGGTCAGTACTAGGCCTCTCTTTGGTTCCAAGTTACTTTCCAAATGTCTTGTAGAATCACAGCTGCTCAAAGCAAGTAGTCCCTGGAGTTAATGATGCTGTGCACCAGTACAAATTAAAAATGTAATTGGATTTGAAGATTTACAAAGATCTGGGGTGATAGGATAATACTGCAATATTAAGATTCAGGAAAATGCCTCTAACTTCTGATGTAGTTATTGACTTAATAGATGAGCCCCTAGTTACTATGAGGCTACTGGGCACAGGTACTATATTCAGCAATGGGGAATCACCTAAAAGAAAATGGAAATACTGATAGTTTAGCATGTGAAGAAAATGGCATTTATTTAGAAGGAAAGGCTGGGACAATCAGATTATGGGACAATGTGAATGAGAAGGTCAGAAATTTGGTTTCATCCTATAGGAAAAGAAAAGCCAATGAATGAAGGCTTTTAGCAAGAGATACTTTTCTTCCTCCTCTTCATCACAATAAAAATAATGGTGACTGTTCACAGAGCACCTACTGAGGCTACTAGTTCTGACCACCCTTTGGGATCAGAACTAATATTAACGCCAACTGAGATGGATAAGGAGCCTTAAGCAAAGAATTAACAGAACCCATATGTCAGAGTCTGGGTGCGACGCCCTATCTCACCCTGAACACCCTATAGAATCTTTGCTTTCAAACATACTCCAAACAGCATTGGGGGGGGGGCGGGCAGAGATTTGGGAGCCATCAACATTTCATTGGGTTGGTTCAAAGCAGGAGAAAAGCCAAGCTTCAGGAGAGAGAAAGGGGAATCAGAGAAGCAGGGAGAGAAAGGCAGCTGAGGCTAACAGAGTCCAGAAAAACCACACAGGTGGAATTTTCCAAAGTTCAGGAGGGAGGGCGGGGCAGAAAGTTACCTAGTGGTCAGGCAGGATGGGGATGGGAAAAGAACCACAGGATCTGTCAGATGAAGAGGGCTTTGGGGACTTTACAGGCAGGATTTTCAGAGGAGTGGTGGGGGAGGGCGCCAGATTGCTGTGGGCTGAGGAACGAGTGGGAGGTGAAGACAGGGCCGACGCTGCGACTCACTCTTTCAAACACTAAGACACGAGGGGGAAGGGAAGATGGCCGAAGGGAGGGTTTTCTGTGGGGATGGAGATACAGAAAGACTGGTGCCGCTGGGAGCCAAGATGAAAGGAGAAGCAGGCAGGCGTTTGAGGGCTGCAAGACGCTCTCCAGGGCAGGACCGGAGGGAGGGCATTGAGCCCCAGCTGCGGCGGGGGCGTCCCCTGAGCTGTACAAAGACCAGAGGTGGCCTTCGTTTTCTGTTACCCTAACAAACCTCAGGTAATCAACTTATAAAGAGGTAAGATTCATTTAGGCTCACAATTTTAGGTGTTTAAACCCAAGGTAGGCTGGCTGCTGACTCGTTGAGCCTGAGGTGAGACAGCACATCATAGCAGAAAGAGGCGGAAAGCTGCTCCGCTAGAAGTTGGCGGGAAATGAAAACAGGAAGAGGAAGAGGCGGGGCCAGGCTCCCACAATCCCCTTCGAGGCCACACCTCCAATGGCCGCAAGATCTTTCACTTGGCCTCATCTCTTAAAGGTTCCACAGCCACCCAATGAGCACCACAGGCTCTTGACCAAAGCTTTGACACATGGGCTTTTGAGGGACACCTATCCAAACCATACCAGCCTCTTTTTCTTAATAGCCACAGATGTTGACTGAGCGCATACTCTGTGCCAAGTCTTGTGCTAGGTTCTGTGGCTGTTGTAATGAAGAGGAGAATTATAGCATCCTTACAATTGACGAGGGAGACAAATATCAAGATGCCTAATTAAGATGTGTGTGTCCAAACATGGTAACATTAATAATGGCTAACGTTCATTGAGCACTTCCAACGTGTTGAGAACTTTATGACCATTTTCTCTTCAGCCTTTCACCAACAATCCTATGAGGCAGACACTGTTGGAATTACCTTTTGTAGATCAAGAAACTGAGGCACAGATAGGTCAGACGACTGCCCAAAGTCATCCAATCAAGATGAGCAGAGCGGGAATTTCCTCCTAGATTTGCCTATCTCCAGACACAAGCACTTAGCACCTCAACGTCTGACTCAATGCGTATTTGAGCAGGGGGCACTAGGATGAAGGAGCCTGTGTCTGCGGGATGGGAAGAAGCCTAGCCCAGCAGTATCGGCTTCACCTGGAACTTGTTAGAAACGCAGTCTCCAGCCCACCCCACCTACCAGGCCAGGATCTGCAGTTTAACAAGATCTGCAGGTGCCGAGCGTGCACATTAAAGTTGGAGATGTCTGGCCTACTTCTTAGTAGGGATGGGAAACTGAGGCCCCACCATTAGCAGGTTACAGAGAGTGGTGGAACTTCAGGGTTTGGTTCTGGAGTCCACCTAGTCCTGAATGGGTGCTTCCACTCTTGTCCTAAGAGGATAATAGGACAGCAGAAAGGATGGGCACCGCGGGCGCTTGGCGCGCGCAAGGTGCTTGGCGCGCGCAGGGAGCTCGGCGCGCGCAAGGTGCGCTCGCAGGCTCTCGGGGCCCAGTTGGGCCCCGGCAGCGTGGGCGCCCTGCGGGCCGGGCCGCCGCGTCCCATTCTCCGCGCTGGCCCGGCCCGGTCCCTCAGCTCCACCCCCTGCCTCCCCCTCCCGCCCGCTCGCGCCTCCTGAAAAGCCAGCCCGCCCGGGGCGGCGGCGCAGAGCCGGGCCGGCGCACGAGGCAGCCAGCGCGGCCATGACGGCGGAGAAGGCGCTGCCCCTGGGCAATGGGAAGGCTGCCGAGGAGGCGCGGGAGACTGAAGCGCTCGGTGGTAGCGGCGGCAGCGGTGGCGTCGGCAGCGGGGGCGCGGCGCCCGCGCGCGACCCGCGCGACAAGCGCGACAAGGCTGTCCACGAGCGTGGCCAGTGGAACAACAAGGTGGAGTTCGTGCTGAGCGTGGCCGGGGAGATTATCGGGCTGGGCAACGTGTGGCGGTTTCCCTACCTGTGCTACAAGAACGGAGGAGGTGAGGTGGCACGCGACAGGGAGAAGGGGAGGGGGTGCCGCACGCTCCGTGGGGGTGGGGAGACGGGGGGTGGGCGAGCGCGAGACCCCCCTCCTGCGCCTGCGTGCAGTGGGACCCTAAGGGAGAGCCTCGACCCCAGGCCACCTGAGTGAGCTCACCCGCAGGCACGGCCCACCTGTTCCACGGAGCGAGCGTGCCTATGGGTTGCTTCGCACCTCAGTGTGCCACCTGCCAGTGCGCAGGGACTTGCCCGCCAGGAGAGATCTGTCCCCAGCATGAGGTAACAGCTGAGACCAGCAGGCCTTTGATTTTGGTATTTTCACTGGCATTTTGACAGGAAACATTTAGTCCCTTTGAGCCTCAGCTTTTTTTTTTTTTTTTTTTTTTCCTCCCCACTGGAAAGGGACTCTGGTTATTGCCTCCGTGGTCTTGGTTTGGGGGAATTTGCTCAAGTGCCAGGCACCAGGGCTAAGCTTTCCCTATCTCACTTCGCCTTCACTGTCACCTTTGGAGGCGGTGGCATGCTCGTCTTGCAGACGAGGAAAGTAAGGGTCAGAGAAGTTCCTCATTTAACCAGTGTTTAAGATGGGATTCTGGGACCAAAAGCCTTGTTTTAAACTGCAGTTGGGCTGACAACGGGGAGAACTTCTTACGTGAGCCTTTGCTGTTAGCTTTTCTGCCTCACCTTTTTTTAACTTTGCTCTTAGGGTCATTTCTGGGGCCAATATATTGGGCCTCTCTGGTGGAAGAATTGGCACCAAGCAGTCACATTTATTGACCTCAGAGTCACCCACAACACAGAGCAAGGACACTGATTTAATGTTTTTGAGAGATTAGAGATTGTGGAAGGGGGAGAGGGAGAGGAAGGTGTTGAGAGAGTCATGTGTAGTAATAACGTCTCCAAGTCAGTTTGCCAGAAGAGGCAGTGGTAAATCTATGACTCTCTCAGTTCAGAGAAAGGGCTCCAGACTTCAAGACTTCCTTCTGTCACATCAACAGGACAGCCCTGCAAGTGCATGCGAAGGGATCTTCCAAAATCTTCGGTGGCATGTTTCTCCAAGAGAAAGCCTGTGCCAGTACAGTCCCCCCTGACTCTTTTATGGTGCCCCCCCTTCCTCCAGTAAATCCTTAAACAAGGTGGCTCAGAAGTCGGCTGGCAGGGCCAGTGCTGGACTTCCTGCGGGAGCTACTTGCAGGGGGAGAGAGAAGGATACTGCTGGGCCCAGGCCCTTTCTTTGGAGACATTCATTTTGAAGGTACAGGCTGCTCCAAGCCTGCTTTGCACTGGTAATGAAGTGGCCACCTATGTTGGTGGTTTGGCAAGGGGGGTACAGAGGGAGTGGACTTGGAGACCCCAAATGTGCCCTGTGCCCTCAGCTGTGAGTCCTGCCTCTCTTGATAGACTCAGCCTTTGTAAATTGTGATGTGCACTTGGAAACCTGTGGAAACTCTTAAGGGGAGGCCCAAGCCAAAAAAAAAAAAAAGTTTGAATATATTTGTTCATCCAGGCAATTATTGTGCCAAAGTAATAAGTGTTCCTAAAAGCAAAAATTGGGTAAATTACAAATTCTGCCACAGATTAAAAAAAAAAATGTTGTAGTGAGTGAAGTTTAAAAATGAGTCATTGCTGGATTTTCTTTTCCTTTCTCTGATTTGCCGAGAGTCTCCATTGGGTACACAGATACCCTGGCTTGATTGAGTTAGTTATTTTAAGGATTACAGTACAAGCTTTATGAATACACAGGCCAGAAGGCTTTTACGAAGTGCCATCTATTAGGTTTCAGAGGGTTCCCAGGTAAATTGCAGTGTATTAAGGAATGATTTCAGCTGTTTAATCAATTAGATTTAGATTCAGTAAACAGATACTCTTACTTCCTTTCACATACTTTTGCCTTTTTATATAGTTCAGCTGTTTGTATATCCACAGTTTCTCTTTTTTTCAAAAATCTGCATAGCTGTACTCATAGATGCCACTGATAGTTTAAAGTATTTCTTTCCCAATGTGAAATTTTGAATTAGTTGCTTGCCCAGAAAAACCTAAGACCCTTCAAAACCTGGTAGATAGGACCCTGTTATCAGGATTGATCAAAATTGTTGCTATTAATCCTTGCAGTTAAAGAGGCTTCATTTAGTAAAAAGCAATTTCAGTTAAAGGCTTCATTTGTGAGATCAGATGGTCGGAAATAGCATGTTTTCATGCTTTGTTATTAGACTGGAGAAAGAGGACGAGGGATTTGGAAAAAAATCCCCTTCTGTTTGTAATAGCCCATGTTCACCTCAGTTATTTAATTTGTTTTGCAGAAAGGCCCAGGCAATGGATATTGTGTTTCAAGATAGGAACACTAAAACTGAGGGTGGTCTTTTCCCAGACTGATCCTAAGCCAGACTTACTGGATAGGTTCTTGTTGTAAACTCCATACAATTCAACTGCACAACTGGGACTTGCATATAGGGATGTTTAACTCTTTGAAGCCTGATATTGTTCATGATATAATTCCCTGAGAATGCTTTTTCATTATGAAAAAAAATATATATTTTCAGGTCATTCTAAAAGTAAATAACAGAAAGGGATCTCCCTTACCTAGACTGTTGACATCACTTTAGAATTAAAAACAAAGGGTATAGTATTCAGGATGGTAATCATCTTGACCTATGTCAAAGGACAGAATACATAAATTAAAGAACTGAGCAAATAAAACCCTTTCTTTTATATTGTCTTCATAGCTACCCATTAACTCTGGAAGATAAGCTATGTAGATATTAAAGTCCCATTTTACAAATGAGGGAGCTGAGAATCAGAACTGTGTGGTAGACTTGCTTAAGGTCATAAATGGCAGAGAGCACAAACCTGGGGCCATACTTTCTGACCCTAGTCCTAGCTGAACTGGACCTCAAGCTTAGAGAACATCATGTCTTGCCTGTGGTAGGTGCATAGTAAAGATTTCCTGTGCCAAACATGAAATGATGAGAAAAGTTTTAAAGTCACTCCTTCATGTTCTTCCAGGGGCATTCCTGATTCCCTATGTGGTATTTTTTATTTGCTGTGGAATTCCTGTCTTTTTCCTGGAAACGGCTCTGGGGCAATTCACAAGTGAAGGAGGCATTACGTGTTGGAGGAAAGTCTGCCCTTTATTTGAAGGTAAGTGTTGATTTAATGAGAATTAAGGTTTTGCCCCCAAAATGTCAAGCTACAAAGAGTAGCTGAAGACCGTTAGGAAAAGATAGAAACTCAAATTGTTCCCTTTTCTTTATCCTTTCAGGAATTGGCTATGCAACGCAGGTGATTGAGGCCCATCTAAATGTGTATTACATCATCATCCTGGCATGGGCCATTTTCTACCTGAGCAACTGCTTTACCACGGAGCTCCCCTGGGCTACCTGTGGGCATGAGTGGAACACAGGTATGGACTGCAGGGAGGGTCTCTCTGCTGGTGCTGGTGGAGGACCCGGGATTGGGGTATTATCCTTGACCTCTGGGCTCTTGTCATGAGTCCAGTTTCCTGGGAGTGGCTTTACTGGTCTGAGTCTGTTTTGTTAGTTACAGCCTAAGCTGAGCTTTGGTCCAGGGTTTGGCATGGTTAGGAGAATGGAGATGCTCTTGGCTTACTTTGTTAGATGCAGAGAATGAGCCCCTGGGGGACAAGGTGTAGAGTATGAATAAGTGTTAGATTCAGAGAACTAGATCCCCAGTTTCAGCCCTACTTCTCCAAATGGCCAGTTTTCCTCTGTAACAGGAAGGGGTTGGACTAGATTAAGGGCTGCAGGTGAAGGGCCTTTAGGCTGATCCATCTTTAGATCAATGAGCAAACTGAAAAATGTATTTGTTTACCAGAATTTTAAAGTCTGAATGTTTCATGTGAAAAATCCAGACTTCCAGCTTCTCTTTAAAAATTCAGAGATTTGGCAACATTCCTACTTGGCAGCAATGGCTGCAGCTGAGAAGCAGCTATTGCCTTTGGGTGACACATCTGTCCTCAAGTTTCCAGTGATCCCACCCAGATTACTTTGTTCATTTGCTTTACCTGTTCAACCTAGCTTGACATTTGAGTTCAGCAGCTGCCCCCTTCCGAGAATGGATAATACTTTTGATTTGACAGACTGTTTTGTTTTTCAGTTTTAGAATTGGGTTTTATAATCTAGGGAAGAAAAATCTGTCCAACCTATTTCTGAGATGGCTGTGCTTACAGCAGGCATCTCTAATTGATTACAGCAATCTCTTCTTTTGAGTCTAGTCTTAGGCTTGGAGCTCTTATCCGTGCTCTGGGCAGCTGCTACCTTTTGACTAGAATTGGGGCTCACAGTTAACCCACTCACCATCCATTTTATAATCTGTAGTGAGATCATGTCTGGAAGTGTCCTCTCAGGAGATGTAGCAAGACTGGGTAGGGTGCTGGTCACCAGCAGACAGAACTGAAGGCATTAGACCTGGAAATTTCTGAGATCTATTTTCTATCCCCATATGACTGTCCCCTGACACTCACATCTTGTGGTGGCTTCACTGTCTCTCTTCAGAGTGTTGTTAATCTTCCTTTCGCAAGGGACCTTCGATGTTCATCAAACTCAAATTCAAGGGCATATTCTTGGAGGCCTGTGAGTCTTCCGTGATAATTTAATTGTGGATATTATGAGAATACTCTGAAAATATGTGCATGTTCTGAATCTTAAGCTGAAGATGGTCAGGAGAGTCCACTACCTGAATTTGCATGTGTTTGTACTCTAAGAGCAATTCATGGCAAATAGAATGATAGTGGCCAAGGGAAAGAACAGAGAGAGGTTTAATTCATAAATGGTCTGCTGGGGGACTGAGGGTTTGGCTTGGTGGTAGAGTGAATGCCTGACATGCGTGAGACCCTGGGTTCCAACCCCAGCATGCCAATAAATAAATAAATAAGGTGCATTGGTACTAAGCAAAGTCCAGTTGAGAATGCAGTTAACTGTACGAATGAAGGTTTTGCACAAGTGTAACCAGCAGAAACTGGTTGTAGAACTGAGACTCAAATAGCCTGTGGAAGAATGAGGCAGATGATCTCCACAGACTCTACTGTTTACCTGTCAGGTGCATTTTTTTTTTCAGTTGGGGAAGCAATTTAATTTCAACAAACGTCATTATTCTACAGTCATGTGATATATAGGGATTTTGAATCGTGTTGGTTCCATAGTTGAGTTGGTATTTGGCTTCTAAATTTAATCTTTTCTAGTTTTATGACTTATAAAACACAAAGACTTCACTAGCCCATTGTCTATTTGTACATGATTAAATATCATTTTAATAAAAATAACTCATGAACCTTGGGTGTCTGCAGTTTTTTTTTTTTTTTAACTATAGGCAAAAACGTGAGAAACTTTATTTTATTGATTGATTTCTTGTATTTTATTTTGAGCCCAGGAAAAGGCCCAAGAAACATCAAGTCATTTTACTTATAATCTCAGTTTTCTAGACTCCTCTTAAGACTGACTGTGGACCTCCAGACCACTTCCTTTCAGAATATAGTTAGCGCTTGCCAAAAGGAACCATAGAGGCATTTCTCCAGTGGACCACCAACCTCTTTCTTCCACTCGTTTGCAGTCTCCTTTCTCTAAGGCATGTGAACCCTTGCAGTATGCAAAATATCACACACAGGATTATAATTTCTTCCCCCAAAGATGGCAGATGTAATTTGAATGGTTCTTACACACATGAGAAGAAAAAATGTACCAGAGCCAAGTGGGTGCTGGCCACTGTTCTGGATGCATAAGGTTCTGAGCGAGCCAATTCAGGAAGCCCTGTCCCTAGGCAGCTTGCAGTCTGGTAGCCCAGGCAGCTCTAAACAGAGAAGCACGGGTTCCATGGTGGCTGATACTACCAGGCATTCACCATGCCAAAGAAAATGGAGCCCTGGCTAGAATTTATTCTCAGTTCCTTCTTTAACTGGTGGGTGGCTTTCTAGAGGAAAGAAAGGGTTTGTGTGTGGGGAGGAAGGTGTCCCTTGACTTTTTCTGAACCTTAGATTCTTTCCAAAATAGATGGAGTTAGAGAAGGTAATTCCTGGGAGGGCTTTTGAATTCTGGCTTGCTTAGAATTCAGGGGAAGGAGATCAGGGTTGGCTTCCTGGAGGAGTAGGAGGGATTAATGGGTTGCTCTGGACCTTTCTAATGAATTGGATCCTATAAGGGAATGGTGAAGAAGCCAAGGATCTTTTACGCATGTAGCTTCTCACCATTTTATCCAATCCTGACATCTTTATAAGGCAGATTGTAGTCAGGCCCCCTCCCCCCCTGCTCCCCCCCCCCCCTTTTTTTTAACATAGAAGAAAAATCTCATCTGTGTTTCTGCCCTACGGATATCACAACTAGATCATTTCCTTAAATCTCCCCCTTCAGTCCAGCAAGGGCCACTGGGTAGGAGAGAGAAATACTACAGATAGGACTTGGGGCACAAAAGTGGAAAAAAGCAAAAATGGTTTGGGAATAAGGCTGGAGGAAAGAGCAGGATGGGGCCTGTTGGCTGGGAATGGAAGAGACTCAAGTCCCCTGCCCCCACCCCTTTCCTCCTGTCCTGGTCAGGCCGAGCCTCTCGTGAACTATCGGTAAAGCATTGATTTCCACCCCTAATGCTCTTGGAGTCATGTTTGCTTGGAGCGGCGAGTTAAAACTGCCAGCATTGCACCATCAGCGCTGAATGTTTTCCCAGCTTTACCTCTCGCGAAGGTTAATTTTCTTGTATGTCTTTTTTTTTTTTTTTTTCCCACTGTAGAGAATTGCGTGGAGTTCCAGAAACTGAATGTGAGCAACTACAGCCATGTGTCCCTGCAGAACGCCACCTCCCCCGTCATGGAGTTTTGGGAGTAAGTGGAGAAGCACTTGTCTCCCTCAGTTGGTGGGGACTCTGTCCTGCTTCTGCTCATTTGACCTTGCCCGCATGCCTGGGCAAAACCTGACCTTTCCTCCAGTCTGGCAGTTCCTGGCTTCTGCGGGCTTTTTCTTTTTTTAAAAAAATAAAAAAGAAATGTATTTTCTTTTAGTTGTAGATGGACACTAATACCTTTATTTCATTTATTTGTTTTTATGTCGGACTAAGGATTGAACCCAGTGTCTCACATGTGCTAGGCAAGTGCTCTACCTCTGAGCCACAACCCCAGCCTCTTTTGTGGGCTTTTGATTATTTGAGAAGCAAGTGTGAAGATCCTCTGGGGTTTCCTAAAGGGACAACAGAGAGAAATACCTTCTTGTTTTTTGATAACATGTCAGCATGCCTAGTTGATTATTAGGGCAGGAAGTGTGATTAAAAGGATAGTTTAAAAATTCATCTCGAACAAAAGAAGATAGAGCGTGTTTGTAATAAGTGAAGTCAAGAGTATATTTAGCCTCGCAGAAGTCTCCAGGGGGGACAGGTCTGCTTGCTCTCCGTAGCTGAAGTGGCATGTGGAAAGGAAGCAGATTCACTTTAGTGTACAGAAGTTACAAAGAGGCAAGTTTCAAATGTGCTTAAGGATGAAGTTGGTCTCACAGTGTTGTCTGAAACTACTTTAGAAGATTGTGAGCACCCTTTACCTGGAAGTGAGAATCCTTTACCTGGAAGTGTTTGACTGGAGTTAGACTGCTGATTACCATCAGAGATGTATCAGAATCCCCTGAAATTCTAAGCAGGATTGTATGGGTGGGCATTTTCCTAGAAATGGGCATAGTTTCATCAGAGTTCCAAGCATACAGTTGTCTTAGTTGCACACTTTACAACCTGAGGAAGCATTATATACATTGTGAAATGTGCCCTCCAGGATTATATAGTATACAACCTGTATAGCCATACCCAGAAGCCCTGACTTTGGAGTTTCTAAAGTAGAAGAAGGATTGTCCCCTGCCCCAGGGTTTTGAAGAGATGTTTCCTTTATGATTCAAAGTCTGGACTAAATGTTTTCTGAGATTTTTCAGGCAGAAAAGACCTGGCTCCATTGAAGAACCCTCTCCTTCCTTTATACTAATACTAATAGTGTGTGGGGGGGCAGTGTTTCATGAAGGATTGTGTTTTATCCAAATATCATTTTTCTCTTTCCCTTTCTAGAAATCATTATGCTGAATTTAGATTTGTAATCCTAAAGCACATCTTCAACTTGTTCATGGCTCTAATAGTACCAAGGTCTCGCTTACATTTTTTTTTAATATTTATTTTTTAGTTGTAGTTGGACACAATATCTTTATTTTATTTATTTATTTATTTTTAGGGGGTGCTGAGAATTGAACCCAGGGCCTCACACATGCTAGGCAGTGCTGTACTGCTGAGCCACAACCCTAGCCCTCTCTTAGATATTTAAGAAACAAATTATATCTATGGTATCCATTACTAACATGTTTTACAACAACTTTGTTTCTTTGATCAGTGCTGGTTTGGAGATGTATCCATATGGTTAAGTGTAGCTTTGGTTCTTTATTTCCCCTACACTGCGGTACATTGTTGTATTATATGAATAGCCTACATTGTATTTACCCAGGTCCTCTTGATGGGCTTTTAGCATGTTGCCACTAGTATTAGGCACACTTAGTGAATGTCTTGTCCAGTGCTTTCTTTAGTACCTGAGTGGTTTCCAGGCTGTGTAACTGTCTTGTCTGTTAGCTGGTTCTTGTCAGAAAACCTCAGACCTGGTAACAAGTTGTTTCTTGTAGTTCTAGAGCTTGGGAGGTGCCAGGTCGAGAGCCTGGCATATGGCAAGGGCCTGCTGCTGTATCATCCCATGGTGGAAGGCAGAAGGGCAAGAGACCATATTTGCTTGAGCAGTCAAGGGGGCCAAATTCATCCCTTTGTCAGGAACTCACTCATCAATAACTAACCCACTCCCATGGTAATGATATTTATTCATGGGGACAGAGCCCTCATGACCTAATCACCTCTTGAAGGTTCCACCATTCAAAACTGTTGCATTAAGGATTAAGTTTCCAACATGGGAATGGTGGGGGATCATAGTAATACCTAATAGTGGATTTGGTGGTTTGTAGGGTACATGCATGGTAAGTTTTATCAAATATTAGATAATACAAAGTGATTCCCTAATTTACATTCTAAATATGTATGTGTGCAAGAATTTCTGCTGCTCTATGTTTATGGAACGCTTGGTCTAGTCAGTCCTGTTTTGTTCATAAAATGGGTGTGATTGGTATTTCACCATTTTAAAGTTGTATTTCTCTAATTACTTATGAGGTTGAGCACTTTTTCATGGTCTTTTTTAAAATGAATTTGGATCTTCAGGTTCATACTCTTTTCTGTTTGGATTGTTTGTTTTTTCCTATAGAAAGGAATTCTTGGTACAGGCTAGATGTTAATCATTGTGCTGGAAATATATTTTCCCAGTGTGTGGATTTTCTTTTTCATTTATGGTGTACGGAATTTTCAATTTTATTGAAGTTATATTTGTCAATCTCTAAAGAGATTGGTTTGCATAATTGGAATCTAATTTAAGATATATTTCTGTACTCCAAAGTTGTAAAAAAAAAAAAAAAAGTTATGTATTTTCTTCTAAGAGTTTTGAAGGTTTCCCCCCCGCCCCCCACATTTAGCAACATAGTCTTTTTATTTATTTTTTAGCTTTAGGTGGACACAATATCTTCATTTTATTTTTATGTGGTGCTGAGGATTGAACCCAGTGCCTCACGCATGCCAGGCGAGCGTGCTACTACTTGAGCCATATCCCCAGCCCCAATCTTTTTATTTTTTATAAATTTCATTAAAAATTCTTAAAATTTTTACTGTGTATAAATTTTGTTCAGATTTTTATTTTCATATATATAACCAATTTTCCCAACAGTACTTCCTGATCATTCATCCTTACTCTACTGACTTACAGTGCTATCTTTTATATATCATTTTCCTAAAAGCACAGGTCTGTTTGGGGCTCACTGTTCTGTTTCATTGTCACCTTAGTCTATCTCTGTGTCGATACCAAAACTATAGTTTTATGTAAGACAAGCTCTGGCAAGGCGGCTTCCTCATTTTTTTTCCTTTCCAAAGTGTTCTTAGTGTTCCAAATAGATTTTAGAATCAGTTGGTTAGATTAAACAACAGCAACAACCATAAAGAGAAACAAAAACTCTGGGATTTTGATTGGAAGTCTATTGGAGAAAAGTGACATCTTCGTGACTGAGCCTTTCTACCCATTTATTTAGGACTTTTAAAATGCTTTGTTAAGTGGCACTTCTTAAATGTGTTCTACCTAATAGTGGAATTGGTGGGTTGTAGAGTACATGCAGTAGCATTCAAAACTCCTGCTTATCTACCCCAGACCCAGTGAATCACAGTCTCAAACCGAACATCTGTAAAATATGTACTGGAGAGGGGGCTTCTGTGCTAAGTGAGACTGTGTGGTTTATTCCCGACTTCAATGAACTATAATTTCCTGGAGGAATGTCACAGAGACATATTTTTGGACTTGCACCTTTAAAGGGTCAACAAAATATAGCTTCCATACTTCCCTAGGGAACCCATTCCAAAGTCCTAGACAAGACGTGGTCTCTATGTAAGTTCCTGGATTTTTTTTTTTTTTTGCACCATTCATTCCCTTTGTATCATGTATACAGACCTTTAGTTGAATATTAGCCATATTATATATTTGTTCATTGTGTTCACTGACAGGCAGTCATGAAGCAGCACCTGTCTGGTTTTACTCACCACTGCCAGGATATGGAAAACCCTCAATGAATATTTATAGAATAGATGGATAGATAAGAAGCAGGGAGGCAATATGTTCTAGAAAATACTATAGGAGGTGTGCCAAGGGGGCCCTGGCAAGAGCTCATGCTGTCATTAATATTCCAACTCACCAGCATTGATCAGTTCCAGGACCTGTTTGCAGTATCCATGTCACTCACTCATTTTGGCCACCACGTGGCAGGAAGGGACAGATGGTCTGCATCCTCTGTGTAAAGACCCTTTTGCCAGCTACTTGGCCATTCTAGATGAATGTGCATGGGAGAATGAACTCATGAGTTGGTTTCCTATTCAGGTTGCATCTGTATTATCTACACAGTGTTGAATTCTGTATTCTGAAAGTACTCCAATGGTGGTGTGACACTCATCCCTTCATGACATGCTTTTGTCAGACAGCTCCAATTCATCTTTTCCCCAGAGATGAACTTGGGATGCAGAGACTGTAGGAGATGTTGATAGCATCCTATGAAAATCTGTTGAGCCACAGCAGCTTGAGGAGGGCTGAAAACTATCTCTTGGTGAGAACATTCATGTACCTGAGGCTAACCCAAATCCCCAAACTTATTCTCCTGTAGAATAAATTGGAATAATTTCCCTCCTCCCCCTGAAATCTAGCATTTCACTAAACTTGTCTGGAAAACACTTTGCTATGAAGAATTTTTTCCTTAAATTCAACTGAAAGTTAGTTTCTGGGGCTTTGGATAAAGCATTCCTAATTCCTTTTCCATGTGACAGCCCTTCAAATATTGGACCCACTTTCTTAAAAAAAATTTTTTTTTCCTCACCAATTCTCTTTGCTTGCTCTCCCCTGATGTGGCTTGTTCATGGTTCCTCCAGTTCTGTCCATGACTTTGTGTGCTGGCTTCTGTCCTTGCCCTGCCCCCAACTCCAGGGGCCTCATTCAGGACCACACTGCTTGGTTAAAGTAGAGGCCATGGCTGAATGCTAGTTCATTCGTTGCACAAATGTTTGCACTCCTGGTGTGCATAAGAAAGACACTGTGCACATTCAGACCAGGCAGAGTGAAAGATAACATTCTAGTCTCTAGAAGCAGAGGTGAAACCAGCCCATAGATTACCATAAAGTCAGTAATAAAGTACCACTTTCCTATCCACAACTGGATGTGGCTTTGCCTTACCATGGGCACCTGACCCAACCCACTTCCCGTCTTAAAATTTCATTTCCTTTTTCAGGACATAATCCCTATTACTGATTTAGTTAGTGAGAAATACTCAGGCCCCCCAGGGTGGTCTTGATTCTGATCCCGGCAGGGGGCCTATGGGGCAGGGACAGCTTGTCTTCCTAATGTCAGATTTTAAAACCAGACCATCCTAGTTTCCCTTAGTAACCCATTATGCATTGGCATCCATGCATTTATCTAAATATGTTTGCATTTCTAAAATTTGAGTCTCTAACCTCCAGTGGGATTGAGTGCTCTAAAGTGTGTAACTAAAGTGTCATGACATGAAGTGGACCTGGATTTGTCTTCCCTTTCTCAGACCCCATGTCCTGTACATCCAGGGTTTTGTGAGCAACTCTCACTTCGTATACAATCAAAATTGCTTTTGCATGCCTTCCAATTGAGGAACATGTGTTGAGCACATATTGTGTGCGGGGCCCAAATTAAGCTCTAAGGGTATTCAGTTCTCCTTCTTTATTCAGAAGGATGAGGCCTTGTCTTTCTGGATTATCTTCATCTTTTTTTTTTTTTTGTCTTTCTAAGTCATATGGACATTTTAATTGATTTTCTTTGGACATGAAATTGGGGATCAGAGGTGCTGGAGTGAGAACTGGTTCTTTTCAGGGGATAAGGCACCTCCCTGCTTCCCTCCTACACTCATCTTCCTCTCTGCCTTGCCCTTTGGACATCCTGGGCTTATCTGAGGGTCATTTGGCTTTTGTGTTCCCTTTGCCTAGAAGAACCCTCTCCAGATCCTCATGTATCTGGCTCTTTGTTATCCCTGAATCTTAATTCCAGTGTCATTTGGGAATCCCACCCTGACCAACCCACCAGGATCAGCACCGCAGACAGCTCAAACCCATCCCTCTGTTTCAATGTCTACCTTGTTCTCATCTGAAATCATTATATCTTTGTTAATGTGTTAATTCTCACCTTCCTCCGTTTTTAAGCTCCATACTGGCAAAGACCACATCTGATTTATTTGTTATTGTTTTGCCAGCACATTCTAGGTTCCTATTAATAGTTTTTTTTAAAATTTTTTTTATTATTAGTTGTTCAAAACATTACAAAGCTCTTGACATATCATATTTCATACATTTGATTCAAGCAGATTAGTTATTGAAACGAATAAATGGAAGAGGGAATGAATGAATGAATATTTCCTAAGCCCTTGGAGTTCAGTGTCCTTATCTATAAATTGCAAATGAGACAACACCCACCTGATGATAATGGCCTTGATAATAGTTTTCCTATACTCCACAGTTCTTTGGAAAGCATTAAATGCATAAGTAGAATGCTTAGGACTAGTTCTCCCATCTGTGAAATGGGGATTGTCTTAGTCAACTCGCTGTTGCTATGACAAAATACCTAAGATAAAAAATTTAAAGGAGAAAAGATGTATTTTGGCTCACGGTCTCAGAAGTTTCAATCGATGGTCAGTTGTGGCCCTATTGATTTGAGACTGTGACACCACAGTACATCATAAGAGGAGCAAAGATGCTCACCTCATGGTGAGAGAGACGGAGAAGGAGCCAGGTCCCCAACATCCCCTTCATGGGTGCACCCCAGTGACCTAACCTCCTCTCACTAGGACATACTTTCTAAAGGTTCCACCACTTCCCAGTAGCACCATGGACTGTGGCCCAAGCCTATAGCAACTATGATGATTCCTTGCCTTATCAACCTCTCTGGGTTGCTGTCAGGATTAAATGATGTAATATATTTTGAGAACATTGTAAGTTGGGTATGTGAGATAGTTCTTATTATCTGAGGCACAATATCCCGTTCCAACCCTGTTGCTGCAGGTGCAGATTCATAGCTGGGCCTGAACTGCCAAGCCCCACACAGAGCCTGTTCCTTTACCTCAAATTTCAGGGTCAGACATGCTTCCCAGATCTTCTCTCACTAAGCACTGTGCATCACCACCTAATTTCTGCTAGTGTTAGGTTACCTACCTCCACTTGACTCAACCCCAACCCCACCTGATCACCCTGCACATGACTGTAGATTTTAGTGGGCAACTTCGCCAGCCCAGTTTAAGTCATTGCCTCCTCCACCTGTCAAGGGCATGTCCCTGAGCAACTTACATATCTTCTCAGGGCCTCTCTGTGCTCCTCTGAAAATGTAACGATAAGTCTACCTACCTCTTGGGGTTTTCCAGAGCATTAAATGAGTTGATGTTTATAAAGCACCCAGTGCATGGTCATTGCTCAACAGAAGGTAGCTACTTACAAGGAAGTCTTTATCCAGATCTTTGAACATCTAAATGGCTGCTTTTCAGCCTTGTTCAGAGAAGGCTCATCACCCAGACCTTGGTCCCTCATAGTGGATGTGGTAAATAATAAAAAATATATTTTGATTATTTCTTTCAAAGTTCTCTGAGCATCTAGTGGGTGCTGGATGCCAAGTACCTCATCTGTAGCCAGAGAGATGAAGATGACACTGTCCCTCCTTAAAGGAGCTGTGTGAAGAAGCAGCCTTATAAGGAATGCTGGGGAGTGATGGAAGAAAAAAAATTTTGAAATACCAGGTAACAGTTATCTGTAGGATCTTTGTACAGAGCCAAGTAGCCTGGATGCCTGGCCTTTGGGAAGAGATTCCTGCAAATGGTAATACTTAAACTGGGTTTTGAAAGTAAATATAAGTTCATGTGGAGCACTGTGGACTGAGTGAGTGACATAGCAGGTGCAGGTAATGACAAACTCAGGGGTCCAGAGGACCTGAAGTTGTATGTTGAGGCATGTAGATTTTATCTGCAATGCTCCTACTGCACCTGGAGGCGGGGGAATATGGGGAACTTTGCTGAGAGGCAAGGCAGGGCCAGAGCATCTGTTCAACTCCAGTAGTTCTCCCCTTATCGCTGGTTTCAGTTACCTCTAACCAACTGCAGTCAAAAGTATTCAATGAAAATTCCCCCAAATAAACAAGTTCTGAATTTTAAATTGCACATTATTCTGAGTAGCAAGATAAAATCTCTTACTGTCTGTCTCCATCTCACCAAGATGTGAATCATTCCTTGGTCTAGCGTATCCCTGCTGTATATGCTACCCGCCTATCAGTCACTTATTAGTCATCTTGGTTATCAGATCAACTGTGGCAGTATTGCAATGCTTGTGTTCAGGTAACTCTTCTTTTATTTAATAATGGCCCTCGAGTACAAGATTAGTGATACTGTAAATTCAGAGATGCCAAAGAGAAGCCATGAAGTGCTTCCATTAAGTGAAAAGGTAAAAGGTTTTGACTTAATAAGAAAAAGAATCACATGCTGAGGTTGTCAAGGTCTATAGTAAGTTATTATTATTAATCTCTTCTGTGTCTAACTTATAAATTTATATAATTTAGAAATTATATATTATCATGGGAATGTATTACAGGAAAATGCATAGTATATATAGGGTTTGGTACTATCGTGATTTTAGGCATATAGTGGGGGGTCTTGATATGTTTACGTCATGGATGAAGGGTCATTGCCATACAGATCTTTAGTGAGCACATACTATATATCAGGCATCAATTTAAGTTCTAGGATGCAGCATGAGCAAAACAAAGACTCACCCTGATGAAGCTGACTATGCAAACAGCTAAATAAGCAGAAACTATGGCATTAAGTTGAGACCAGTCTCTTAAAATGCAGGCAGGGTGTGGGATTAAAGAGTGTCTAAGGGTCAAAGTGGATCTCTCTGAGGCAGTGGGATTTGAGTAGAGACCTGAGAGAAAAGGCAGTGATCTGTGGGTATCAAGAATAAGCTCTGAGGCCAAGGGAACAGTGGGAGTGGGGAGTGACCTCACACTGGGAGGGATATATGCATGTTTGGAAAACAGCCAGGTGGCCAGAGAGACTGGAGCACAGCAGAAAGGACCTGGGCCCCTCTGAAGAGTTTTCAATGATTCTGTGGGATGCCTTGAAAGGAGCCAGACATTTGGGTCTGGGAAGAAGGCAGAGCCCCCAGGTTGCTAGGAGGAGGTGCATGGTGTGGTCCAGGTATAGGAAGCTGAGAAAAAAGGAAGCTGGGTGGCATTGGGGCCCTCAGCTGTTGGAGAAGGCAGGGGCGGAAGCAGTCTTGGAGGGTGATGAGTCCTTTGGCTTGGCTGTGGCATGCACCTGTCCCTCTGATTTATTAACATTTCTGTAGCCATCCACCTGATATAAGGTTCCTCTTAACCTCGCATGTCCTTGGAGGGCTTTTCCTGATAGAGGCAGATGGGAAGCTCCAAATTTGCCTGGACTCCATTTTTTTCTTTTTTTTTTTTTTCCTAGACAGCAGTAGCAGCCAAGTTAGCAATAGCTGTCAGCGTTTGGGCTGCACATATGCTTCATCCCCAAAATCCCACTTGTGAAAGTTTATTCTGGGACATGACCACATTAATTATGTACATCCTGAGCATGTCCATGGCAGTACTGTTTGTGGTACTTAAAAAAAAAAAAAAAAAGACAAAGGAAGTGTAAAATGGCCTTATATATATGATATCTATTAGATAAGTTATTCAACAACTACAAAAAAAAAAAGAATGAGGCAGAAGGTGTGTTAATACAGAAATGATTCCTAAAATTAAAAGGTGAGGTATAGAAAGTTGTATATGCAGGTTGAACATTCTCCTGTGAAATGCCTATGAGCAGAAGTCTTTTGGACTTTTTTTTTTTTTCATTTTGATTTTGGACTGTTTGTACATCCATAATGAGATATCTTGGGAATGGGACCCAAGTCCAGACACAAAATTCATTTCTGTTTCACACACATATCTTACACAGCCCGAACATAATTTTATACAGTATTTTTAGCATGCCTGCATTTTGACTGTGACTGTCACATGAGATCAGGTGTGGAATTTTCCACTTTTGATACCATGTCCGTCCTCACAAAGTTTTGGAGCATTTCAGATTTGGAATTTTCAGTTTAGGGATGCATAAAAATACACATGTATGCCTTTACGCCCATGGGACATCTCTGGAAGGATGCACCAGATATTCTTCACAGATTACCAAAGAGTAGGACCTGGGGATAAGGGAGGAGATGGCAAGAGAGAGAAAGAGTCTTGCTTTTTTTTTTTTATTGTACTGTTTTGTAGTGTTTGAATTTTTAAAAGCTAAAGCCAGGAACATGATTATTTTATAATAAAAAAAAAAATCACAGGAGGGCTGGGGCCGTAGCTCAGTGGTAGAGCGCTTGCCTAGCACATGTGAGGCACTGGGTTTGATCCTCAGTATCAAATAAAAATAAGCAAATAAAATAAAGGTATGCTGTCCATCTACAACTAGAAAAAAAATATAGGACCTATGGAATTACAGAATAAGCTTTCATTTATTATAATGATTCCTCCTGTTTGTGGGACAAATCCCATTTACAGCCTAGGTTTTAACCCACTAATCTTTATGTAATTTGTTTACTTATCAAATCAGTTTTGTTAACATTGGCTAATTTAAATGTTAAGTTAGCCCTGTGAGGTGGGCAGAAGAAGAAATCTCCATTTGCACTTAACTAAACACAGTCTTGGAGGCACTGAGGGGTTCCCCCAGCTCGTGTACCCAGAACCCCAAGCCAGCCCGTCTTTGGTTCCTACAACCCCTAGGCATCTCCAGTTTCTCCTGCCTCTTGATGTGTGTGCTAATCCTGAACACAGAGAAGCTCATCTTCCCTTTAAGAAGGGGTCCTTTTGCTCTCTGTCCCCACCAGTAAAGCACTTGAGACCCTGAATATCGTCAAGAGAACAGGAGATTCATTCACCAAAGCAAACCCAAATCTGCACTTTGTTACCACAGCAGGATCATGACCATTTTATTCTAATCGTTGACTGTTTAACTGCAAAAACAGAAAATGACATAAGTAATTAATACCTAAAGGTATATATTTATGTAACAGATTATAAATAACTTATAAACATATTTCTGCACCCCCCACCCACTAAGAGATCATTCTTTTAACAATTCAGAGTCTCTTCCTGTTGGCATTGCCTGTACCTTTAGGATCATTCTCCTCTCTTTAAATTCTTTGTTCCGAAATCGAATTCAGTTCTTGTACCAGCTCCCTTTCATAGACCTGGTTTCTCCAGCAGATCCTTGGTTTCCTTATTGCAAAGGTGATTTCTGTCTTTTTTTGTTTGTTTGTTTTTTGGAAGAAAATGTGGAAAGTATATTTAAGTAAAAGAAGAAGAAAAACACACAATAGGATTTCGGTTTCCAAGCTGCTGAAGTAGGGGGGATCGTTGCCAAAGTTCAGCATTCCAGCTTCCTTGTGTCCACCGGACCCTCCGCTGGTGGCCATCCCAGAAGCCCAGAGCAAGCCTTCCATTCATCAAGTAGCATGAAGCACTCCTCCGCTGCCAAGGAAACTAGAGAGATGGAGGCCCAAGGGGGGACCCCAGGTCTCTCTCTTGCCCCTACAGGGAGCCCTCTCCCCTTAGTCATCTGCACCAGGGGTGTTCCTGGGCCCAGAGCCCCTGCCCCAGGAATGACTGGTTCATGCATCTGAGAATGATGCAATCTCAGCACCCCACTGCAAGCCCTGCTGAGGGGAGAGGTGCAATCTGGATGCACAGTTGTTGCAATGCTATATACAAGTACTGTGGTGTGGGGACCTAGAGACTTGGGCCTAGGGGACAGACAGCAAGGATTTCAGCTCCATCCTTTCCACTTATTAACCTTGGGTTTGTTGCTGAAATCCCCCTCACTGTCTTGCTCTGCAAAATAGGAATAATTGTTTTGGCAGCAGTAGCCGTCACAACTACTACTATCTTAATCGTTATTTTAAAAAATATATATTTATTTTTTAGTTGTAGATGGACACAATATCTTTATTTTATCTATTTATTTTTATGTGGTGCTGAGGATCGAACCCAGGGCCTCGCACATGCTAGGCAAGTACTCTACCGCTGAGCCACAACCCCAGCCCTACTATCTTGATCTTTAGGGTATTTTGCCTGTGACATCAGCAAGGCAGGTATTGCCATTTTCACCTTGGGTTTCTCCCACTCTATAATGGGAAGGAGTAATTTTCTAAACTGATGGTTTTGTCTGAGGTTCCTTCTAGGTCCTGATGGGTGCAATGGTGGAAGAGAGGTCCCATTTAGTTATTAAGCACCTACTGTGTACCCTGGCCTTGCACACAGCCCTCTGGGCATGTTTCTTCCTTTAATCTACCCGCCCAGGAGATGAATGACATGACGCCACTGTCCATATCCTCATCCCACACAGGGAATCTGAGAGGTTAAGGGACTCATCCAGAGCTCCTCTCATGGTGAGCCAGAGCACCAGTAGGACTTCCACTTGGCCTCTGATCCCGACCTGGGTCTCTGCTGTTGCATGCCCTTCCAACCTATGCATTCAACTGCCTGTGTTTCCACAGGCACAGAGTTTGATTGGCATGTGCCTACTCTCTGCAGCCCCCTCACCGCAGCCCAGTGCATCGAAGCTTGTGAAGGATTTTTTTTTTTATCAGGTGGGGAGTATATTTGATAGAAAAAGGAAGAGAGGGAAGAAGGAAGGCTTCACAGAAGGCCCCAGTGGGTGGCAGAAACAAACACAGCTGTTGGGTCATGTCTTCCTCAGGCTTCAAAGTGTTCCTTTAGGTTCAATGACTTGAACCTCATTTTAGAAAGAATACTGTGGCTTCCAGCCGAGCTGAATGTGAGACCCATCCTGACTCTAATCTGCTGTGAGGACAAGGGGTAAATTGATGCTTGCTTGTGGTGTGTACCCTGCAGCCCTCCAGCTGATGGCAGGAGGCATTAATGAATCGATGACTTTAATTCAGGGCCAGGAACAGAAGAACTCAGAAATGGCTATAATGTGTCATTTTCATTATATATACATATATATATATGGATTTTTTTTGGGGGGGTACTTGGGATTGAACCCACGGGTGCTTAACCACTGGGCCACATCCCTACCCCTTTTTAATATTTTATTTAAAGACGGGCTCTCACTGAGTTGCTTAGGACCTTGCTAAGTTGCTGAGGCCAACCTTGAACTCATGATCCTCCTGCTTCAGCCTCCCAAGCAGCTAAGATTATTTTTAATAAAACTATACAGATTGTGTGTGTGTGTGTGTGCGCGCATGCACGCGCGCACACACACACACACACACACACACACACACACACACACACTTGCTCACTGAGTAGTAGAAGACATCCAGGCTAGGGAAGGATCACTCTAGCTGGGGACAGTTTAACTCCTCTACCTCCTAATGGGACCTTGAAGAAGTAGTCCTGAACTTTCACTTCCTCCTGGTTAGAACAGCAGAGCTATAGACAGACCTGAAGTTGAGCATCAACTTAAGATTTTTAACTTTATGCTGGCATGAAAGTGATAGGCATTTGGTAGACTGGGTTTTTGGATCTTGAATTTGGACCTTTTGTCGGGATAGCAGTATGCGGTCACATCCCTTCTCAGTGCTGGGCAGAGCAGCCAGCCACAGCTCCCAGCCAGCCCCACGATCGCAAGGAGAAACAAGTGACCCTCTACAGTGTACCATGTTGCTCAACCATGATGCCCAAGAGTTTTAGGTGTATTCGGTGCATTTTCAATTTAGGGTATTATCAATTTCATGAATTTATCATGTGGGATCTGATCACCAATCTGTCTACCACACTCCAAGGTCAGCATTCTATCATGAAGCATGATAGTTCTAAGGTTTATCCATGAAGCCTATGGCATACATGGATCAGTACAGATTGCCCCTTACCTGCAGTGCCTGGGACCAGAAGTGTTTCAGTTGCAGATAATGGAATATTTGCATATGCATAGTGTGATATCTTAAGGATAGGTCCCAAGTCTAAGCACAAAATTAATTTGTGTTTCAGAGATACCTTGTACACATAATGTGAAATTAGACAATGCTTTCAGTGTGTCTGTGGTTTTTATTGTGACCTGTCCCATGAAGGCAGGTATGGAATTTTCTACTCATGTTGTCACGTCAACACACACAAAAAATTCAGATTTTGGAGCATTTTGGATTTGAGATTAGGGATGCTCAACCTGTACTTTATTCTTTTTTGTAGTTAGATAAAATTCCGTTGCATGAATATGTCATGTTGTTTACCCATTCATCAGTTGATGGACATTTGGATGGCTCCCTCCTTGGGCTATTAGAAATAATGTTGTCATAAACATTTATGAGTTTTTGTCAAATGTGTGTTTTCTGCTTCCTTGGGTATATATCTAGTGGAATCGCTGGGTTTTTATGTTTAACTTTTTTACAAAACTACCAAACTGTTTTCCAAAGTGGCAGAACTGTTTCACATTTCTACCAACAATATAATAGGGTTCCATTTCTCCACATTCTCACACACAATCATTATTGTCTGTCTTTTGTATTATAGCCATCCTGGTGGGTGTGACGGGGCAATCTCATCATGGTTTTAATCTGAATTCCAGTGAGGAGCACTTCTAAATAAATTTGGGAAACACTGGGTTAGATGAAGCCATACAGATGTCTGTTTCAGGACTTCTCAGAGATCCTTTAGTGTTCTCCTAAGTATCGAGAATCCCTAAAGGAAGTCTGGAGTGTGCAGTATTTTCTCAAATAAGATCCCAGTGTGACCTGAGAACCTAGGACATCTGGGAGGATGGGTGTTCTTTAGGAATCTTAAGCCGAGGTCAGGGGTCAGCAAATTATCTTCCAATTCCCATCCGCTGCTGTGTTTTTTGTAAATAAAGTTTTATTGGAAGAGAGCCACATCTCTGCTTTTACAAATTGCCGGTGGCTGCCCTCACTCTTCAGGGACAAAGCTGAATGGTTAGAGAGGGACTGTGTGGCCTGAAAAGCCTGAAGTATGTACAGTCTGGTCCTTTATAGAGGAAGCTTACTGAACTCTGGCCTGGGAGTGCCTGGTGCATGGGCAAGAGTCTACTTCACCTGTGGATGGACTTGATACTATGTCTGGGGACCAAGGAAGCACCTGGTGAGGTGCTTGTGGGATGGATAGAATTTTGATGGCTTGGGAGAACCAGGAAGGACATTCCCTGTTAAGGGACCAGCAAATCGAATGCTGGAAAGTGAAGAGGTGCTGGGGACTGATAGGGACTTATGTGGCCAAAGAGGAGGTTTCTTTTCTTTTCTTTCTCTTTTTTTTTGGGGGGGGGGGGGGTGGGTACTGGCGATTGAACCCAGGGGCACTTTACCACTGAGCTCCATCCCGAGCCCTGTTTATTTTTTATTTTGAGGGTCCCACTCTGTTGCTATGGGCTTCATTTAGTTGCTGAGGCTTCCCTCAAACTTACTATCCTCTTGCCTCAGTCTCCCAAGTCACTGGATATGTCACCACACCCAGGTTTCTGCAAGGATAGAAGAAATTGGAAAGGTCACTTCAGACTCCTCAGGCCAATTTAGGTTCTCAGTTCTGCTCCTTGGCTCCCAGAGGTCCTGACTCTATTCACAAGGATACAATTCTGGTCCATCTCCCCCAAGATAAGGTGGAGGTTCTGAACTCTCACTGGAATTCAACATACGTGGCTCCCTGTTCTGTCTCTGCCTTCCTGGACATGTCACCTCTCCCTAAGCCACAGTTTTCTTATCCATAAAATAGGAAGAAGAGTTGCCCTCCCCTCAGAAGATGCTAGGAAGGTGAGATGACCTTCTGCACTTGGTATGCTAGGCCCTAGCGGGCAGGTGGGACATGGCAGCTGTCACTGCCCGTGGAGTCTTGTGACCCATGTATAATAATCTCCCCGAGGGCAGAGCAGCATGCTCATTTGTCCCTATAGTTATGATCCTTAGGGGTGCTCATCATATAGGTGGCACTCAGTAAGTGTCCACACAAGGAATGCATGATGCCAAGCCCTAAAATTCATGCCGAGAAGGGGCCTCGCTCTATCTGCATCCTCAGCTTGGTTTCGGGCCCTGTGCTGTGGACATTATAGGAGTCCCCCTGCCCCCATGCACGGGAAAAACTGGGGGAACTGCCCTTCTCTCTGCACTGAAAACTGTGAGCAGAATCCCCAAGGCAGTTCCCCCTCCCCACCAGGGGCAGGAAAAGCACACTTGTTTTGGTGATGGGCCTTTTTTTGTTGGTGCGTTGGTTGCTTTGGGAGACCAAGCAAAGCTATTTATAGCTTCGCCTCCATGCCAGCTTTTAGGGCAGTCTCTACGTCCCTGGCAGCACTTTCCTCCATGGCAGGTTAAAGAAAGGTGATCTGTTTGTGGGCTCCGTGCAGGGCATGAAGATGAGGCCTCCCCAGGCTGGGCTGGGAGCTGTTCCCGCAGGGCCTCTCCCAGGCTCCCAGTTGGAGGGAGGGGCCCATGCTGTTCTCCAGCTTGGCTGTCTCTGGTCACACCAGCCCTGGCTGCTCTGAGAGGCAGTTTTCCTCTCCCCAGAGCCCGCCCCTCTGTGTCTGTGAGACACCAGGAGGGAAGCAGGTGTGTCGGTATCAGAAAAGAACTTGGTTCCAAATTCTGACTCGGGCAAGCTGGGCAATTGGCTTCACCTCCCTGGGCTTCAGTTTCTCAATATATAAAAGGGGTCAGTCGTCGGCCCTCCATGGGTTCTGAACCCCAGGATTCAACCGAGCATGGATTGAAAATATTTAGAAAAAATTATACCTGTCAGACCTTTTATTTCCCCTTGGCATTGCCTAAACAATACAGTGCATTAACTATTTGCATATCGCTTGTATCTTCTTGGGCAGTGGCGGTAATCTTGAAATGACTTCAAGTACACAGGAGGATGTGCACAGGTTATGTGCGAATACTGTGCCATCCTTTATAAGGGTCTCGAGCAGTCGTGGACGTGGTGTCTGCAGGGCTCCTGGAACCAGTGCCCTGCAGAGACAGAGCCAACTGTGATGATCTCCTAGCATCAGTTAGTGGCTGTGAGGACAGAGCAAAGGGGGACGGGAGCCTCTCCCATAGCACCCTCCACTGCCAGCTCTTTTCCATTTGGTTCCTTCCTCCGTTTCTTAATGTGGACGCATTCCGTTTGCTTTTAGTTCACCTCTTGGTTTCCTCCCGCTCCTTCCCTCCCTCCCAGCCCTGTGGAAAGGATGTCTCCACCCCTAACTCCTCCACCTGTGGATTCTTTCTCTGCCGCATCTTAAAGCCATTACCCGCTTTCCTCCTCTCTCATCCTCATTCCCTTCTGGAAACTTCTCCCTCCCCATGTACCATCCCGGTCACTCCAACCCGAAAACAAGCATGGCTAAGACAGGCTGGGAACCCCATGGCCCCTGCAGTTTCCTGCCAGAGCTAAACTTCCTAAAAAGAGCCACCTCACTTAGGGTCCCCCCATCCATCTGCTCCCCCACCCAGTCTCCCCCACCAGGCCCTTCTCCCGTCTCACCCTAGGCTGCACCAGGGCATTTGGCACTGAGCTGATTGACCCCAGGAGACTCCATCTCCCTTTGCCTCTGGGGACACCCCTCGTATGGTCACCCCTCTGGCTCTCTGCCCACTCACTCTTGGCCTCCTTCAAGGGCTCCTCCGTTCCTCTCTGTACCCTCGAATGTCGGGATTCTGAGGACTCAGGTGCAGGACCTGTCTCCTCCCCTTCCTTAGCTCTTAAGGACCTCAAGTGTGAATGTCCTCCCTGCCTCTCTCATCAAAGTTTTGCACCCAGAGACCCGGTAGCTTCTGGGTGTTGCATGGACCTGGTGGTGCCCCCTGCCCCGCCCTCACCTCAGAATCATTTTGTCTTAACAGTTGGCCATTTACCACCTTCTCCTTCACCCTGTTTGCTGCCTCACACCTGCTCAGATGATGACCCGCCCTCCTCATCTGTCCGGGCATCCACAGCGGGAACCTGGTGCCAGCCCAGCCCTCTTTCTCCGCTACCCACCATGCCAGGCAGTCACTTTCTCCTCCACCACATTCAAACTCATTCATTTCTCTCCAGTACCTTTCCCATCCCTGGACCCAGACCCTCCCCATTAATTGCCTGAAGGCAAAATCCTCTGCATTGGGCCACCTGCCCTGCCCCACCCTTCCTGCCCATGCTTCCTGCTACAGCCAAAGAGGGTTTCCTGAAACATACATCTGGTAGGGTCTCATCCCTATTTAGACCCTTCTAGGCTTCCTCCATCCTCAGGATGCAGCCCCAGCCCCTCAGCAAGGCCCACACTGCACCTCATCCTGGCCCCACTTGTCACCACCACTTGGCTGCACCGACCAGAGACACCAAGCCCTTCCCTGGCCTCACAGAGCTTTCTCTGCAGCTTCTCAGCTTTTGCCCTTGGTGGCCTTTCTGCCCCAAGTGCCCCCACCTTCTTTGCTAGCTTTCCTCCTACTTTGAAGGACCCAGCCCCATCCCCCAAAACTCTGATACTGCCCTCAGTCCTCAGAGAAGGTCCCCTGCCTTGCCTCGGGCTTCACCACCCTCACCTCTCCGTGCTGTATGCTCTGACTGCTCCTTCTCTGCCTCTTTCAGGACCTCTGGGCTTGGCACAGTACCTGGTGTGCTTGGGGGCACTTTCATAAGAATTACTTGAATAACTTAATACCTACATGAATGGCTGGTGCGATACACTCCTTTTATCTGGCGCACAGAGACATACAAGATAGCTTTGTGGTGTGCGTGGACTGTAGCTTTAGTCTATAAAGAACGAGGAAGGCAGTGAGTGATTCCAGGGTTAGGAGGAACCGGGGGCAAAAAGTGTGGGCTCTGCAGCCAGAACCCCTGGACTCTAGTTGAAGCCCTGTTGGCATGCTCCTGATGTGACTTCTGTCGAGTTCCTTAGCCATTCTGCACCCCATTTTCCCATCCTTGAGATGGCAATGGTTTTTGAACCAGTCTCAGGGATAGGGGTGGGTTAGATTCATGTATGCTTGGAGAGCCATGGAAGGTAGACATCCTTATTCCCATTTTACAGGTAGGGAGGAAGCTAAGACTAGACAGGTGATGTCATCTACCTAAGATAGAGCAACTGGCAAGATGCAGAGCTGGGATTTGAGCCCAGCGTGTCTCTGCTTGTGCCAAGGGCTGGAGGTGCCTGGACACTATACCTCCAAACTCTGATTTTAGCATCTGGGTGGAAATCTCCAGAAATATGTTGCTATGGCCTGAAAAAGGTGCTTCAGGAAGAATCTGTTGTAATGCTTGGCATATAATAGATATGCAATAAATATTATTTGCATACATGAATCTCCCTGTAGAGGCCTACCTCATCATCTGCACTTCCTACGTCCCGAATGCTGTTGGGAGGTTCGTTCCTGGGCCCTGGCTGGCCAGCATGTTGGCAGTGAATTCTTCCTTATTCAGACCTCTCTTCTGTCTCAGTGCTTCATCAGGGAGGGTCATTAAGAAAACTTTTTCCCAGAAAGAGCTGTGCCTTCCCCCAAGTCTCAGAGTTGATTGTCCCAGCCCCCACACTCTCAAAGGCTGCCCTGTGGGTTTCAAAACAACCCTGCAGGCCGAGAACTGGCTGCTGAGCCCCGCTTTTTTTTTTTTTTCTGGAAACTGAAGGTCCATTCCTGGTGAAAATCAGTATCAGTAAATTCATCCTCCGTGGCTTTCAGCGCTCTGCTTCCCGTTCTGACAATGAGGTTGTTCAGTTACATGAGAGGGCACCAGGGCAGACTGCAGGACTCAAAAGTTGGTAGCATCCAGAATACGGAAGAGAGGGGACCGAAGCCAGCTCACTCCTGGCAGCTCTGCCCATCCTGTCTCACTCCATCCCTATGCAGTTTTAATATCCGTGTCTCCGGTTCAAAAGACAAGTATATCAAAGAATGCACGGATGGGGCGGGGTGATGGCTCAGTGGTAGAGCACTTGCCTAGCACACGCGAGACACTCACTGGGTTCTATACTCAGCACCACATAAAAAATAGTAAAGTTATATATTTAAAAAATGCATGAATATATGTGCATGTGCCCCTACTAGCTATGGAGGCCCTGTAAGTATGTCTTTCATGAAAAGTTCTGAGTCGGGAGCAAGAGAGTCAGGGCACACCCAGGTTATTACCATCTGCCGTGACCCAGTTTCCTTGTTAACTCTGGTTATACCTTCTCACTCACCACCTGATGGGCTGTCACTGGGATTGCTTTGGGTGACTATATGTAAAGCAGTATGTATATGTCAGCTATGAGCCTCCTAATTTGGGGACAAGAGAGTTGGTGGATACCCTCAAATTCCTTAAAGAATCTCAAAAGAGTCTATTTCTAGGGAGAAAATCTATCCCTGCAGTAACTTCTCAAAGGATCCTTATAGTATGAGCAAGAAATAGACTTCATTGTTTTATGCTATTGAGATGTTTGGGAGCTCTTGTTGCTGCAGCATAATCCAACCTATCCTGACTACTTCAGGGGGTGTGGGAAGGTTTCCTGGAGGAAGATATTGAGCCACACTTTGAAAGATAAATGCAACTGAACCAGAAGAGGAAGAAAATAGATGCTTCCTTCCCAATTTCCCTTTACTTAAAAAAAAAAAAAACACTTGGATGGCATTTGTAGCTCATTCCTTTATGACCAGGAAATCTCCCTCTGTGGTGCTCAAACCTCATTGTGGTTTAGAAACTGGGTTTGTAGCTCACTGGAAGCCATTCTGCGAAGATTGGGGTTCCATGGGTCTGGGGTAGGTCTCAAGAATGTATTTCTGGCAAGCAATGTAAGGACCATATACTGGGATATCCTACTGTTATAATATGGATTCTCTTAAAATCCTCTTCTGTAATAATGCCTAACATTTTTAAACCAAATCAAGCAGGAGAGCTAACACAAAAGAAGCAAATCAAGTAAAGGTCATTACCATAAGTGAGTGGCTTCTTTCTTGGAAGAAGTAGTAGCTTGAGCTTCTTTTCTATCCAACTTCTCCTAGAAGAGTGTCAAAGTCATATCATGCTTACCTTTAATCCTCAGTATCTAATAGCGTGCCTGGCACATATTAGGTGCTCAGTAAAGGTGTATTGAAATGGCTGTTCCCGCTTCTCCTGATCCAAAAATCTGGTTTCCTTTCTAGTAACTCTGATTCTGCACATAGTCTGATTTTGTTTGGGGGCCTGCCTGATTTCTCCCGTGGGGGTTGGGGCTGGAGGAAGCCTGCTGACCAGTGCTAATTGGTGTCATTGAGTAATTAATGCAGAATCAGGCCCGGAGCGGATTCCCAGGGAGACAGACACTGAGGGCTGCTTTCATGCTTGGTGGGATGGGAGCTCCTTTCTCAGAGGACATTCTCAGAGCACCGAGCGGACTGGCACAGACTGGTGGGGGGTGGTTTGGCAGCCAGAATGGGGTTCGTGGAGCAAGTTTAGGGGGGGTTTGTGTTGGTGCCATGGCTCTGCACAATATGGAGCGTGGCGCGTTTGACTTTAAAGAAACACAAACCCAGGCATGGTCTCTGGGAGCCAGGCCTGTGTTGACTCTGAAGAATTGATGGGTTCCAAGGGAAGGCTGTGGCTGGAGACATTCGCCCAGCACACCCAGGTCCCCACTGTCTTGTGGCCTGGGCCCTCTGGGATACCCTTAACCTATGGCATGATATCAAAGGCTCCAGGTATACCTTCCCTTTTTACCCTTCCTGCTATTTCCTCTCTCCCGCTCTGCACACTCAACTCTCTGTTCCCGAAGTGCACCCGCCCCTTCTTCTGAGTTTAGCTCAGCCCATTTCCTTGACCTAAAATAATATCTATTCCCTCTTTCTATTGGCTCAGTTCCACTCATCTTTCAAAAAGGGCTTCACACATCATTTCTGTCAGGAACATTTCCAAACTCCCTGAAGCAGTCAGGATGGGATGGTTTTTGCTGCAGTAACAAGTGCTCAGAGAGCAACATAGCTTAAAACAACAAAGTTTAATTCTTGCATATTTCATCTGTGACTTGGGATGGCATGAGAGCTCAGGTTATTCTTCAGGGACTCAGGCTTCTTGAGGCTGTATCTTGACACTTTTCAATGTTTCAATAATGATAACAAGGGAAAGGGAGGCTGGTGAACCATGCCGCCTGCCTGAAGCAAGTCCTGTGGTTACCCTTGAGTTTGTCAGGATGGGGGTATGCAGTCTTCCCTTAGGAATATGGAAAGTTGTGGATGGTAACACGGTCTCCCAGGCACCCTCAAGATAGGTGGCTCTGGTCTTCCCTAACACCCTGAGCCACATCTTTTTGCCCCCAGGAGAGAGGATTCATAGAGGCCAGGGGCTAATTCTCATTTCTTTGAGACAACCAGGCCCAGCCCAGCGTTTGGCTTAGAGAGGATGCTTGGCGAATGGCAGGGGTGGGTGCATCCCTTCCCTTCAGGCTTGGCTTTGCTGCACGTGGACCGCAGTGGGCCATCTTCAGCCCCATGACTCTCTGCCTTCCCTCTGCAGGCGCCGGGTCCTGGCCATCTCTGATGGGATCGAGCACATTGGGAACCTCCGCTGGGAGCTGGCCTTGTGTCTCCTGGCAGCCTGGACCATCTGCTACTTCTGTATCTGGAAGGGGACCAAGTCGACAGGAAAGGTAAGAGTTCTCACCTTGAACGACCGCGGGCAGTAGAAGGCGTGAACCGTCCTTGTGTAAGCTCACAGTTGACCCGGAACATGCCACAGGGTTCTGATTGTGAATACCAACTTTTAAGTTGGGTGTCAGGAAGAGCACTGGACTGGAAGTCCACCCCGGAGCCCAGAGTTAGCTCCACTGCGTATCTGCTGCGCACCTCTAGGATGTGCTTTTTTACCTTCTGAGCTTCCGTTTGCTCATCTGTGAAACGTCTGATCCTTTTTGAGTTGAGAGCCACATGAGATAAGGTGGAGTTAAAGTGGGAAATGCTAAACTGCTAGGATTGATTCTTTTATCAAGACACAGCTCCAGGCATGCACCAGGGCAGGGGGTGCCGGCCGTCGCCACTGACAGACCGTCTTTCTCACTCACCTGCAGTCTGTGGAGGGAAGAGCAACAGCTTCCATCTTGCAGTCTCACTGTGCCACATGCACCAACCAGGTGGCCTTCAGGGTTGCCACCTGATTAGGGGAAGAGAAGTGGAAGAAGGCGGCCAGCTCATAACCACATTGGCCTGGAAGTTACACGTGTAACAGGACTGTGGCCAGCACCCAAGGCACAGCCTTACCTAAACCACAGGGGAAGCCAGAACTCTAGGGAAGCACAGAAACCTTTGGCCAGTGAGCATATCATGTGCCCTAAGGATCAATACAGAGGTTAGAAATGTGAATTTCCTGGACAAATCCAGCTCACTTATCTATTTTACTTCAAAAAAAACAGAAGGGGTAGGGCACAGGGAATTAAATGCCAACATTTAGAAATTAGGAGATTTCACATAGAAATTCTGATCCTCTTATCCCTTGGACAGTAAGATTTGGCCACACCAGACTTGGCATACCCAGAGCAGCACGTGGGTGAGTGACCAGTAGCCTCTTCCTCCTGGGAATGTTCTGGATGGCCACAGTCCCCACCATTCCTTATTGCCCCTGATGCTGTGGCTAAGTCTCAGAGCTGTTAGTTTCCTCTTTCTTGCGTCACAGGAAAGAGACAGATGAAGCATTCTGTATGCCTGAGTGAGCCCCCATCACTCCTTGGCCTCCTGGTTGTGATTGACATGTTTCTCATAAGCCGGGTTCTAAGTATTTGGCTGGGGCAGGGGGCTGGAGATAAAGCCTTCAAGGAAATGGGAGCTTAACCACTTGGGGCCCTTATGCAAAAGATGGGTCTGCTTCATTCCTACAGGGGTGGGTAGGATAAAGGGGAAACTACTGGAACATTAGAGGTGGGCTGGCCTGTGTGGGGAGGTTAGGAGAATAGAGCAGCATGTGAAGAAGGAGGGTTTACTAAACCTAGTCATACTGGTGCCTGGGGACCACAGAAAGTAGAACGGGAACACGCATGTCCCTTCAGCCACGGTGATTCTGCTCCTGTTTGCTTCCTCTAGCTTGTATCATAAAAGCAAAAGGACTCGCCTCTTTTTCCAAACATAAAATCGTCGCATTAATATTTGACTTCGGTCTGCATCCAGGCTGTTCCTCGTTCCCCTCTTTGCTGCCTCTTCTGGCCAAAGAAGAGGGGACCCAGTGGAGGGGTTAAGAAGCAGGGTCTGCAGTCAGCACTCAGACCCCAGGTCTGTCACTCACTCGCCGTGACCTGGGGCACATCAGTTCACGTCTCCAAGTTTCCATTTCCCCTTCTAAGCAGCGAGGTGGGCAAGAGAGCGCACTGAGTGAGAGTCAACTGCGAGGATGTGCCATTGAGTGCTTAGCAGTGTGTGTGACTCATAGTTGATAAGGATTAAATGGGGACTTGTAAATTTTTTGTTGTATAAAGATAAAACATATTCATTCAAGAGAAGTAGTTTCTGAGGTATCTACCACACACTTAGCATTATTCATCGTGTTTCCAAAATCGAGTACAGCACAGCTGGAGTCCCACCCAGGTAACATGTAAACGTGCCTATGGTGGCTTAGAGAAGGGAAGAGGTATTGTTACCATGGCTTCCACGGCCACCACTTCTTGGGAATCCATGTGGAGGCCCGTGGGGCCTTGCAGGACTTTATGTGGTCAGGAGAAGGGCTTCCTGGATGAAGTTTTGGTACACTGGCTGTGCCCACATGTGGCCTCCACCTCTTGGGTCAGGGCAAATGTTTCCACCCAACCCTCAGGAGAAAGCTCAGTATCATGGTGGGGCCACATGGCCCCTGGCTGGGTGACGGAGCCCAAGTGTTGGAGAATTACAGTGTGAGAACTGGGGTTTCCAAGAAAGGCAGGCAGGCTTTGGTCTAGGAGATTTCCAAAGAGGCTTGTGGGGAAGGCGAGGAAATAACCATTCGTCCTGTCTTTTACACACTTGGCATTCTGCTAGGTGTCTTCCTTCTATGTGAGTGCATCACACCTCCCCAGTGGGGGAAGTCGTTGACGTCTCTGTAGGTGGACAGCCAGAGGATAGGAGCCATTAAGCAGCCTGGAAATAGTGGTATGGCAACTCTGCACCTCAGCGCTGACCACAGAGCTACCCTATCCTTGCCTCTCTTGGGCTTTTGATTGACGTGGGAACCTTGTGTTGTTTTCAGTGATCACCCTACACACATCTTCCCGAGCCTCCGTTTTCTCATCTCCAGTAGAAGTGGTAACGGTAGCAGTAGTGACAATGATCCACAGTAAATAGTTAATTACTGTTTTTTAATGTTTTAGTTGTAGTTGGACACAATACTTTTATTTTATTTATGTATTTATTTTTATGTGGTGCGGAGGATCGGACCCAGGTCTCGCACACCCTAGGCGAGCGCTCTACCGCTGAGCCTCAACCCCTGCCCCAAATAGTTAATTATTTATCGAGCATTTCATCCTGTTTCACATGCCTGTGCCACTCAGGCATGTGGAACAACCATGTGAGGCAGGAGCTATTAGCATGTCCATTTTATGGAAGAGGAAACTGAGGCTTGAAGGGATGAGGTAACTTGCTCAAGGACCCTCCAGTAGGAAGCAGAAGATTGGAATGAAAATCCAAGCATTGGTGACTTCACAGCTCATATTCTGGATATGTCATTGTTACACTGCCCTCTGTAATGTTGGTTCAATTAATGATTTTCCTGTGGGCTGGTTAGAAAGAGGCGATTAATGAGATAGCTGAACATATCATAGGTTCTCTGTGATTGTTGGTTGCAGTATCTAAATGGTGCTTTTAAGGGAAATGCTGAATCTAATGAGCCAAGGGTCTTCTTGAAGGCTGGGTTTCATAGATCGCTACATGTCCCACACCCAAGGCCACCATTAGCATCCAGGAGGAAATGTGAAATTCCTTAGAAACCATCCGGTCCACCCGTTCCCTTACTTTATGCATGAACAAACTGAGGGTCAGAGAGGGGAAGGGACTAGTCCAAGGTCATATAGTGTCAGGCAGGCAACAGGAGCCTAGACCCCCAGCACTTTATAAATGATGAGGTCCAGTGGGTCATGTCTTGACAGTTGAAGAGGGGTCCAGGAATCCCTGAATCATCAAGTGAACTCTTCAGAGGACGATGTGGCACATTTGTTTCTGTTTATTACCTGCTTCACCTTGGAGATGAGCCCAGTGTCCAAAGGTCTTTTGGGTTCTGTACAAAAACAGCTAAAAATAAAACACTGGGTCATCTGAGACTTCCAAAGCAGGCAGAGTGGCCCATGGCCCCCTGACCACGGGACCCTAAGCAGAGCCACTTTCATGGAGCTGTAAAGGAGGGACAGATCCACTCCCCTGGTATCGTCCAGGTGGTAACTGAGTTGCCATTCCATCTTCGTCTCCTCCCTGGAGGGTCCAGCCTGCTTCCCGTGGTCAGACCTCAGCAGAAATTTCTGTGTATCATAAACATTCATTTAAGGGATTAAGTAACTGGCTCAAGGACACTCTGGTGGGAAGCAGAAGACTGGGATAAAATCCATGCATTGGTTCCTAGTGCCCTCTTACCTCCAAGATGAAAACTGTACCTTCAACTTCAGCCCAATGCAGCCAGCACTTCCTGTGCTCAGGAGGTAGACATCATAAATCCGGCCTTTCAGCAAACGGATTTGGGACCAAGTGACACATAAACAGGTGAGGCGGTGGGAACACCCCAAGTGAAGTCCCAGCAGTGCTCTGTAGCAGAGTCGTCAATGCATGGACCACAGAGGCTTTGCTGGCATCAGCATCTCCCCTGGAGACAACTAACACCACAGAGGTAGTGTTCCAGATTGCCCCAGCGTCAGAGAGTGATCCATAGTCTTAGAGAACCTCCTCGGAGCCAGAGAGGTATTCAAAAGTCCCAGCTTAAGTGCACAGCAAGGAGCCTGCTCTGTACCTGTCGCTTTGTAAACCCATATAGAAAGCCTGAGTTCCACCCATGCTTCTAGCTCTGTGGGGGAGGTTGGGGATACCGTGGTGAAGACAGTGGTTGGTCTGAACCCTACAAAGCCTGCAGCCCTCTAGGGCAGGACACAACCAGGAAAGCATTCCTAATGCAGATAGTGCTGGCATTAAAAAATATAACAGCTAAGCCAAGCAGATTGTAAAAACCTGGGGATTCTAATGGCTGAGAATTGTCTCCCAGAATATTGCCATATTGCATGTCAGAGCCAGGAGGCATCTGGGTTTCCTTAAGTGGAAACCCTGTTTTATAGAAGTGGAGGCTCAGAGTGTGTGGTGAAGTTTGCTCAAGGCTACCTGCTTGCAAGGGGCAGAGGTAAGATTCAAACCTGGGTGTGTCTGCCTTCCCTAATTAAGGTCTTCCTTTGTTCTGTACCTCCAGCAGGGAAGGAATGTGCACATTCAAGGCAACATGTCCCTGGTAGTTCTGAGCATATGGGAGGCACTTATTAATTTTTTCTTTCTTTCTTTTTTCTTTTTTGGTACTGGAAATTGAAGTCAGAGGCACTGAACCATTGAGCCACATCCCCAGTCCTCTTTTGTATTTTATTTAGAGACAGGGTTTCACTGAGTTGCTTAGCGCCTCATGGTTACTGAGGCTAGCTTTGAACTCAAGATCCTCTTGTCTCAGCCTCCTAAACCGCTCAGATTACAGGCATGTGCTGCCTGCCCCAGTAAAATAGCTGCAGTTTTAGTGCTATATAACTATTCTTTCACTTTCTAGACTCTATTGGAAATTCTAGAAATTCCCTATGGACTTTAAAAAAAAATACTGTCTCAGCCAGGCACAGTGGCACATGCCTATAATTCCAGTGGCTTGGGAGACTGAGGCAGGAGGATTGCAAGTTCAAAGCCAGCCTCAGCGAAAGTTAGGGGCTAAGCAACTCAGGGAGACCCTGTCTCTACATAAAATACAAAATAGGGCTGGGGATATGGCTCAGTGGCCAAGTGCCCCTGAGTTCAATCCCTGGGACCGCCCCCCCCCCCAAAAAAAAAAAAAAAAAAAAAAACCTTTCTCAATCATATATTAAGTCCTGAGAAACAGGATGCTGAAATATTTGCTTTCTTTAGAAGGAAACTTCTAAATCGTGGCTTGTCAGCTTTCATTTTCACTCAGGATATTTGAAACGAAGTGACCAGAATGTGGAGACATCTTTGTGGTTTTCCTGTGTATCCCTATTTTGTTGATCACCCAAAGTCATCTTTCCCACTGCTGCCACCTGCCACTGCTGCTCCTCTTCCTGGTCTCAGAGATCTGAAACTATTAAGTCACACCCACTTACACATTCAGCAAGCATTGAGCATTCAGTAGCTCCCCAGTACCTCCTGCGGGAAAATTGATCTCAGAACTATCCCTTTTGCTCAAGCATCTCACCAGGATGTACATGATGCACCTGAGTTCTTCATATTCTACAAAACAATAATTTCAAATTATTTTGAGGGGTTCTTCTTTTCATTCTATTTTATCACACTAAAGCCTATACAATAATGTTACAGTTTGGGGCTATTTTCTTAGTAACTCTATACATATTTGTTGAAGACTGAAAGGCCCTACGCAACTTATTGAGACTCTGTCTCAAAATAAAAAATTAAAAGGGCTAGAGATGTGGCTCAGTGGTAAAGCCTCCCTGGGTTCAATCCCCTGTTCAAAAACTAAATAAATAAATAAACAAAATCCTGAAAAGAAACTTTGTATTACTACGTATCCTCCTCTTGTGGCTCTGTTAGGCCTGATATAATTCAACATTTGGTTGTCTATGCCTTGAGGGCCAACTGCCTGTGTTTAGAAGTAAAGTTTTATTGGAACATAGACACATCCATTTGTTCACATTATCTTTGGCTGCTTTTGTGCTACTAAAATGGCAGAGTTGAACAATGGCAACAGAAACTATGTGACCCACAAAACCTAACATACAGGTTCAATATCACTGATCCAAAAATCTGAAGTCCAAAATGCTCCAAATTCAAACAAAGCTTTTTCAGCGCTGAGATGATGCTACAAGTGGAACCTTTCACATTGTGAAGCTTTGTTTGGTGCACCAGATTATTAAAAACATAGGTGGTTTTAGAAGAGGTATTTGAAACAAATGAATTCATATTTAGACTTGGGTCCTATTCCCAAGATATCTCAGTATGTATATGCAAATATTCCAAAAGTCGACCAAAAAAAAAAACAAAATCCAAAGCATTTCTGATCCCAAGAATTATTTTTTTTCCTTTCTTTCCTTCCCTTTCTTTTTGGAGGGGATACTGGAAATTGAGCCCAGGGGCTCTTTACCAAAACTGAGCAATATCCCCAGTCTTTTTTAAAAAATTTTTTTAATTTTTTTTTTTTTTTTAGTTGTTGATAGTCCTTTATTTATCTTACGTGGTACTGAGAATCGAATCCAGTGCCTCACACATGCCAGGCAAGTGCTCTACCACTGAGCCCCAGCCCCAGCCCATCCCCAGTCTTTTAAAATTTGTTTTATTTTGAAACAGAATCTTACTAAATTTCTGAGGCTGCCCTCCAACCTGTGATCCTCCTGCCTCAGCCTCCAGAGTCACTGGGATTACAAGTGAGCACCCCTGCACCTGGCTGGTCCCCAGTCTTTTTTGATGAAGTTTGTTTATTCAACTTGTATTCAGGATCTGATCTTTGACAGAAGTCATCTGTGGACCAATAGTATAGTCTAACCTCATGAACTAATTTATGTAAACTTTCCCACTTTACAAGAAATGAATATGAAAGTTACTGTCATCCAAAGTATGGCTGCTGGGACACTGAGAAGTGGCACTGGTGGTTTGCAATGGAAAGCTTTTCTGAAGAATCCTTAAAATCTCCTCCTTTTAGCCCAAAGTGTTTTGTCTTTTCTATCGAGATGCTCAAGTTTGCTAGGGATGCTGTTCGTTCACACAGTCATTCTGTCACTCATCCCCTGAGTGTTTATCGTGCACCTACTATATTCCAGGTACTAGACTAGGGCTCCTTTTCAGTGGTGAATGAACCAGACCCTGGAGCTTATGGTCTTTGAGGTCAGAGGTGGAAAATAAGTTTCAGAAAATGCGGCAGGAGGGAGGGAGCAGGCAGTGAAAGGGTGGGACCTCCCCAAAGAGGACAGAGCCTCTGCATACCACAGGAAGGGCAGGACAGAATGGAGCACCATGAGGTTCTCAGGTGGAGAGGTCCTGGTGAATTTGAGAGGCAAAACACAGCCAGGCCTGGAATCAGTGATGGAGGGAGACAGCGGCAGGAGACGAGCAGAGACACAGGCAGCGGTCAGGTCTCATAGGCCACGAAGAATCGAGGAGGATTTCATTCTGAGTCCTGCAGAGAGCCCCTGAATGTTTTTTAAGTGGGAGGGGAGCATGGTTTGGTTTTCTTCTTTCCAAGCTGCCTTCAGATGCTTGATGTGGATGGATTGGTGGGGGACAGGGGCCACAGACCTCAGGGACTTGATGGTCGCGGGATGGAGAGAGGTGCTCAGATGGAGCCCCGGTTCCGGGTGGGCATCCTCATTCTGTAGGACGCACTGCAGCGTAGGATTCTGAGACGTCACCTTTTAAATGAGAGTGACCACCCAACCTCTGGCCTAGACGCTCTGCCCTCCATAGACAGCCATCCCCGCCCACCAGATAGTCACCGTGTCCCCTCCCGTTGCTCCCAGGCCACCTCCCCAGCTGGCTGTCACTCCCTGCTCTCCCTCCTGCCTGGTCCTCCTCCTGTCCTCCTCTCGGTGGATGATTTATGGATTTTTGCCCCTCGTTTCCTGGTCTCCAGGAGCAGTGGTTGGGAGGGGAGGGCCCTGCAAAAACAATTCTGATCCTTCCCCGCCTCCTCCCGTTGCCCCTTTAAAGGAAGCTGCAGGATTAGCTGGGATTTTAAGAAGAATCATGCCTTTTCACTGCTTTAGGGCTCTGTTTTTATTCTTTTCATAGCTCTAGGACACCAAGGCAGGAGGAAGAAGGAAAAGAAAAAAAAAAAAAACCCACACACAGACAGACACACTCACCCAGAAACAGCTGCAAATAGCCTTGAATTGATTTTTTTTTTTTTTTTAATTGCTTTCCCTCATTCACCAACAAGTGGAAGGACTGGAGGTGACACAAGGACTCCCAAACAGACCATGCCGTCTGGATAATGGTAATACTGAAGCAAAGGCCAGAGGGGGCGCCTTCTTCCACCAGGGATGTGTTCTGAGGCCTTAACCCCTTCAGGCCTCAGAGCACGCCTCAAGGAAGGAACTACGGTTACACCCATTGCACAGATGAGAAGACAGAGGCTCAGGGGGCTTGTGCTTTCAGACCAGGGGAGGGGATGGAGTCAGAGCCCGTGGGGTCAGGGTGGAGCCAGGTGGGCCCCAGCCTGATGGGAAGGTGGGCAGCGGTTTGCAGACCCTGCAGCTGCCAGGTGCAGACCCAGCCCGGATTGGGCTGCAGGAGGCTCCTCCTTCCCCCCAGCGGGGGAAACCATGGGGAGCCCCACACAGACAATTTATTCTTCAGGAGCACCCTATAAAGTGTCTAATGGGTTCAATGAGGCATAAAGCAAGAGTAAAAGGGGGGCAGAGGGAATAAAAGGGAGAGATGTGTGAAAGAGCAGAGAACAGGCCCAGGAAAGGAACTGGGCAGCGCTGTCCCTCGGCCCTCAAGTGGCCTTTGTTGCTGCCTGAAGCAAGCCGGAGAGCGGCCTTGGTGGCAGGGCTCTCTCCCAGCGGCTGGGGCTGATGTCTGCATTCAGAGAGGAAACTAGAGCGTTCATGAGATGCATGCAGAGCACCCAGGCAGCCGGCTCGGGGAGATCCCCTGCCCCGGGGTCCCCCAGAACCCGAGGATACTTGAAGCCAGCGCCGAGGGGTCCTTTGTGCAGCACTGGAAGCCCTTCTCACACAACTGTGGTTCGGGGAGAGTGGTAGATGGTGACATTAAGTCAAAAAAGAGCCCAGCATCTCGATTCAACCCTTTCTCTGGCCTTGAATGACGAGGCTTCACCTTTAGCAGGAACCCTGGCAGCGAGGAAACTTGGACAGGAGGGAGGCTTTGCGACTCAGTAACACTGTCTTTATTAAAGCACAAAGGCCCCCCAAAGTCCGAGTGATTGCTGGAGGGGGGGTTGTTCTGCAGGGCTGGCCAGCTCTGCAGAAAGCCTTCAGGGCCCCCAAGTGGGGCCTGGCAGGAGGTGGGCACTGTTAACCCTTCCTGAGCACCTCCCGGGCACCTGGTGCTGCACCCTGCATGCACGGGTCTCCCTGAGATACAGAAAGCACCTTCCCACGTGGCAGGCACAGCTTTGCCCTCAGCACAAGATGAAACACTATGCTGCTGGGAAAATAAAACCAGAAAGGAGTGGGGAGTTTATTTTGCACCTGTAGAGTGTGAGCCCCGTGGGAGACACGATGAAGATGCAGTGAAGGGGCGCGGGATGAGCAGTTGTGGGGACTCAGGTCCTGCCCAACCTCTGGCCAACCGTGTGCTTTAGTCCAGGCCACCCTGCACTTTTTTTTGGCTCTGCCCGTGCACGTCACTTTACCTCTTTGGGTCATTTATCTCCATTTCCCCTGATGTGGAGGTTAGCTCTGAAAGTGTGGTGACCAGTAGGGAGTTGTCCCCAGCGAGAGGACGAGCCCATGTTGGGCATTCAGAACAGGCAGCAGGGCTGCAAGGCACTGGGTCTTACCTGTCCGAGAGGCTCCGAGCTGGGGTGACTTGTGGGCTTGTTCTGACAGGTGACAGGAGCACTGATTAGCAAAGGCCCCTGGGGGTATTTGAGGTGACAGTAAATGACGATGTAAACCTTGGCAGATAGTAGACTAGAGAGTCGGTCACAGCTGGCATGTCACAGAGGTACCTGCTTGCTGTCACCAATAGACAGGTGGCCAGCCTCCCACCCCCACCCAGTGCAGGTGGGATGGATGGAAGCTGCCATCTTCCTCCAGAGCACCTGCCAGGTTCTTCCTGCCTCCCCATTCTCCATCACCACCTGGATGGGCCAGCGTCCAGCTAGAGAACAGACCCAGCAGGAGAGAATCCTGCACTGGGGAAGGATGTTTTAATCCACAGAAGATCACATGGACAACGACGGTCCCATGGGATTAATCACAAGGTTGGAAAATTCCTACCGCCTAATGACATCATAGCAATCATAATGTCACAGCATAGCCTGTCACTCACATGTTTGAGAGGATGCTGGCAAACATAGCCACTGCAAAAATATGGCACACACAATTGTTTACCATGCATACTTGACGATGTTCCCTGGTTCGTGTATTTACTGTGCTTCTTATGGTTATTTTCGAGCACATTCCTTCTACTCATTAAAGAAGCAAGTTGATTTGAAACAGTCTGCTACATTACAGCCTCAGCCTCGTGCGTCCTGTATCCACCACATCTCTTGATTGCCTGTAGAGGCCACATGGAATGAGTGACAGAGACCATCCAGGTTTATGAAAGTGTTCTCGGTGATGTTCCTCAGCAGAACCACCAAGGGACGTATTTCTCAGAAGGTGTCCCCATTGTTAAGTGATGTGTGACTGCAGAGGAAGATCAGGAGCAGGAGGAAGTGGAGGTGCCAGGGCTGGCTAGACAGGGCTGAACCCCAAAGGGCAGGCAGCAGGAAGGGCAGGCTGAGACCCTCCTGCACAGGCAGAGATTTCTGCCTCATCCGGGCAGTCTCAGCCATGCTCTGTGGTCTGCCACCTGACGGGTGGTCTATGCTCACCCAGGTGGTCTAGCATAGTCCCCCTCTCTGACACTCAGCTGACTGTACACAGGTCACGTCTACAGAGCTCCTTCACAGCAAGAGCTTAGGTGAGTGTTGGAATGGCTCGAAGGACCTAGATGCCCTGCACATTTCAGTATCTCCAAAGCACCTTCATCTCACACCTGCGTGATGGAACCAGCAAGCTACCCTCCCCTCCCAGGCTATTTTGCCTGCCACTGCCAGGCTCCAATCCATCACGGTGGCTGGCGTCCTGTAACTCTCCCTCCCAGACCTCTAACAGTAGCTTCCATCACCCCGAGCGCCAACCTTGATTTTTAAAAATCACCAACAGTAGTCTAATATCAGCTATTTCAAAATAAAAGGATAGTCTTCCCAAATCCCACCACCATAAATTCTTCCTTTGCTCTTTGCCATACGTGTTTGTTACAGCTGTCTAGCCAAAGCAGGTCTCCATGCAGATCTGTCTGTCTGTGCTGAGGTGAGTGCTAAACCCTGCGCAGCAGCATCTCCATCAACTCTCTCATCAGCCTTCTGGAGACCACAATAGTGTCTCTGCCGCCTCTTGTAAGGCAGGGCTTTGAAGCCAGTGTGAATATTCAGACCCAGATGTGTCTGATGCCAGAGCCCTTGCTTCAGTATCACTCCTTAGCCTGGCATTCAAGCCCCTTCTCAGTTGTAATCCAGGCTTCCTACCACGATATCATAGACTTGGTACATTTATAAATTTATTATGTGTTTATACACATGTCTGAGCTTTAAGAAAATAAACCTCTGAAATTCGGGGTTGCTAGCCCTGAACCCGGAATTTAAATTTAAAATGATGGGTAGGTGAGTAGGTGGGTGGGTGAACAAGTAGGTGGATGGAGGTCTGGATGAATGCATGGGGAGTGGCTAGGTGAGAGGGTGGCTAAGTGGGTGACAGTGGGCAGAAGGCACTTGGATAGCCACATGGACAGGTGGACACCTTTTTCACTGCTCTGACTTAAAGATCAGAACAATTGTAGAGGAGGAAAGCGTATATCAGGGCTCAGGGTTCCAGAGGTTTGTCCATGGACAGCAGGCTGCATTCCTTTGGCTCAAGGTGATGCTTTAGGAGGAAGAGTGTGGCAGAGGGAAACGGTTCAGGATGATCAGGAAGCAGAGAGATTCCACTCACTAGATACCAAATATAACCCCCAAAGGCACAACCATAACGACTCACCTCCTCCAGCCACACCTTACCCACCTTCAGATACCACCCACTTAATCCCATCAGAGGGTTAATTCCCTGATTGGGTTAAGGCTGTCATAACCCTATCATTTCTCCTCTAAACCTACTTGCATTGTCTCACACGTGAGCCTCCGGGGGACATGTCACATCAAAAACCATAACATGGACAGATAACTAATCCACAAACTCAGCCCTGTTCTCTCCCCAGTGAGGTCCTGGTGTGCTTGAGAACACACAGCCAACCATCAGCTACGTAAAATACCTCCCACTGAAGGAGGTAGGCGCTCATCACCGCCTGTTTTGCAGACATGAAAAATGGAGGCTCCAAAGGTCTAAATCACAGGTCAAGGTTAGTTCCTGGTGGTGGAGCAATGATCTTGGTTCCAGAGCAGCTTGCTGGCCCCAGAATAGGCAGGTTCAGACTCTCCATCCCTGGTTTTTCCTGCCACACCCTGCCATCTTCTGCACCTCCAGGAAACCCTGAATCTCTCCCACCCTCATCCTTCTCAGCCTGTTCCTCATTCCCACAACAGCCCTTGTCAGCATCAGCAGCTGCCCCAAGATCACCTCAGCTGCTGGGTCATGACCGTCAGGCTTGGGGGCCCAGAGAGATTTCTCATCACATGGGGCAAATATTTGCTGAGCGTGTCTCGTGTACTGTGCCCTGTGTCAGGGACTGCAGATGCCAACTCTAACGGAGTTACAGGCTGGAGCGGGAGTCGGGTCAACAGGCAGTTATAAAATCTCCCCGGGCCGAGGACAAGCAGGGCCCCAGGAGGCAATGTCATCCCTCACTGGAGGGTGAAGTAGGGACTGTGTTTAGCTGCTCACAGGAGAGAAAGGGGACTCTAGGGGGAGCAGGGACAGTGTGGACATGGCTCATTTCCCTCTTCCCTCCCTCTTCTCTTCTTCTTTCCTTCCTTCCTTCCTTCCCTCTCTCCATCCCTCTTCCTTCCTGTAGATAGATAGATAGATGGATCAACTGGTTGATCGATCAAGGAGGTCTTGTTGCATATCAGGGATGCCAAGAGCATCTGTTACCTTGTCCCTAGGGTAAGTCACATAGCGTGTACTGTAAGTGGTCACACAGTCCATTTCAAAGTAGCACTAAGTATGTTAGGCCTGTCGTGTGCTAGGACCTGTTTGGTTGATGGGGTTGACAGTTATATATAGCACTTCCCAGGACAAGTCTCTCTCTCTGCCCACAGTGGCTAAGGAAACAGCGGAGTGGAAACTTGTCCCGGAGAAGACGAGTGAGGATTAAAGCAGGGTGGATAGAAATGTGTGCTGCTCTGAGTGTTCTCAGTTCCCTTGTCTGAGAACCAGGAGCAAATGAAGGGTAATCACAGGTGGAAGGGGAGGGGGTGTGGCACAGAGCAGCAGAGTCAGGGAGACCCAGGTTCAAAGCTCAGGATCTCTCTGCAAAACTCGGGAACATTATTTACAGAACACCTGCTGCATGCCTTCCATGGGGTTCAGCACTCCCCTTTCACCACTTAATTCAACCTTCACAAGAGGCTGGTCAGGCAAGTGTTGGGCAAATCTACTTTATAAATGAAGATGCAAAAGCCCAGAGAGAGAAATGATAGGCACAGAGTCACAGAGTGAGGGAAGGATTCAGCACTTGAACTCAGGTGTGCTCAGGTGGATCCCAGACTGGCGCTTGGTGGTATATGAGTACCTGTCTCCTCCTCGCCACAACGATCCACCATTCATCCACCAGGCAGAAGAGAGCAGAGGCCTAGGGCTTTGCCTCTGGATCCAGGCCAGGGTGGGCTTGGATCCTAGCTCTGCCTGCAGGGTGGTCTTGGGCCTTTCTTTGCCCCTGAGCTGCTTCCTCAGCTTCAACTGAGGACATAAGAGCACCTGCTTCATTCTAAGGCTCATGAGAGAGGATAGTGTGGAAACACAGGCAAGGCGCTGGGCCTCCTGGGAACACACAGCTGTTAGCATCACCGTCATTTTAACTTTATTGCCTGTAATTTTTATAAACTCTTTCCCAAACTGCAAAGTGTTCTCAATCTGATGGGCGAGTGAGATTGAATTCACTCACCTAAAGACAACCCGCGTAGTAAATACTCATTGTCAATGGCACCGTCAGTTGCCTGTAGGGAGTTTGGCTCAGGAAGTTACTGTGGCCCTGCCGGTGACTTGGAAAGGCCTCCCAGAAGCAATGAGACTCAAGCTTCCTTCGGAAGGACAGGTAAGAGGAGGGCTAGAGCTGGGCCTTCCAATGGATGGGAGTTGAGGAAGGTGGAGTCTAGGGTGGCTGTGAGGTTGGGAGGCAAGTAGGCTGGGCCAGACTGCAGAATAGGGGGACGGAGGTGCCAGACCAAGGTCCATGAGCATTGGGGAGCCCTTAAAGGTTCTTGAGTAGGGGCACATTCTGGGAAAGTGGAGGTGGCACCGAATAGCCTCACATAGTGCCGTATGCTGTGACACAGCTGTCTTCTTTCCTGTTTGACAACCCCCGATGTGTGATGAACTAGAACCCCCAGTGAGAACACTGGCGCCAATGGAAATACACTCTGCAGAAGCCAGACAAGATCTTCATCCTGAATCATAATTATGTCATGTCACAGTGATGACTGGCCCTGTATGTATTAATAATCAGAGTGCCAACATCCAGGACAGAGGGCTTACTCTATGCCAGCCCCGGTACTGGAGCCTCTTCAAACCCTTAACTATTCTTAGGTCTCTCATGGACCCCAAACCCCTTGCTTATGACAAGGAACTTAAAACAGACCTTGACCAGCCTGAAATGCGATTCTTTAACAGTCTTCCTGTACAGAGCAGTTCAAGAAAATAGCTTGCCTTGCTGGTGCACACCTGTAATCCCAGTGGCTCAGGAGGCTGAGGCAGGAGGATTGCAAGTTCAAGGCCAGCCTCAGCAACTTAGCAAGGCCCTGAGCAATCCTGTCTCAAAATAGAAAATAAAAAAGGGCTAGGGATGTGGCTCAGTTGTCAAGCACCCCTGGGTTTAGTCCCTCGTACTTAAATAAATAAACAGAAGATGGACACAATGCCCTAGCTACATTATAGGAAAAACCAAAAGGTAGCAACTTCTAAATAAAATAACACACTTCCTTCAGTATTTAAATGCTCAGGCACATCAGAAACCATAATGAACCAAACAAATGGGCATGAATTGTAAGGAATGTGTACGGATGTGAGATGGGAAAGCCCATGGTGCCCCAAGTCATATTGTAATACTATTCCTCTGTGTTGGACATCTTGAAATAGGAGCTAAGCGCATAATATTATTTTTGGATCCCCAATATTGCAACAGTGACAAATGTAGACTGATAGAAGACTGTAGGCATTGGTCACTCGGATTCCACAGGGCAGTATTAACATCAGTGACACAACTTTCTGAAGTACTAGACGATGTTTGGTAATGTACTGGATAAAAGAGGGTATGTCCTTTTCTCAATTTATATGGTAACTGTGTTTCTGGAGAATTCAGCATAAATTAAAATGAGGTTAAAAAAATAAATTCTTTGATGCTTAAGGCCCTGGATTCAATCCTACAATTCATTGAAATCCGTTATTTTTGTTCCCACACTATATATGCACACTGGGGTACCAGAACCTGCTCTAGGTCAGAGCTGGAAGTGGAACCTACTCTGTGTTTCTGCTTCACCATTTCATGTGATACTGTTTTGTTGTTTTATGGAGTAACATGGCCTCAAATGAATTCAACTTGCATTTTTTAAAATATTTACTTTTTAGTTGTTGTTGGCAGAGGAAAGGAATGGAAGAAGATCTGTGTGTCCAGAGTGGACGGTCCTCAAGGGGGAGTAAAGAGAGACAGGCTGCAAGGGTTGGTAGGGGGCTTGTTGGCGACACTGAGAATAATGTTGTTGGGAATAATGGAGAGTCACTGAAAGGCTTAAAGCCAACAAATGATGTGTCAAGCTTTCTTTTTACAAAGCCACTGTGACTGTAGAATAGGCAACAGGTAGAAGGCAGCCACAGCTAAAACACAGGTGGTTCCAGTAGGAGATGGTGACAGCTTTGAGCTGAAGAGCAGAGGATGGGATTAGGAAATACAGAGGAGTGTAAATTCACCACCACCCTACCATGTCTGAACATAGAGGGTGAGGGAGATCGAGAAGTCCAAGATGAAACCCAGGGTCCAGGCTTGAGTGGCCAGTGCTCTGTGGGGCTGTTGGGTGAGATGGAGGAATATAGTAGGAGGCAGAGATGTGCTGGGGTTGAGGGAGAACATTCATTGCTTTGGAGACTCAGCAAATTTGCAAGTGCTGATATTTGGGCAGCAGACGGGAATGTCCAAGCTTAGGAGACAGGCCCGTGGGGTGCAGCCCCTTCCCTCTGTGTCATGATTCCTTTATCTGTGTCCCATGGGTGCTTCAGGGGGCCTGTGAATCACACACATACACACACACACACACACACAAACACACATATAAATTATGGGGTCATATGGATATGTACATTTTTCTAGGATGAGGATCCCTAGATATCATCTGGTTTTCACAGGGACCTGTGTTCCCCAAAGGAGAAACTTCTGATATGACATATTTCAACTGATCTAAGTTATGACACCCTTTTTATACAGCCAAAGTTATCTAATGTTTCCAATTAAGAAGGACATTTATCAGAAATAACAATACCTCCAATTAATCTGCTGCACATTACCTTGGCATTATTTCTGTATGACACGTGAAGTAGTCACACAGGACTCTGGTTACTCTGAAGTGTTTTGTTTTGTTTTTAACTTCTCCCAAAGGAATGGGCAGCTCTTCTTGTCCTCAAATGTGTCATTTGCAGTATTATTTGACAATCAGTTTGCATGTCCAGCAGTATCAGACAGAACATAAGGTAGCTTTCATCTACTTGGGGATATCTTCTTTTTACTCTTTTAAAAAATGTTTACATACATTTAGTTGTTGATGGACCTCTATTTTATTCATTTATTTATAAGTGGTGCTGAGAATTGAACCCAGTGTCTCATACATGCTATACAAGCACTCTACCACTCAGCTACAACCCTAGCCCTCTTTTTTAAAAATTTTTTGTTTTGCAGTATTGGGGATTGAACCAAGGGCCACTGAGCTCCATCCCCAGCCTTTTTTGTTTTGTATTTTGAGATCGGATCTCACTAAGCCAACAGAGTCTGGCCTTGACCTTGAGAGCCTCCTGCAACAGCCGCCTGAGTTGCTGGGATTACAGGTGTGCACCACCAAGCCTGACTGGGTATCTTCTTTTGCTAGACCCAGAGACTACTTGACTATGCCTTTTCAAGAAAATATAAAATCATGATCATATATCTAATGATTTAAATTTGCTTCATAGTATCAAATTTCACCACCTATTTCTGCACCTTTCTCTAGAAACATGATGTGATCTTTTTAGGACATTCTAAATATTATACAATCGGTTGAAATTAATCTAAGATATGTTAACCAACAAAGCCCATAGCTCAGTGATAGCAATGACAATGGAAACAGCTAGGACTTTGTCTAACACTTTGGCAGTGGAAACTTCTTTATTGCTGCCACCTGGGAGTTTTCCTGATTTACAGAGATAATAAGGTGAACAATTGCTATGGATTGGATATGATTTATCCTCCAAGGGTTTGTGTGTTTGGAAGCTTGGTCCCCAGAGTGGTGGTGCTGGGAGATGGCATGGAACCTTTAAGAGGTGGAGCCTGGTGGGAGGTGTTTAGGTTAGTGAGGGAGCTTCCCTCTGAAGGGATTAAGATAGCTCTCATAGGATGCCTGAAGATTGCAATAGCAAGCACAACCTCTAGATCACTCTCTGGCTTCCAGTTTTGCAGTGCAGCCTCTCATTCATGCCCCCACCATGATGTCATGAGGCCTTCATGAGAGCTGAGCAGACGCAGGTGTCATGAGCTTGAATCACCCAGTGATCTAAACAAGCCTCTTTTCTTTATGAATTTAGTCTGCATCCATTATTTCATTATAGTAACAGAATGCAGCAATTTTAAAAGCACATGCCTTAGATCTGAAGGAGTTGCTACTGCAGGAATAGGCAGATACCTAGTAAGAGAATGCAAGAGAGGGGTAGAGGAGGGAAGAGGAGACCTGGGACTAAGAGGAGGAGAACCAGAAAAGAAAATGATGAGAGAGTCTCTGAAAAAAATAGAGAAAAGCCAGGATGATGGCTTATGGAGATATGAAGAATTCTAGGAAGTGGGAGGAGGGCTAGAAATATATGAACTGGGAATGTCCACTGGAGCCAACAAGGATAAGCAAGAGCATGAGCCGCACTACAGCTTCATGGAAGTGACTTTCTCCATTTCAAAAGATTAACTCATGCAGAGGGGAGAGAGCGGGAAGTTGAGACCAAAGAGGACACATGGGGGTTGTAACTTGAGTGACACCATTGTCCAAGAAGGGGACACAGAAGGAGAGTTAGATCTGGGGAAGAAAATAATGGCTTTGGAGTTGAACGTATGGAATTATAGGTCATCTCCTTGGGAAATCCACGTGGGTAGACGTATGGGATTTGAAAATCTGAGTCAGAAACTCCAGGGATACCACCTGGTTGATGGGGGGAGGGGGATGAAGAGCATCAGCACATTGGTGGCTCCTAAGATCATAGAAGAAAGTAAAAAACCCAAGAGAGTGTGTGTGAGAGAATAGAAGAGGGGTGTCTTAGTCTGTTTTCTTGTGCTATAACAAAACATTTGAATCTGGGTAATTTATAAAGAAGAGAAGTTAATTTGGCTCATGATTCTAGCGGCCAGGAAGTCCAAAAGCATGGCAGTAGAATCTGGTGAGGGCCTTCTTGCTGCCTCATAACATGGCAGAGGGCATCATGTGGTGAGACAGACCCAGTGTCTCACTAACTCAGGTCTTCTTCTTAAAAAGCCACTAGTACTGTCATGGGGGGCCCCATTCCTCATGACCTCATCTAATCCTAGTCACCTCCAAATATTATTAACATGTGACTTTGAGGATTAAGTTTCCAACACATGAACTTTTGGGAGGTACATCGAGACCATAGCAGGGGTAAGGCTGGACTCTGAGGAAGCAGCTTAGAAATCTGCAGAGAGCAAGCCACAGAGCTAGAGGACAGGGCTTCCTCCTGGGCCCAACATATTATCTGGTACTTAATAGATGCTAATCAGAGTTGGCTGATGGATTGGTTGATTGACAGGTTGACTAAAAGAATGCACAAAGAAATGAATCTGTTGGGAAAGAGACTTAAAAAATGGAGAAGGGAAACAGAAAATTAAAGTCTAATCAAGAAAAGTTTTAAATCTGCCAGGATAGAATAGGGGCAAGCACTAAGAAACCATTAGGATGGACTATTATGGGTGCCCTGCTGTCCTCTGCAATTTCCGCTGGGTAGAGAAGTGGGAGCAAAAGAGAGATTGCCATCAACTAAGAGGAGAACAGAAGGTGAGCATAGATATTTTTTCCAAGAAATGGAGCAGTTTGGGAAGGCACACCAGTATAAGATAGCCTTCGAAGGATCCTATGGTGCTCAGGATTCCTGAAGAAAGACCCAGAAGAGCCCAAGTCCTTGATTGATTAAGCACATCTGCCTTTGAGAAGAGGGGATGCACACAGGAACCAGGCAGCACCCCACTGCAGGTGTGGCCCCTGAATATTGCTCTCTTTGCATCCTCATCACCCAACAAGTGTAAAGAGTAGAGGGACGCGGGGTTGTATTTCTCATCCAGCAGCGACCCCACCGCTGCTGGTGAATCCATACCAGGGAATGGTTGCCATGGAGACACCAGCCTTCCAGTCCAAGAAGACGGACAGGGTTTAAATCATTCTTAGCCAAGATACCGAGTGTGTTTTCCAGGCGATGAATAATAGCTCCTAACACAAGTGCAAGCTTGGCTGGGCATGGCATAGAATATTTATGTTGCCTGGGCTTGTTTTGGGGTTTGTTTTCATTTTTGTGTTCTTTATGGTGGAGCTCCGCAAAAAAAATAAAAAAAAATCAATAGCATTGACTCCCTGGCTAATCTTAATTCACCATGAAATAGGCTTAAACAGTAGCCTCCCCGATCCAGTGACTTCCAGATATCCTGTAGACAAGGATTTAAATTGGGTCCAACCGTCTTAATGAGCGTAGTTGCTATTTTAGGATCTCGTACCCTGGCATGCAGGGTTTGTTTCTTAACCTTGGAGGTGACTTTTCTCAGGTCAAAGAAACCCACCTGCTCCATGACCTGAGTCCTTCTTTTTAAGGAACTTTCTTTTTCCATGCAGTATGCTCTAGATCCGGACTCTGGGAGCAACAAGAACATGCCGTTCCCCCTTCTAAGCCAAGCTCCAGGAGCAGCTCTCTTGAATGTTCCCCCAATAGACTCATGTGTTGAAGGACTAGTCACAGCCCAGGGTGCTTTTGGAGGTAATGGAACCCTCAGGAGATGGAGCCAAATGGAAGGAATTTGCTGAAAGTCAGGATAGAAAAGTGGCAGAGACTGGATGTGAGCTTTGGTTTTTCTAAAGTCAAGACCAGTCCCTGAATCTATGCCATTATTGCTCAGCGTGCTATAGGCTATTTGAGGAGTGTTTCATTCTGCCTGAGTGGTTCGTACTGAGTCCTGGGAGACATGGTAATGATTGAAATGGCCTTGAAGGTCAGAGTGATTTTGGTAGGCAGGGAAGGAGGAAAGGATCTTCCAGGTCAAGGGTGTGGCAGAAGCAAAGGTAAGCAGGCAGGAAAGTGCAGGGTTTGTCCAGACAATACCAGAAGATGTGGCATGAGATGACCCTGCTTGGATCAGGGGGCTTGGGATTCCCCAAGGGTCCATGCAGTGGTGGAATGCAAACTTTGGAGTCAGGTAGATCTAAGCTTGAATCCTGAATTCCTCTGCCCACGGAATCCTGGACCAGACATAACTTCTGGGTACCTCAGAACTCAGTGAAACGGGCATGATACTAGTCTTTGTTTATATGATTTACATAAGAACAAGGCATACACAGAGCAGATAATAAATATGAGCTTCGTTGGTAGTATCTCCTGAACTGGGTACTTTTCCTTCCTGAGTCCTCTGTTTCCAACCTGACACTCCTTGGTTGTTAAATAATGGAGTCATGGAATCACAGAGCTGTAATGAGCCCTGGGTGTAGGTGATCTTTACAGTTTCAATCATCGTGGAATAGAAAGAATAACCCCCATTCTCAGAGCGCCTAAGTGATTTGATTCCTTGCCCCTAAGGCCCCTGGCACCGAAGATTCCCTGATGGTCTGATTCTTCCCTTATGGACTATCAAGAGCTGGGAATGGGCAACTGGGGTCTTGGCTCAGTGGTAGAGCACTTGCCTAGCATGTGCGAGGGCCTGAGTTTGATCCTCAGCACCACATACAAATAAATAAATTAAAGTATTGTGTCCAACTACAACTAAAATAAAATTTTTTTAAAGAGCTGGGAAAGGCATTTTAACATGAGTATCTGAAAAGTCTCAGCCATGTTACCTGGATAAACTGTGCCTGAGTTGCCAGCAACAAAGAGCTCCTCAAGCTCTTACCTTGTCAGGTTCCTGGTGTGTCATCAACTTTTTTCCAAGTTCTCTGGGGATATAGCTCACAAGTAGGGTGCTTGCCTTGCAAGGCCCTGGGTTTCATGCCCAGCACCACACACACACACCAAAAAAAAAAAGAAAGAAAGAAAGAAAAGAAATGATCAAATATTTTCAACATTTTCATTGTCCTTAGCTTCTCCTGAGAGTCTGGCTTCCCCTTTTATAGGGCATGTTTTGTCCCTGTGTATTATTTGTCTGTCATGAACACACCTGGGTCCCATTCTTCTCTTAAACCCAACTTCTGAATGTCTTTTTTTCCCTCCTTTTAAATTGGAATTTGGTTGTAACCAGGTTTCATCCTGGTATGATTTCTTCCATTCCATGTAAGTACCATCGGTACCCTGGCTCCTGAGCTGCCCCAGCTGATGGCTGGAGTTGGGACTCCAGCGAGGATTCTCATCTCTAATGGCCACTCTGGCTGACCCTTGACACCCTCTGACCTTCCTTTGAGAGTGGCTGCTGCAACTCCTCCTGAGGGCTGAGTGTGCTTCCTTCTGCCCTGTGATTTCTTCTTCTCCCTTGATTCTGTCCACCCAGATTTTCCCAGCCATTGAGTGACCACCTCTTAACTCCAGCCTTCCACTCTTACCACATTGCCAGTTAACCCCCCATCTGTCAGAAGAACCTATAAGGATTCCCAAGAGCTACTTCCTACCCCCGCTCTGTCTGCATTCTTGAACCCCCCAGATATGCTGCTCTCTGCCAGCCAAGGCCACTCAGTCACTGAGTTGGAGAGGCCTTGCTTTGTGCCCAGTGCTGGCCAGCAAAGGCCATCCCCAACTTTCTCATTATTAAGCAACTTGTTCGTGTCATGCTTTGCATGGTGATCTCTAATCTACCTCACGTCATCATGTGAAATAGGCATTATCCTCACCTCACCCATGGGGAAGAGGGAAGCTCAGTCAGGTCTCACTGATCTTTCAACCCATGCCCATACCTTGTGCTTGGTGATGGGGTTCATACCAAATATAGCTCCTCCACCTGTTTCTAAAACCATCCAGAGAAGGCTAACACAGTGGCTTCCAAGAATTGGTGGTATCTTTGGCAGGTCTGTTCCAACTGCTCCTTTAATTTTACAGAGTAGACCTCTCTAGAGGCTTCTTGATTCTATTTGTGGATGTTTCTGCTTGGTTCCAGATGGAGAAGGTGGTCACTCTCAGTGACCCACCTTCAAGATCCTCAGTTCATCCTCAGAAACTTCTCTTCATGTCTGAGTGGAAGGGGAAAAGGTGGGCTATAGGGGAAGTGCCTCCATTAAACAAGAAGTAATAGAATGGGAGAGGACCTCCCCAAGATCACAGAGGCAATGGGTGGTTGGATCTTTAGGCTCCATGTTTCACTCTTATTATGGAAACTTCAGAGAGCAAGAATGTCAACAGTGACTTGTTTTTCTCTCCCATAACAGTCCAGGTGTGAGCTGCTGAGGTTCAGGGACCTAGCCATCTTCTCTATTGTTGCTCAGGCTTCCTTGGGATGTTGCCTTCATTTATAAAACCTAAGAGACCTTGTCTTCATTAGAGCCCATGGGAAGGGCAAGAAGGTAGGGATAAGATACAGCCTTTCCCTTTAAGGACCTGACTGGGAAGTTTTATGTAGCACCTTCATTCATACCTTATTGGCCAGACATGGTCACATGGGCCCATTTAGCTGCAAGAGAGTCAGGGAAGGGTTTTTTTTCTAGGTAATCAAGGATCCAGTCAGAAATGAAGGTTTTGTTACTGTAGAAGAGAAAAGAGATATTAGCAGAGGGCTCATGGTCTCCATGCTGTGATAGAAGGGCAGCTAGAACTTTCTTTTCCCATCCCATAAACTCCTCCCAACTCTAATCCTGTTCCTCAACACCCACCCTGTGTGCCTCCACAAACAATTTCAGGGATGATGCCCTGAAACCTGTATCCTAAGGCAGGCCATGATTTGTTCCATTATTTTAGTCACTACACAAGGTCTAACTTTCACAGCAAAACCATTGCTTGTTCAAAAATTATGACTTCAGTTTCTTGTGGAAATATTGCTGCATCGTTTACCTGCTCAGAAGAAATACCTTTATTTCCTGGTGAAAACACAACTCTACCTATTAAGAATTTAGTGGCTTGAAACAAACAAATTCCCAAATTTTCAATTTACAGATGTCCCACGTTTATAATTTCTGTTAGAATGTTCTAGAATGGCACATCTACAAGTGGGGAAAAAAATTGTAGAGAGGCCAGGTATGTCTATGGTGGCCTCCCTTCTTCAGATTTGCATTTTACTAGAATCTTTCCCCCAAAGATTAGTGATACCTAATTGGTGGCTATGCCAGACTATTTGGTGACTGCTGTAGTGTTCTTTCCTGGGAACTTGGGTTAATGGTGTCTAAAAAGCTGAAGAGTATGGGGAGGGATCTGTTAATATTCAAAAGAGTGGTTGTTTAAGGATTGGATGTTCAGTGCAATGCTTGGCGACCATATGGGATGGCCCCAGGCACAGAGGTGGGACTAATTAGAAAGGGAAGTGGGCGGAGCTTCGTGGTGTTTCCCTGGCTAGGTTAGTGGGCAATGAATTTCTGCCAAAAGTCAGGTGAGAAGATGCTTGAGGTTAAGGACAGTGAGAGAAGACAGGGGTTGAAAGTAACTATAGAGAGCACATGTAGCATGTGTGGTGGAGAGAGGGGACTTCCTCCCTAGCTTTCCTGGGTTTTATCTGTAAAGTGGAGACAGAACCCATTCAAGTGGTATGAAGATCAGTTAGAGCAGTATATGGGACACCTCTGGCACCCAGTAGGTGTTCAAGTTAACTGCAGCATCTTCTAAGGCTCTGGGTAGCTGTCTCATAGAAGATTCAGGCCAAATCATTTTAAGGACCCTGGAGAGCTCCAAGGGAGGATTGGATCTTTGAGAAAAGGGTTGCAGTCGACAAACGGACTGTTCTAGAAAACACTGTGACAGCTGGGAAGTACTTCATAAATCATCCATCTGGTCTTTCTCACAAATGCAGAAAGAAATCTTCCGTCCATGGGATGATTTTAGTGATGCACAAATGCAGATTAGACGGCATCCTATCACCTGGTGGGACAGCCATCTCCTTTTCACATCTCCTGAAGCAAAAGGGATGCTGAAATTCTGGTTTACCTTAGCACCCCTGTTGGACTTGCTGCTTTTGCTTTGAAGAAAGGCAGAGCATGGCTCTGACTCAACACCTTTGGCTAGCATTTAATCACATTTTATTTTTACTGTATTTATTTATTTGTGCTCAGACATAATAGTTTTGTGTGTAGTGATAATTCAGTTTTCTCATCCTGCATATTTACTAGCATAAGATTTCTAAATGATTGCCAGGTATGGTGGGGGGTGAAGGCCTGTAGTCCCAGAGGCTCGGGAGGCTGAGGCAGGCGGATCGCAAGTTCAAAACCAGCCTCAGCAAAGGTGAGGTGCTAAGCAACAAAGTGAGACCCTATCTCTAAATAAAATACAAAATAGAGCTGGGGATCTAGCTCAGTGGTCAAGTGCTCCTGAGTTCAATCCCTGGTACTGCCCCACACACACAAAAAAAAGACTTATGGAAAATGTTAAGTAATTTAGAGTAACACACATACATGGGACAGTAGTTAGAAGAGTGATTCAAGTTTGGATTAGTCTGCCGCTGCCTCTTTGCTGGTAGTAAAATGCCATCCCAGAGGGGTCAGTGCCCGCCCCAGCTGCCCACATGTTGCATCTGCTGACCCTGGGTTCTCACCCCCATGCCATTTTGCTTTTTCCAAATGCCTTTTGAACAACACTCAAGTTTCCAACTGACCCCATTAGCCTGAAAAACTTCGGGAGGGGCGGCCTTTCTCCGACTTCCCTGGCATTCCCAATGATCAGACAGTCTCTCTGCTCTGAAATAAATAGTTGTATCCTGGAAATAGGGGGAGAAACAATTCCCCACAATTCCAGTATTGGAATGCAAATGAGCAATTAGAGTCAATTAAGACAGGATACAGTATAATTACCACCAATTGCACTAACCTTTCTATTCAGAAGGACTTGACCTGCTAAAGGGGAATTAAACAATAGTAAAAATCCCTTCTTAACCAAGGGGTGTATTTGGGGGCAGCCAGGCCTCCTGTCACCAGACCTGAGATGCCTGACAGGTTAGACCCGCCTTCCCCCACGCCCACTGCTCTGAGTCTGAACCACCCCTGGCAGCAGCAGCCAGGCTTGATGGTACCTTGTCAGAGACCTTATTGTGCCCATCACTGAACGCTGCATAATTTAGCAGAATGCCTGAGCTCTGCAGCAGCAGCCTCTTGCCTCTTCCAGACAAATCCTAGGTCCTTAGACACATTCAGCGGGACCCAGCTTTGCCAGGAAGCACCTTGCACTTGAACTTTCCTGCCCTCTGAACCTGACCTCCTGGTCTGTCTTTCAAAACCAAATTCCTCATGACATTCTCACTGATAATCACACCTTTTAAAATCTGGCCCAAGATTTCTAAATCCTGATTTGTGTGGATCCTGCATTTCCTGTGGAGACAGAACAAAGTCCTGTTCTTAAAGACCTATGTTCTAACCTGAGTTCCACCTCTCAGCCTGTTTTTTTTTTTTTTTCTTTTCTTTTTCATCCATCTAATAAGTATGGTTTGAGCACAGCTTATGGTTTTGCGGGTGCAGCCTGGAAAGCAGAAGACAAAAATCTTATATTTTAGAAATCTTAAACCTTTATGAGGCAAGGAAACTGCTGGCAGAGAACACTTCTTGGTGCCGGGAGAATTATGGAATGGCCTGAGTGATGAATGTGGGTGAGTCTCTGGGAGAATGTAGCAATGGTCATCTCTACCACATCTGGGCAGACAGCATGGTTTACAGGTTCAGAGAAGGGCGGTGCCCATAGTAAGACAGAAAAATTTCAAATTGACCACTCTGAGCCCCTATTTCCAGACCTATATAAGACAGGACGGTGACTTCTCAAGAGAGGGCTGGGCATTTGAATTTGAGGAGTCCTCAGTCCTATTGTGGGGATATTAGACACACAGAAAATGAACACCTTGGGTGGCCAAGGGCTGGAGACAGATCCTGTGGACAGACAGCGGCTAAGAAGAGGCAAGAAGTCCTTAAGAAGCCTGGCGTGGGGCCAGGTGCCATGTCTATAATCCCAGCAGCTTGGGAGGCAGAGGCAGGAGGATCGCAAGTTCAAAGCCAGCCTCAGAAACTTAGTGAGGCCCTAAGCAACTGAGCGAGAACCTGTCTCTAGATAAAATATAAAAAGGGCTGGAGATATGGTTCAGTGGTTCAATCCCTCATGCCCAAAAAAAGAAGCCTGGCATGAAGAAGGATAGAGACAGACCAGAGCCACACGGGAAGTTTGAGCAGAGCTGATTTTTTTTTTTAACCTTTATTTTATTTATTTTTATGTGGTGCTGAGGATCGAACCCAGGGCCTCGCACGTGCAAGGCGAGCGCTCTACCACTGAGCCACAACCCCAGCCCAAAGCCGAATTTGATTTCAGGGTTATCTTTCTCAAAGCCTAACCTTTTCACTAGATCCCACCACCTTGAATGTGGGGCTGGGTGGGGAGTGGGTAGACCCAGAGGAGCCAAGAAGAGACATAGTGGATTAGTATTTTTGCACCTTGGGCTGCAGCATGGACAACATCAGGCTGTCACGGTGACTAAGAAGGAAGCTGATGAAGGGCCCTGTGATGGGGAGGAATGAGATGCAATTTCAGAATACAATTGAAGATGAGATGGGAAGGATTTGGTCCCCGACTGCATGTGGGACAAGCTGAGGAAAGAGGCGAGGCTAACTTGAGTCTGAGCCCCTGGGTCACCACTTGGGGGCTCCTAGATGTCCCAGGGGGCAATGTTCTACGGCCATTTCTGCATCCTTGGCTGGTTCCATGTCTTCCTTGCCTGAATCAGCCTCTCCCATTCCCGTTTATACTTGGCCACTCAGCTCCCACTCACTTTGACAGATCCCATCTCGCAGACCCTGGAAGTGCTTTTCCCACTATCTCTGTAGCCTTTTTTCTCATCGGATCCTGCCTGTGCATTATCATGACGTCGGGAGTCTCGTGCTTATATGCATGCACACAGGCACCAGGTCTTTCCTTGAGGTCTTAATGTGGTAGAGCAAGGCAGGAACACTCACAGCTTAAGAGCGGACAGGCTGTGGTTTTGCACGCTGTCACACAGCTCTGCTTACTGACATTTAACCCTGGAGGCTTGCAAAGGCTGACAAGTATCTGCAGAAGATAAACCACAGTAGGAGAAGCAAGAAACAAAGCAATGGGGAGAGAACAATCCCCCTTTAGGCTTAGTGCAGTAAAAGTCCCTAAGCCCTGTGAGCTAAGAGTCCCTAGGCTGTTGACATGCTTGCACCCATATAAGGAATGTAGAATGCTCCCTCCAATAGAATTGCATCAACTTCCTTGCCTTGATGTACCCAAAATGTGCTTATGTATAAAAGTAAGAGCTCTGCTATGCTCGGGGCTCAGACTTTGGGAATTATTCCTCTGGGGTATGGTGCCTCTAATAAAGTTGCTTCCAGATCTCAAGTGTCCTGACCCTCATTTCCCACTACGTTACCATTCTGTTAAACCTCGGGAGACTCTTGAAAATGTATAAATGCAACATGGACGAGATCACAGGTCACAGAGAGAGGGATTCCATCCCCGCTGATTACGGGGTCTGCCTGGAGGACTGGGTGGAGGTGTCTCTGTGGCTGCATCCAGGCTTTTGGCTGCAAAGAATGCTGTGATCAATTAGTGATGCCTTACAAGAGCACAGGAGGGGCGAATGGGAGCATACGAGTCCTTTATGAGCAATCTCCTGATGACAGGACCTGTATGGGTTTTGACAGTCTACGGCTGTTCTCAAGGAAAAAAAAAATGAAATGAATATCCCAAGTGTCTGGTGTGGCCAAGGATAAACACAGATTAAAAGGAGCTTTTAGAAGAACCGGAACCAGCAACAGATTCCACTGTGCTCTGCGTTGCATCTACAGCTTTCATACCACCCTCCTCTGGTATGCATTACATAATGGTGCCCCTAAACCACCTTTTGTACCCTAACTCGAGGCTCTCAAACCTTAGCTTACAAATGAATTTTTCTAGGGTAATGTGTGCCAGCCAGTGGTTTACTCTTGGCAGCTAAATACGTCTGCACTCAGGTCTTTGGGCAATTCATTTGAATATTTTATTTCCTTTATGGTTTTGTAAAAGGAGTATAAAAATGAAGTTGTGGATTCCAGTGGAGGGAATGTGGCTCTGCTAAAAGTAATTGAAAAAGCAAGAGCATTCATTTAGACCTCTAAACAATAGAACTGCTTCAAAAATAATCATCAGCCACTTAATGAACCATGTCACTGTAGTGGTCAAGGAGTCACTTATGTAGGTTGCCTGGGCACGGCCTGGGTACATTTAGCCAGGGTCATAAGTGACCCCCCGCCACCTACCAACACCCTTGACACCCAGTCCACTCCATGGAGTCTGGGCAGAGCAAAACTGGCAAGGTTAGTCACATTAAGGCAGTCTTGCAGGTGAAGGACAAATCTCTTAAGATTTTGAGTAGGGGCTGGGGATGTGGCTCAAGCGGTAGTGCGCTTGCCTGGCATGCGTGCTGCCCAGGTTCGATCCTCAGCACCACATACAAACAAAGATGTTGTGTCCACCGAAAACTTAAAAAAAAATAAATATTAAAATTCTCTCTCTCTAAAAAAAAAAGAGATTTTGAGTTGTTCCTGTGTTTGACATGGTAATGTTCTGTTCCTGAAATTGTCTGAGCATGGGAGGTTAAGGTGGCTAAGGTGGAGAGATATCATGAATCTGGAAGAGGTCAGCTCCTGGCCATTGTGGATAAATTAATCTGTCACACGACAGAGCAACTGGAAATTATTCTGTGAAAGCAACAAATTGTTAGCCTCAACCTGTCTTTTTGTCAAGTTAAGCTCACTGACTGGGGACTGGCATTCATCTTGGAGGAAAACAAAATCAAAAATTGATATGAGATGCTGAAGATCTATCCTAGCTAGTGCCTAGAGAGCCTAATGAAAGTGGAGATTGTATAGTACTGGGCAGGAACCATCAAGCATTTATTGGTTGCTGGCCTCTTATTTATTATTAATATCAATTGCTGACCTCTTTTTATTATAAATATCAATTGCTCTTCTATGTTTGGCTTGTGTGCCCCTTTTCTGGCTCATATATGACAGCAAGAAATTATGTTGAATATGTGACATGTCAGTTGAACTAATGGTTGACTTGGAAACAGGGATGCAGGAGTTGGTGGCTCTAGGGACAATGCCATCATTGTCGTTGATTATAGAAGTGGGTGGATAAAATGATCCGACCTTCCAGGTTATGTCCACAGGACACATCATCATTACCCCCTGTTGGCCCCGATTTCCTACTTTCTGAGGTCTGGGTTGAAATCTCTGCTTTGTCACATATTCACGGAACAACTTAGCTTCTCTAAGAGTCTCGTCTCCCAGGTTGAGAAAATAACATGGCGTTCCTGTGGCTCTCCTGATGGGTGAAAATGTGATCTTGGAATCAGGCAGGGCTTGCTGTGAATCCCACGTCTGGTCACCATTTGTTGTTGGGTGACCTTGGACAAGTTACTGGTGACCTCTCCCAACTTTCTCGTGTGTAAAAAGAAGACAGCTACACCTTGTCAGGAAATGAAGTCCTGAACAAAGGCGGCCAGTGCGATCATCGTGTGTACCTGGCATAAAGCAAGAACTCTGCTTCCCTCTTCCTTCCATCCCCGTTTTCCATGTCCTGAACTCCTCTTATCCTCTGTGAGCCAGCATCTGTGTCACCTCTTTGGAGGAGCCTTCCCTGACTGCTCTTGTCACGAGCTGCTCCCTCTCCATCCTCTTTTGCCCTCCCCTGACTCCATGACCCATTATCTGTTTTCTGCATGTCTGTCTTTTCTACCAGTTGAAAGTCTCTTGGAGCAGAAATCCCATCCCCCGAGTCACCCTTATTTATACATTCCCAGGGCTTCGCTCAATGCTGGGCCCTTAGGAGCATCTGTGGTATCTGAGTGAGTGGAGCAAGTAGGCAGATGGCTGAGCAAATGAATGAATGAATGGAGCGAAGGACTGAACTCTCCTGGCCACAGAAGCCTTGGGCTGAGCAGGAGTGAGAAGTGAAACCAGAGCCAGGCTCAAAACACAGGGGTAAACTGAGTCTGCATCATCACGGAGGATCCTTCATCTCTGGGTCTGCGCATTTGCCGGGAAGGCCCGGACTGTCCTCGGATTCTCAGAAATATCTCTGGCTTCTTGCCAAGTTGCTGGTCTAAAGTGGTGGAGCAGTAGGCCCCGCCCCGGGGGATGCAACCAAGGCATTGGAGAGAAGGTGACAAAGGAGAAAATATCAGACCTGCAGGATACCAAGCCCCACAGGGACCTCAGATGGGAGGTGTGTCCAGTGCCTGCGTGCAGCCTCCAGGACTGAGATTCTGGTAGCGTGCGAAGATCTGCCTGAATCCATCTAGGCAGCATTTGTGCAGGGAAGGTTTGTGTGTCTTCCACGTGCCTCGGCTCTTAACCTGAATCTTCCAACAGAAGGGGTCTCTCAGGTTCATTGGATCCAATCACCTGCCTCTATAGCTGAGCAAGCTTAAATGACTTCAGGCCCATGCCAGCGCTTTTCTACCCCAGTTTTCTTTTCTCCCCTCTCCTCCCTCTCCACTCAGTTCTCCTCTTCTTCTTTCCCCCTCTCCTATCCTATCTTGGGATATGAAACTTTGATTTTTATTAAGAGCAGTATTTTTTTTCAAAACTGTGGGTTGTGGCTCATTAGTGCATTATGAAATGGATTTTAAGGATCGTGACCAGCCTTTTAGAAAATGAAACAGAGCCTGGCATGGTGGCACACACTTGTAATCCCAGTGACTCTGGAGGCTAAGGCAGGAGGATCACAAGTTCAGAGCCAGCCACAGCAACTTACCAAGGCCCTAAGCAACTCAGTGAGACCCTATCTCTAAATAACAATAAAAAGGATTGGGGATGTGGCTTAGTGGTTATGCACCCTGAGTTTAATCCCTGGTACCAAAAAAAAAAAAAAAAAAAGAAAGAAAGAAAATGAAATGATGGACAATATTACCCTGTGTCACACATGCAACTGATTTTGTGAAACTCCTTTTCAGCTCAGTGTGCACTGGATTGTGATAATAAATTTCTTTCCATGGGCTGTAGTCAAAAATGCTTGACGCGCAGTACCATCAAGCCGATTGTAGGCCTCAGTAGATATTTTCTAGAAGATCCAGTCCTTGAAGGGACAGTGGTAGGAGACAGTGCAGGACAACAGGCTGCATCTGGGCTCCATTCTTCTTGCTTTACTAGGAAATTATTCTTCCCATTGGTCCCTGCAGGGCCCACCACAGTCATCGTCTTTTTAAATTATTTTATTGTGGTAAGAATCTTAACATGAGATTTACCGTAACTTTTTTTTTTCTTTGCACTCAGTACTGGAGATGGAATCCAGGGCCTCACACATGCTAGGCAAGCACTCTACCTCTGAGCTACATTCCCAGCCCTCCCTTAAATTTTTAAGTGTGCTGAGCTGGGGTGGTAGCTCAGTGGCAGAGCACTTGCCTAGCATGTGTGAGGCACTGAGTTCAAGCCTCAGTACCACATAAAAATAAATAAATAAAAAATAAAGGTATTGTGTCCATCTGTAACTATAAAATATAGATTTTTAAAAATTAAAGCGGTCGTGGTAACACACACCTGTAATCCCAGCAGCTTGGGAGTCTGAGGCAGGAGGATCCCAAGTTCAAAGCCAGCCTCAGCAATGGCGAGGCCCTAAGCAACTCAGTGAGACCCTGACTCTAAAGAAAATACAAAATAGGGCTGGGGATGTGGCTCAGTGGTCAAGTATTCCTGAGTTCGAGCCCCAGACCCAAAAATAAATAAATAAATGAACTTTTAAGAGTGCAGTACATTACTGTTGACTCCTGGTACAGTGCTGGACTGCAGATCTTCGGAGCACATGCCTCTTACTTGATGGGAACTTTATGCCCAATGACAAATGACTCCCTATTTTTCCTCCCTCACAACCACCAGTTCAAGTTCACTCTTTGATTCTATGAATCTGACTATTTTGATACTTTGTATGAGTGAAATCACGCAGTCCACAGTGGGCTCTTGGTGTTGCATCTATGGATTTTACCCAAATGGATAGAAACTATTCTTTAAAACCTGAGGATGTAGACTTTTCCATTGCTGTTGTTCCCTAAATAATGCAGTCAAATGACTCTTCCCCCCCCCCCCCACGGTTTCATTGCATCAGGTATTATAAGTCATCTAGAGATGAACCAAGGGTCTCTGCAAATACTAGGCCATTTTATCATGTAAGGGCCATGAGCATCCGCTGATTTTGATACCCATGGGGCTGCTGCAGCCAACCTGCTTGGTTGCCGAGGGATGGCTATGTTTGTCTGTCTGTGACTGCGATACACGGATGAATAAAGAAAGAAAACACAGTGTGTACATACAATGACATACCAGTCAGCCTTCAGAAAGGACAACATGTGATATGCAGCAAAATGAATGAAAATTGGGGATGTTGTGCTAAGTGAAGTAACCCCGACATTGTCACCCCTTCTTGAGTCTGTGCTCTCCTTTCCCCGGGCAGGTTGTGTACGTCACTGCGACATTCCCCTACATCATGCTTCTGATCCTGCTGATCCGAGGGGTGACGTTGCCAGGGGCCTCTGAAGGCATCAAGTTCTACCTGTACCCTGATCTCTCCCGGCTCTCAGACCCACAGGTAAGGGCTGTCTGCTCAGTGTCACCCACAGCCAGTGGAGGAAGCTTTCTGCAGAGCCCCACCCCCAGCACCCCCAGAGGCTCAATGGCCTGTTAAACAAGTTGGAAACCTGTGGACCTCTTCTCAGGACACAAAATTTTAATGCATCCATTAAATTTGTAGGAAATCAAAGATATCAAAATACAGTTACATTTATAAAAGGCAAATTTGTCACATAGGATATATAGGCACTTTTTTTAACAGTACCTTAAATAGCAAGATCCACAAGCAGGTCTGACAACTACCAGTTGAGGATTCCTTATTCCAAGTGCTTGAGACCAGAAATATTTTAGAATTTGGATTTTTTTCTAATTTTATAATATTTGACTGTACATGATGAGATATCTTGGGGAGAAGACACAAACCGAAACACAAAATTCATTTGTTTCATGTATACCTTGTAGACATAGTTCAAAGGTAATTTTATACAGTACTTGTAACAGTTTTATGCATGAAATAGTGTTTCATGGTATAGGATTTTTCACTTGTGACAAATGGACGCTCAAATTCCAGAGACGCGGGTGGCTGAAGCAGGAGGATCACAAGTTCAAAGACATCCTCAGCAACTTAGTGAGGCCCTAAGCAGCTTAGAAAGATCTTGTCTCAAAATAAAATATAAAAAGGGCTAGGGATGTGGCTCAGTGGTTAAGCGCCCCTGGGTTTAATCCCCATTACCAAAAAAAAAAAAAAAGGTCAGATTTTGGATTCTGGATTAATGATGCCTGGTACCGTGATTTCAAAACAACTCTGAGCATACATGATATTTTGAGATGGCAGTGCCATAGTATGAAAATTGCCTGCACTTGCATTCGTAATTGAAGAAATAGTAAATAAGGAGTTAGTTGAAAGTGCAAACTTTTTTTTTTTTTCCTACCCAAGAGGACAGACCTCTGCAGAGGTGCATCTTAGTGAGAGAAACTTCTTCCTGCAGGGGTAGCTTGCAGAAAGAAAAAAAAAAAGAATTGGAGAAATTGGCTAACCTATTAGTCGTCTTTGGAAAGGCATTGACTGGCCTGAGTAGCAAGTACTAGTGTTTATGCCTAAGCTTCTCTAAGTGGGTGCATGGTGATGTGCCTGGGAGTTCATTAAACAAGAGATGGAGACTGAACACCTAACCTGCCAAGCCCAGTGGCTCTCGGCCTCCACTACATGGCAGAAGTTTCTGGGGAGCTTTTAAACATTCCAGTTCCAAGAGCACAGCCTAGAGCAATTAAAAGAAACTCTCTGGGGATCGTTCCCAGGTATCAGTATCTTTAAAGTTCCCCGGGCAATTTCATCACAGAAAATAACGTACTCAGAAGACATCTGGGTGGGCGAGGAAGCACCCATCTTTCTCTTAAACATCGATGGATCACATGCAATCTCTGTATAATCTTCAAGGAGAATTGAAACTTGCAAGAACTTGCAAACTTGAAACTTGCAATGTCAGGTCTGTGGTTTGGGGCCTCCCTGTGTTAGGGGAGCTTGGGTGGGAATGTCCGTGGAGTGCTGGTACATGGACCTCATCACAGTGAACGAAAAGGGACGGTGGAGTGGAAAGAGTGCTCATTTTTGTCTCAGTGTGCCCTGCCTTGCAGCTCAGGGCACCTCTAAGCACCTCAAGTGCATCCTGAGCTGTAGGCAGAATTCCCAGGAAGAAGGAAATTGGCTCGTGACTGTTGGTCTTGCCAAACCCAGCCTCTCGGGGCAGAGGCTCATCTGAAGAAGCAGCTTTAGAAAACACTGGTCTGTGTATTTTTTTGAGATCTGTACTTTCTCTGCCTTGATCCAGAGCAGATTTCCTCTTGTCTCTTCTGCTCCTAGACTTCCTTTTCCTGGTCTTTGGAAGGGGTGGTCCTGAGCATTCTCCAGATTTTCTAAATCTGATTAATCATCAGAATACCTGGGAGCATTTTTATTTATTTTACTTATTTTTTTAGTTGTAGTTAGACACAATACATTTATTTTATTTATTTTTATGTGGTGCTGAGGATCAAACCCAGGGCCTTGCACATGCTAGGCGAGCACCCTACTGCTAAGCCACAACCCCAACCCCCTGGGAACATTTTTAAAAAGAGATTCCAGGCCCCAACCCTGGAGATTCTGGCACCTGGGCATCTGTCTGTCTTTTTTTGTGTGTATGTGTGTGGTGCTGGACATAAAATCCAGGGCCTTGTACAGGCTAGACAAATTTCTCTATCACGAAGCTACATTTCCCAGCCCCTGGTCATTTCTGTTAAGAAGCTTCAGAAGGGATGAGGATTTATTTAGCTCAGTGGCAGAGCTCTTGCCCAGCATGCACAAGGCCCTCAGTTTGGTCCTCAATCCTGAGAAAAATAAGAAGCTTCAGAGGTGATTTTGATGATGGAGAAAAAAAAAAAAAAAAAAAGGTTGAAAATTTCGAGTGCTCTGGTGCATGCCTGTAATCCCAGCTACTCAGGAGGTTGAGGTGGGAGGATCACAAGTTCAAAAAATAAAAATAAAAGGTCTGAGCATATAGCTCCATGGTAGTGCACCTGTGGATTCAATATACAGCATTGCAAAAAAAAAAAATAGTTCAGAAAATCTGGTTGGTACCTATGACCTTAGAATCCTATACAGAGAGAGACAGACAAATAGGAGCACAGAGGTAAGGCCAAGCCATTCACCGTTCATCTCTTCTGCCCTAATCATCCCAATTTCCTATCATTTCCTTCCTTTCAGGCCCCGGCTTCCAGGCCAGTTGGTATCCGCAGGGCTGTTCTGGGGAGCAGTCACTTGGAGTATCAGGGAGCACACTGAACTGGGAGTTGGGAAGTGGGTTCTCCTGGTTCTGCCACTCATCCTGACCTTAGACAAGTTCCCTCCCTTTCCCATTCTGGGCCTGAGTTTCTCACTTGATGGTATGAAAGATTGAATTCAGTCTGTGATTTTTCAGAGTAGAGCCAGACAGGCCACTTTTGCAGGGGCTGGCAAACTATGGCCCTTAGTCCAAATCCATCCCTCTGCACATTTTTATTTTGATTCCTGTCTGCAGGAGTCCAAACACCTCTGCTCAGGTGTTTTTCTTGTTTTTCCATTAATAACAGATTGGTAGAATCAGCAATGCTCCACAATGAATTACACAATGAAACTCTATGGAGAAATAGAATAAGCTCTCCAAGGATGCATATAGAAATGAGTCTGTTGGTGGCTTAAAAATGCAAGGTGCTGAATAACTTTTTTATTAGTACATTGTAACTTTATATAATAGTCACATTGTTATATATTTGCACATGTGCAAGATTTAACAATATAATCTGACACTGAGTAACTTTTAAAGTTTCTGACATTTTTTAAAAGAAGAAGGACTTCAGAGTAGATATTCATGTTTGCTTGAATTTGCATAAATTAAATAAAAACTAATAGAAGTGATTATTCATAGCAAATGGGCCCAGAATTTAAAAAAAAGAAAAGTCTATTTTAATAATTCCCAGTCATATTTTCAGAGTCTGGAATTTTTATGGGGCATTTTATTGAGTGCAGTTATGTCTGCCTAACATGACCCATTGCAACCTGCAGAATTCCAGGCTCTCAGAAGGAAACGTGTGCCCTATGGATCACACAGCTCGTAAAAATGGTCTAGGTGTCAGCCTCAGTGGAATTCAGTATCCCAGGCACGCAAAAACAGCTACCTCAGGGAGTGCCACGGGGAACCTCTTAGAAGCTATGTTCCCAAATATCAGCCAAGAGCCAGCCTACAAGCAGGACTTCCCTGCATACCTGCAAAAACTCAAATATTTACTCTTTTGCTCTTCCTAGAAAAAGTTCGATGACCTCTGTCCTGGAGAATCCCCATGGGCACATGAGCAGGGAGAATGGCCTCTGACCCTCACATGACCCCACTCTGTCCATGTGGCTCTCTACTTCTGCTATCGCCACCCTACTTCAGGCCACCACCATCTCCCATTTGAAAGCTAGACTAGCCTCCCAACTGGTCTTCCAGAAATGACTTTTGACCCCTCTAGGCCACTCCCCATCTAGCAGCAGAGTGATCTTTTTGAAATGTGAATCCATCAGGCACCTATTGCTTATATCCCCTCTAGGGTTCCCTGTGGTCTTTGGAATAAGATCCAAATAGTAGGTCCCCCAACGTCTTCCAGAAGGCTCTTTGTTGCTGCATCCCCTGTTACACTCTCCCTCTTTCAATTCATTCCAGATAATGGCCTCCTTTTAGGATCACAAATACATGTGTTCCTTCTGCCTCAGGGTCCTTGCACATGCCTTTCCTATATTGGAACTGTTGACTCCTTCCCCCACAGAACCTGCCTTCCCCACTGTGGCTAACATCCACTCATGCTTTAGGATTCATTTTAACCAGCCTTCTCAAGCAAGTCTTTCTCAACTGCCCACCATGCACCATTACCACCCAGTACTCCATACTTATTTTCCAAAGTACCTATGTTTGCAGTGAAATATCTATATAATTATATGTGTATGTGTGCACATTTTTATTCATTTGATATCCATTTATTTAACAGGTATTTGCTGAGTGCCTCCTTGGTGTCAGACATGCTTATGGGTATTTAAGATATGGTAGTCAACAAAACGAATCCCTGACCCAGGAAGCTTATATCATAGTTAGGGCAGAAGGCACTAAACAAAATTGAAATGCAAAACCTAGAATCTACTAGACGGTGACAGGTACCCTGCAGACAAAGTAAGGCAGAGAGAGGGGCTGGAGTGCTGGAGAGAGAGGAGGATACTCCACAGGGTGACCCAGGAGGGCCTGGCTGAGGAGACAGCTTGGGACAAAGTCTCATCTGTCCTCCCCACCAGTGGCCCGGTGCCCAGTACATAGTAAGGTGCTCAGTAAATATTTGTTTCAATGAGTATAAGAGACAGAGCTCTTTCAGTGTTTGAAAATGTTGTGGTTCTTTTAACAAAAAGTCTAGTAACCTCAGGTTACCAAATCTGTAAGCTGTAATGTGCTTTGATTCTGTCTTAGTGATGGCAGGAAACCTAAGGGCATCCATGTGCATGTTCTCAAAAGCACCTGTTAATTGTCAGGGGAAGAGACAAAGATAGTGGTCTCAAGAGGGAAAGGGGAAAGAAAACTGCTTATAAAGCTGGGTTTTGTTTATTTGAAAGCCGGGGTGTGATGCAAGAAGAGCCCCAACATGTCCTGGTCAGCTGGCCCCATCTGTGAACATCCTAGACCATGAAGAGACAGGAGGGCTCTGGGTTCCATTCCTGCCTTCCCACTCTTGGTGGTGTGGTCCTGAGTTAGATCCCTCACCTCTCTGGGGTCAAATGCTCTCTTCCCTACAGTAAGGATCACAGGTGGTAGGTACCTGCCTGTCCCAGCAGATGGCCTTGAAAGTCAAATTGCCAGCAGAGCCAGGGGTGTAGCTCGGGGACAGAGGGCTTTAACTAGCATGTGCAAGGCCCTGGATTCCATCCCCAGCACCAGAAAAAGAAGGAAAGGTAAGGGGCAAGTCGAGCATGGTGGCTCAGTTGCTGGAGAAACATTATTTCTTGTTTTATAATTATGCATTTATTTAATTTGCATTAGGAGATAAACCTGGGACATAAAGGACATTAAAACCATGCCCTCATTGTTGTAATGGCTAGAATGAGGCCATATATGATATGTATATCTCACAAAACTCATCCATACCAACATGCTATGCATGCATGCATATATGTATCATATGTGATTTAAAAGAAAGATTTGTTTTAAAGGCAAATATTAAATAAACATTAGAACAAATATAGACAATGACAAAAATGGTTCAGGTGGAAAGTAGTTGGCTGTCATTTGGGACACAGTGCTGCTAGATGGATTCTTCCAGAGCTTTAGGCAGCCACAGAGTCACCCTGGAGTCGCCAGAGGCACAGCTCCAAGTCAGGGCAGGTTAGATGAGCTGCCTGCTGCAAGTATTTTCTCTCAGGAGGTCAGTATAAGGTTTGGGCTTATCTCTCTGGTTGACATTCTCCAAGTTCTGATTGTTTTTGCCCCTGGTATTTTTTCTGAGTAATGATCCTGACTTGGTTTCCCATGTGCACTTCAAACTGCACCAGAAATAAAAGTTCCCAGAAGGAGCAGATAGGCCCAGTTGCTTGGCTGGTCTGGGAGTGTGGATACCCCCATTTGTTTGGGGATAATCTTAAAGTTGCAGTATTTAGGCCTCCTGAGCCCGGATGCACTGAAGGGGTCACTTTGTCATTGCCAGAATCCTCCAGTGGCTGGCCAGTCAGGAAGGAAGGAAGGAAGGCTGATGGAGGAGGAAGGAAAGCCCCTGGGACCCCTCAGGCCTCCGGGCTACTCCATCCAATCCCTCAGGATGGGGCCTCCAGTGGACTGGGGGCTAATAGCAGGTAAAACAAGCACTTGAGGGGAAGAGCCTCCAGGTCAGATGCTGAGGCAATCCCGTGTACATCTCATCTGTCACCAGAGCCCAGCAAGTTTATCCCACCAGCAGTGAGGGTGCACCCAGGTCCTGGGTGCAGAAGCACATCTGCCCTCCTGTCTCCAGGAGCCATAGTCTGTGGGGAAGTGCAGGCTCACCGCTCTTCTTCCAGGTGGTCCCCATGGTCTAGGCAAGAACAGAGCTTCTGGAGCACCCTTGAGGTCCGTGAAGGGCGGGTGGCAACCTGTTGTCGGTGATCCCCATGCCAACACCTGCCAGCCGCACGTGCCTCTGGTGCAGCAGAGTGGAGTTCAAGTGCGAGTATCCACACCCTCCCTTTCCCTTTCTTGCCTTCTCATGGAGGAAGCAGGGAAGGCCAGTGGCTGATGGATCTGGCATTAGACAACACCTGGGTTCCCTGTCTCCTGGGGCCTGAGGGGCCAGCCAGTCCCTGTGCTGCCATCACAACTGGGGTGGTCCATGTCATCATCATCACCAGCATTGATTTCTCTCAAGATAGGCCTGGGACCAGAGGGGTAGGACATGTGCAGGTCACAGGAGAGGCTAGTCAGTCCCCAGGGCGCCTCCTCCCACTCCCCCATGGGATGCCAGGAGGATCCCCAGTCCCGATCTCCATTGCTTGCAGACCAGGGCCACTTCCCCTTCCCAGCAGGCTTGCAAGGGGCTTGAGGTTGCCTGTTCTTCGCTGCTGTGTCATTGACATTTCTGAAGGCACATCAGATATCTGGTGCAAAGCTCTGGACCTTGCTTGCCTCTGGGGTCCAAGAGGAAAGTCCCCACCCATCAGGAGCCTTCCTGGCCTCTCTGGGCTTCTGTGACAGGGAATCTGCTGGAAGGCGGTGCAGTGTTGAGACAGAGAGCACGTTCACAACAGCTCCCTCTGCCTCTCTCCCGACCAGGGAAGCCAGAGAGTTCCAGAATGGGTGTCCACAGGGAGCTCAGCCCACCAGGAGGCAAAGCGAGTTATTCCCACTCTCCCTCTGTGAAGCCTCACTCATCTGTAAAATGGGGTGATACCTTCTTCGTGGGTCGAGAAAGATAACCACGAAAAGTGTGTAAAAGCCCATCAGGGGGCTGGGGCTGGGGCTCAGTGGTAGAGCACTTGCCTAGCATGTGTGAGGCCCTGGGTTGGATCCTCAGCACCACATATAAATAAATAAGATAAATTTATTAAAATAAAAGCCCAACAGGGCAGGCACCCAGCCATAGTAGTCCCAAAGCTCCCTGACCACCATATGTAAATGTCACCCTCTTCTTCATCCTGGCGCATCCCATCCAGTCCCCTGGCTTGGTTCCTCCCTAGCCTCTTCCAATATCTCAGACACTGTTCCAACCACTGTTCTGTGTCTGTTCCATCACGGTGGAGTCTCCAGCCCCTGGGACAGCACCTACAACAAAGGGGATGCTCAGTAGATGTTTCTGAATGAATTTAAGGATGAAAGGGAGGGAGGGAAGGAAGGAAAAAGGAGAGAAGGAAGGAGAAAAGGAAAGGAAGGAAATTTCTAGCCAGGCCTGTGTTGTTTGGTGTTAGATGACGCCGCTCCCCTGCAGTGGCTTTGCTAATAGAACCTGATGTCAAAGGAAGCAAATTTGAGTTTTTCTGCCATTTCCCAGCTGGGTGACCTTTAGTCGGTATCTTTCCCCCTCTGGGCTCAGGGTTTCCACCTGTCCCTCAGGAGTAAGAATACCCACCACACAGGGTGGCCGTGAGGCAAATGTGCAGACAACTGCCAAAGCACGCCTGGTTCTCATTTTAGGTGCCCATGCCCAGGGCCTGGTGCATAAAAGGGTTCCAGGAACACCAGCGGTGTTCCCCATTTTGGCTTGCACCTTACTAGCTCTGGGCAGGACGAGTCCGGGCCCCACAGCCCAAAGGGGGGCTTTGAACTCGGAACCAAGTGCCTTTATTTTAGGTCCAGTAAATTAAGTTTCTCGTCAAGAACTTGAAGCAACACAGCAGCTCAGCCTCTTTGTGCCCCTGTAATTTGCATTCTGTGGTCTGTTATAACTTTCTAAACATCTATTTGTCTTCCCTGTCAGCCCTCTGTTCTCTCTGAAGTGTGGAGTGCTTCCACTCCATTTTTGTCCCCCCTCTTTTTTTTTTTTTTTTTTTTTTTTTACTTTCTTGCCTTTTCAGTCTTTGGGGAGCCAAAAAGGGATCTTGTAAGAAAACCCATTGTCCCTGCCCCAGATTCCTGCCACTCTCCCTCTGCATTGTGTTTCGAGTATGTATTTTCAGGGCAAGAACAGAAAAGGCCGGTCACAGGTCCAGATCGCAGGGTCTGCTTTCCCAGGGCACTGGGACACCCGTTTCCAGAGTGTGCCGCCAGGGAACCAGAGCCTGAGGCCAGAGGTGTCTGAATCCTGGGGCTGGGGCAGACCTCAGAACCTCAGATCTCTCCTACTCCCCCGCCACCCCACAGGAGGCCCAACTGGGGGAAAATAAGACCTAGTTCAAAACCCTACCTGCTGAACCTTGCAAATGTGACCATGGAATCTGCTGCCACCTGGTGGCAGTGTACTCTGATTCTCAGCCAAGGACCCAGGGAAAAAGAAACCACTTTCCGGGCTGCGGGAGCTTTCAAACCAAAATGTCTATATCAACCTTCAGTTTAGAGACATATGTAAAAAGATTGTAAACATCACCGATGCAGGGCTCACTCCCTGGACTGGAGAGCCCGCAAGGTTTCCTTTCAACATATTTGATTCTGGGTTTGGGTCACTGACTGTTTCCACCAGGACTGGTTTGCTGTGTACTGGGTTCCAGGCGCTGGAGATGTTCAGTCAACTCACACATGGTGGTTCTTTTCAAAGAAGTCCCAGGCTCTTGGGAGAGACACAATTAAGTGCCTGCAACAGTGGTGAAGGGCGGTTCTGGGTTGGAATCGACCTGGCCATGTGCTTCTTCGGGTCTGCAGTTCAATTCCTTGGGAATTAAAGATGCATTACTCATCTAACATCATGCACGAGGTAGCAGATCTTTCTTCTTTTCTTGGCTCCTTGGGATTCCTGGAGTCGCCCCCTGTGGGATTAGAATTCTTGTGTATACCCCACTGGGGTTCTGTGCATTGCTGAGATTCCGTGACGTTAAATAGTTCCACCTACAGGTTTGCTCAAGGTGAAGTTTTGTGGTTTCTAGTTCCAAGCCATTTTAGCAGCACCATATAATCAGCAATCTTGGTGAATGAAGAACTGCATGGGTATCTATAAAATTAGTGATACTGGGGGCTGGGGTTGTGGCTCAGTAGTAGAGCACTTCACTAATACACGTGAGGCACTGGGTTCAATCCTCAGCACCACATTAAAAAAATAACTTTAAAAGCTATAAAAGGGCTGGGGTTGTGGCTCGGAGGTAGAGCACCCGCCTAGCATGAGTGAGGCACTAGGTTCGATCCTCAGCACCCCATAAAAGTAAAATAAAGATATTGTGTCCACCTACAACTAAAAAATAAGCATTTTTTAAAAAGCTATAAAAAATTCTTTAAAGCATCATTCTCAGAACATTTAATAAAAAATTTCGTGATATTAGAGGCTGAGGATGTTAGCCCTGTGGTAGAGCATGGCTTAGCATATAGGGATTTGATCCCTAGTGTAAGAAAAGTGTAATCACATTAGTTAACGTGTACACCAGGTACTGTGCTTTATAAACATGTCATTTAATTTATCCAGTTTACTCAATCAGCAAATAATTATTAAAAAGATTATGTTCTGAATGTGGAGGCTAAGTACCATCTACAAGTAAAATTCCCATGACTTATAAGTCTTAAACCTGCATCTTCAAGGTTTGATAAATGAGGGGACTGTGGTTTACAGAGGCTAAAGTTTTCATAGTTAACCCTTGAACCCAGGTGAGCTGACTTAGAGGTCACAGGGTACAATGTGGAAACTCTGTTGGATCTGATTTTCTGACTTCTCTCTGTCTGCCCAGCCTTGGGCTGGCCAAGGTTGGCTTGGAGTCTTTGAGTATCCCAGACCTGGATGACTACTTCACCAGGTTTAGTCCCTATGTAGTGCAGAAATATCCTCAAGGATAATCTGCCTCTGATGGATCCCTCCTGCGATGGGGAGGCCTCACCTTCAAGTCTTTGGATATATTTGTAGTACCTACCTTAAAGTCTATGCTAATCCAAAGTCCTTTTTTTTTTTCCAAGAGAGTGAATCCTGTTTTCTTATTTTTTTTTTTTACTTGTCTGATAGTTTTTGATGAAATACTGCATTTTATGAGTATGCTGTAGACACTCTGGATTCTGTTATCTTCCCCAGGAGATTTTTAAATTTTAATGTTTTTTTAAATTATTGGCTAATCACCTTGAACTTGCTTAGGCTAGTTTTTTGAATGTAGATGTGTGGTAATCCAAAGTTGTTTTCCAAGCCCTTCGAACTTCATAGGACCCAGTAGGACTTGATACCATTCCAAACTCTGTGTCACTTAATAGGTCTTGTCAGGACATGGCTTTGCACTTCATTAAGCTAGGTATAGAGTCAAATTTGACACAATAACAGTGGTTCTCATCTGGGGAAACTTTGCCTCCCTGGAGACATTTGGCAGAGCCTGGAAATATTTTTTCGTGGTCAGAGTTAGGGGTGATACTGGCATCTCCTGAGCAGAGGTCACAGATGCTGCTGAAACATCCTACAATGCACAGGGGTAGCCCCCACAATGACAACAAAAAATTATCAGAGTAAAACGGTCAGTAGTGCCAAGGTCAAGAAACCTGTGGGTCATTCTGTGTCTCATTTGGGTGCCAAAGATGAAAATCTGGTGTGGACCGAATCTCCCCAGCCCAGCAGGCGAGAGCCTCAATCCTCTGGTGGTGTTCCTCTGCAGCCAGTGTTTGGCCCCCAGCCACTCTCCAGTGGAGTTTAGGTGGTCTCACACCAGGTGTCCAACGCCCACCCTGTCACAGCCTCATAGGAAACCTCCCCATGAACCTCTGCCCTACCACCCCATGCACCTCTCCCCTTCCTAGTGTCCCTTACTGTTTCAGCCATCCCACTCTTTATCCTCCTTCCTGTGCCTGGTGAGAGCACACAACTCTGCTCGAAGAACCCAGGCTTTCTGCACCCTGTTCAGGAAAAGTAGGCCGAGCATCTTGCCCCGAAGATTTTCCACTGCCGGAAAACAGCTGCCTCCTATATATTTTTCTGCTTTGACAGTTGCTGTGTCGGGAGCGCTGCTGTGATCCCAGTTACTCCAAACCAGAAACCAAGGTCTTACTCCCCTGCTCACCACCTTCCTCTACTAGTTGAGGTTAAAATCCAAACTGCTATCTGTGGTCAAGTCTAATGCCTGGTCCCCAACTCCTGCATGGCCTGGGGTTCATTCCTACTTTTGGATTGTGACAGCTGCCTGGGCTATGCCTCCTTTAACTCTTCCTGTGACTGGCTGTGTCTCATTCTGCAGGTTTCAGCTCCAGTGTCAGGTCACCTCTGTCCAGCTGAGCTCAAACATCCCCCTGTAAGTCTCCTGGCTTTAACAAAGCCCTGTTGTCCTTTATTCACAGCGCTGATGGCTTTCTGGAGTAAACTCCTGTGTGGATGTGTTCAATGGTAGTCCCCTCCGTTAGAATTTTCAGCACTTTGTGAGCAAAGAACGTGTCTGTCTTGTCTACTTCAGACTCCATAGCACCGGGCAGAGAGTCAGGTATGGGGGAAGCTCCTAGGCAGCACTGGATGGATGAATGGATGGTTGGTGGACAAATGGATGGATGGTGGGTGGATGGATAGATGGTGGGTGGATGGGTGGATGGTGGATGGATGGATGGATAGATGAACAATGGGGTGGGTGAATGGATAGTGGGTAAATGCATGGTAGATGAATGCATGGTGGATCAGACGGTCAGACGGTGGTTTAAATAAAGGAATAGAAACGGAGGAGAAACAAATTATTTCTAGTTGCACATCCTACAGAAGACTGTATGAATAGGTAGTCTTTGATGAGGAAGGGAGGGCTGCTTACTTAGGAAGTTAGCAAGGACCGGAAGTAGGAACGTCTACGTACGTGCAGGACTTGGTCAGCAGTTCACTGTGGCTATGGGATAGATTTTGTGATGCATAAGACGTAAGGTTAAAACGACAGACTGACGACCCTTCAGTGGGAACCTGAGCTGTGAAGCCAAAGGGTGGAGACTTCATTCAGTGGTCTATAAGGAAGCTATTGAATGTTTCTGAGCATGAGATTGGCATGAAAAGAGCTGAAACTTCAGATAGTTACTCAGACGAGAGGGAGGCTCAGTCAATCTGGGCAGCAAAGAGTACACGTTTTATTTTTTGTTTTGTTTTTGTTTGTTTGTTTTATTGGTTGTTCAAAACATTACAAAGCTCTTGACATATCATATTTCATACATTACATTCAAGTTGGTTATGAACTCCCTATTTTACCCCAAATACAGATTGCAGAATCACATCGGTTACACGTCTTAGAGTCACTGCTCTGTTTTCGAATCAACGGAGCTGCTTGCTGCTCCCTGCTGTGTGACCATGGGCAGGAGACTTGCCCCCACTGAGCTTCAGTTTCATCTCTTCCAGAGAGCAGGGTCCCATCTTTAATTCATCCCCTGCCCCCATGCAGACGTGGCAAGTTTAGATGAAGCCATACATGTAAGCTCCTCTAGATGTTATAGAAAACCTGAGCAAGTAGAGGGAGTGGGGAAGGGGGGTGAAAGAATTAGAGACACGTCAAATGACCTTCAGATTGGTGTGTGTGGGGGGGGGGGCGGGGCATCTAGCAAAGGAGGAGTCTTTGTGCTGTGGATGGAGAAGGCTTTGCAGTCTGGTAGGGGTATGAGAAGAAGCCCTCCAGCTGTGACATTGTGGGCAGCTGTGGCTGGAGCTCAGTGGTTGTCTAGCTGCTTCTAGAAGCTCAAAGTCTCAACAAATGAAAGAGATAGCAGGGTCACTTCAAAGAGACATCGGTAAACATTCAAAGTGCATGCATGGCTGTGCTCAGGAGCACAAGGGGTGAAACGGGTAGTGCCTTGCCCTTGAGGATTTTGCAGTCTCCTAGAGGTGAAAGCTGTCACCAGGATGTAGTCATAGCAAGGACCGGGGAGAGCTCTGGATAGCAATGCGCCAGGCTGCACCAGCACAGGAGAAGATGGACCCGGTGCCCATATCCAGAGATTCTCATAGGAGGCATTTTGTTAGAAATCTTGCCTCATGTTTATTCATCAGGAAAATATTTATGGAGCACCTGCTCTGTGCTGGGCATTGTGCCAGGCTCTGCTTTTTAAGTGAATCAACAAAAATGCACCAAGTTGTCTACTCCCACTAGACATTTGCTGGGCACTGTGGGGGAAGGGGTGGATGCGTAAGACATGGTTTCTGTTTTCTAGGACAGGAGTTTTCAGCTGGGGGAGGGTATTGGACCCTCCTTCCCCCAAACTGTATATAAAATATTGTGCAGATTAATGCTTCAGATTAATATATTTTTAATTTTTTTAGCAGTTTTGGGTTTACTAAAAAATTAAATAGCATTCTCAGTTTCCCTCATGTCTCAGTTTTCCCTATTATTGTTAGGATAGTCTATTATTATTATTATTATTATTAAAGCTGTATTGATACATTACTGTTAGCTAAAGACTAGTTTGCATTATAATCCCAGTGGCTCCGGAGGCTAAGGATGGAGAATCACAAATTCAAAGCCCCCCTCAGGAAAAATGAGGTGCTAAGCAACTCAGTGAGACCCTGCCTTTAAATAAAATACAAAATAGGGCTGGGGATGTGGCTCAGTGGGTGGTCGAGTGCCCCTGAGTTCAATTGCAGCTACCAACAACAACAACAACAAAAGACTTGTTTGCATTAGAGTTGGCTCTTGGTGTTCTACATTCCATGGATTTTGACAAATGTATAATGGCATGTGCCCAACATTATAAAATCATACAGAGCAGTTTCCCTGCCCTAAAAATCTTCTGCATTTTGCCTATTTAATCCCTACCTCCTCCTGAACTTGTTCCTATCTCTCTATTTTTACCTTTTCCAAAATGTTACATAGTCAGAATCATTCCATAGTTGGGAAAGTATGTTGCCTTTGCAGATTGGCTTTTTTTCCCCCCCACTCAAAAATTACTACCTAAAGTTCCTCCAGGCCACCCACATCAGGGAGCTTGTCACATGTGCTGACCTCAGGACCCATCCCAAATTGCTCCATCAGAATCCCCATTTTAGCAAACCCAGCCACCTCTGCGCCACTAGTGGATTTGTGCACACATGAAAGTTTGAGGAGTAAGAAAACTGTTACGGTGTGAATATGAAGTGTCTCCCAAAAGCTCAGGTGTGAGATGATGCGAGAAGGTTTAGCCGGGCATGCTGCCATGCACCTCCAATTCCAGCATCTCAGGAGTCTGAGGCAGGAGGATTGCAAGTTCAAAGCCAGCCAGTCTCAGCAACTTAGTGGAGGCCCTAAGCAACTCAGCAAGACCATGTATCTAAATAAAATGTAAAAAAGGGCTGGGGATATGGCTCAGTGATTAAGTGTCCCTGGTTCAATCCCTAGTACCAAAAAAAACAATAATAATACTCTAGAGAGCTGGGGCTAGAGCTCAGTGGCAGAGCACTTGTCTGGCACATGTGAGGCCCTGGGTTCGATCCTTAGCACCACATAAAAATAAATAAACAAAGGTATTGTATCTCACTACAAATAAAATATTTTTTAAAAAATTAACAAAGAAATGCTATCCATCTACAACTAAAAAAAAATTAAAAAGAAAAAGTTTAGAGCTGAAATGTTTGAGTTATAAGAGCCTTAACCTAATCAGTTCATTAATCCATGGATAGTGATTAAGTTGTAGGTAACTGTAGGCAGGTTGCGTATGGCTGGAGGAGGTGGGTCACCAGGGATGCACTCTTGGGCTTCATATTTTTTCCCTAGTGAGTGAAGCTCACTCTCTGCTTCCTTGTTTCCGTGTCCTGAGCTGGTTTCCTCTACCACACCTTTCTGCCATGCTGTTCTGTCTCACCGCAGGCCCAGAGCAATGGAGTTGGCCATCTATGGAATGGCCAACATTTAGGAGTTGTTCACCTTCTAGAACCACAGGAGTGACACACCATATCGAACTATTTAAATTGAAATTAAAGCCAGGTGTGGTGGTGCCCGCCTGTAATCCCAGTGACAGGGGAGGCTGAGGCAGGAGGATCGCAAGTTCAAAGCCAGCCTTAGCAAAAGCAAGGTGCTAAGCACTCAGTGAGACCCTGTCTCTAAATAAAATGTAAAATAGCACTGGGGATGTGGCTCAGTGGCCAAGTACCCTTGAGTTCAATCCCCAGTGGAAGGTAGGAAGGAAGGAAAGAAGGAGTGAGTTAAATAAAATTTACAGTTCGGTTTCTCAGTTTCACTAGTCAAGTTTCAAGCCATCCATATCCACATGTGGCTAGTGGCCACCATATCAGGGAGCATAGAGACAGCACATTTCTATCATTTCAGGAAATTCTATTGGACAGCAGTGATTTATAAGAAAAAAAAAAGACCCCAAAAGCAGGACAGTCTGTGGAAACTGGAGCTCAGATTGAACTGGGTGCTTGAAAATGGAGCATACTGTCAGCTCCTGTGAGTTTTGTCCTTCTGCCACTCGGGGGCCTGCTTATTCCCTGCAGAGTTCCAGGAATGCACCTTGAAGACTTAGCACCAGAACTGTGGTGATGGTTGCCTAAGGCATTAAGGGCTAAGGCTAAGATTTACCTGTGAAGTGCTGCAGGAGGCCATGGTGGCTGCATGTGCAGTAGCATCTGAGTGGGAGGAACCGGTCTTCCCTTGAACACAGGGAAACACGAGAGATGTAGGTGCTGACTGAGTCATTGTGACCGTGACGAACTTTACTCTTTCTGAACAAGAAAATACCCTAGGACACGAATTTCCCTCCAAATTCCATACTACTGTCCTCATCCCTGTATTATAAACTTCTTAATTCTGCTTTATTACTTCTTAAGACTCAGTACTTGGATTTTACAACATGATTTACCAATTTCTTCACTCTTTATTTTCATTCCTCTCTACAGGATTGAATTTTCTTCTTATTGAAGTACATTCTCTAGTACTTTTTTTTTCCCCACAAGGACCTCAAGGAACTAATCACTAATGGTGTGTTATCACCCTCTTGGCTTGAAAGACGTTTGTTTCACTAACTCTCAAGTGGTAGTTTAGCTAGGTATGGAATTCCAGAATGCTGTGGATGTCTGCATGTGTGTGTGGTATTGGGGATTGAGCCCAGTGGTACTTTACCACTGAGCTACATTCCCAGCCATTATTATTATTTTTTTCTTTTTTATTTCAAGTCAGGATCTCCCTAAGTTGCCAAGGCTGACCTCAAACTTGCAATCTTCCTACCTCAGCCTCCTGAGTTGATGGTATCATAGATGTGCAGCACCATACCCAGCCACGATGGTAATTTTTGAGTTACGTTTTTGAACTTGGGTGCTCCTATTGTGGGAGCAGCATATGGTCATAATCATACCTGGCACTTCCATGCCGAGTCATAGTCTTTAGGATAGGGTTCTCCATCTTCTTCTTCACTATAAGACATTCCCTTTCTGGCTTCTAGCTTTTTGCTGTTAGCCTACTCCGCTTTTTGTCATGCCTAGAGCCTGTAATCGTAAATCTGTTCTTGGAAAGGAATTTAAATCCTAGCTTTTTAGGCTTCTGTTTGGTCCCGTGGATTGGTGGGTCTAATCCTCCTCCTCAACTTTCAGCTTTATCTCCTCTTAATTCTGGCATCTGGAAGAAGTTGCTATCTTCCTTTCAAGCCAGGCTACGAATTTAAAATGGCAATTATTTATCATATGTGTTCTGTATTTTCCATAATTTTTAAACTGTCAGCATTTGCTTCTGTGTGTGTATGTATATGTATGTATGCATATGCATATGTTGTAGATGGACATAATATTTTTATTTTATTTATTCGTTTTTCTGTGGTGCTGAGGATCAAACCCAGTGCCTCACTTGTACTAGGAAAGCACACTACCACTGAGCTACAGCTACAGCCCCCTATCTCTAGTCTTGATCATGACAGTGAGTACCCATAAGTGATCCAAGGAGATTCAGTAGAATGTTCAAGTAACAAATTAATATTAAAGGAAATATTTACCCCCTAGTCATGCACACTAAATTCAGTAGCTCAGTTTTAATCATAACATCATATGTTCTTGGTGAAGAGGTCCTATTTAATAGTGTCCATGATTATGTTTTTGGCACCAAATTTGGTTTCTTACACATAGAGTGAAATTATATCCATCAAGATAACTGGGCAAAGAACCACATGTAGCTCATTTATTTGCTCCTTTAGCAAGTTGGAAAACCAATAAATACGTCCAGCTGCAGCTTTTGTAGACGAGTAGCTGAGTTATCAGAGAGAGGACATGGGTCAGTGGTGCCACCGATGGTGCAGAACTACACCGGGTCAGAAGAATCCCCATTTGAAACATCTGCCACCTTTCCAACTTTTGTGAATCTGTTTCCTCACCTGTGAAATGAAGAGGTCCAACCCATGTGGAATCAGGTCCTGACTCACTAGCTCTGTGACCTTGAGCAGGTTGCATAACCTTCTGGGCTTCCGTCCTATAAGTGCTACCCTGTCTACCTCAAAGGGTTGTGGAAACTATCAGACCCACTGCCTTGTAGGAACGAGCTCTGAGAAATACAAGGGCTGCCAAGAGGTGGACGCAACTCTTATCACTGAGAAGCCGAGACCAGCTTCTGTAAGTCCTCCATGGTTCAGAAGGCATGAGCTCTGCAGGCTCAGGCTGTTCTGATGATTTCTGACCCAGCACAGCTTCAGGAGAGAGCAGGGATTTCTTCTGTCCGTCAGCTGCAAGCTGACGGGGCTTTGATACCTCTTGGTTTGCTGGGACTGTGACATTTGATGTCCTCCTCTGTGAAAACTCAGTGGCGTGTGAATCTCGTGTTCCATTTCTCTCACTTCTCATATGCGAGCCACACACTGGAACACCCTGCAGGGCAAGTGCCCAGTGCCGTGTAATGTTCGCGACGAGGTCAGACAGAGCTCTGCTCCTTGATCAGAGCCTTAGTGATGTTCCAAATGGCAGAGGCCAGTGGGCTCAGCTCAACCTCGGTCATCGCATTTCCCACCCGCACCCTCAGGAGGCAGTCTTGCATGGTGGGAGATTTCCCAGCTTACAATCAGGGGACTCAGCTCCGTCACCAGCATGGAGCAGCTACTGTCCCTCCCTGGTGCCAGTGTTCCCTCAGCCATAAAACGAGGGCTCTGAGTAAAATCACTGGTTGTCAATCTTCGTACCCTTTATTTTTGTCTCTCCCCTTTAACCCTGCCCCGTGGGCTGCCTCATGCTAGCAGGAAGCTCCTATTAGCAGTTGTATACGTCTGATTGATGAAAGGTGACAAAGCCCAGGAATTAGTCCTTAAAACGTCCTTTGGGAGAAACAAAGTTCCGAGAGAGAGGAGGTGATTTTATCTGTGGTCAAACCGATGTTTTTACATCTTGTGTTAGCTTTCCATCGCTGTGACCCGAAGACCTGACAAAAAGGAAAAGTATTTGAGCTCACGATTTCAGAGGTTCAGTCCATGGTCGGTCAGCAGACTCCATCACCTTGGGCTCAAGGTGAGATAGAGTATCATGGCAGAAGGGTGTGGCAGACGGAAGCTCATGGCAGTCAGGAAGCAGAGAGAGAGCGCACAAGTGAGTGCCCGTGAGTGCTCCAAGGACAAGATATGAACCCCCAAAGCATACCCCCAGTGACCTACTTCCTCCAGCCACATTCCACCTGTGTACAACTATCACCCCGTTAGTCCATTCAAATTATTAATCCATCAGATAGATTCATCGACTGATTTGGTTACAGCTCTCATAATCTGATCATCTCACCTCTCCAAACATTGTCTCTGGACCTTTTGGGGGAACACCTCATATTCAAACCATCACCCATTATAAGTCATCTGACAAGGGGAGAGTTTTATCTCTGAAGTTACACAGATGACAGTGAATTAAGATTTCCCAAGGTCATGGAAGTAAATAGACCGAAAGGCCTGAATGAATGTCATTCTAAGCCAGCACATGGTTAGCCTCCTCGGGGTGATCCCTGGCTGCTCTTGATCATAACCCAAGAGAACCAACCAAAACATGGATCGCATCTTACTCAATTCTGCTTTCCCAGGGGCTGCTTTCCCAGGCTGATAACAGGTGCTCATTAAATGCTTATTGTCAGATGCGATCATCGAGTCAGAACCATACTCCTTCCCGGGAAGGTGGTACCATCATAATTGTTAAAACCTCCAGACAGGTGACAGAGCTGCTGGAGAAGACCCAAAGTGGGGGAAAAAGAAAGGGTTCCTTAAGAAAGACCAACGAAGGAAATAAATAACAGACATGGGCTTCTTCAGGGAATGCCTCGGAGAGAGACCCACTGTGGAAGGACGTCCTAGAGTCATGCAGGGTGACACTCGTGGAGGCAAACTTGGCCCTTCTTGTTCCTTACTGTCCTTTCTCCCTGGAAGACTGTTCCACCTCATCCAAAAGGGAATTTGTGACTAAAAAAGTCAGGTTTAAGAACAGCTCAGATAAATCCCCACTTCACAGAGGGATGACAGCAAGAGTTCAGAGTTGTTTTTGATCTTTAACGTGCTGTCACGGAAGAGACACCCAAATCCCAGAAATTTCTTAAATTTTCGGGTCAGTGACTGAACACTGGTTCTGGCTCCTGGCATCACCTGGGCAGGGCAGGGATTGCCTCGGTTTACCCCACTGATGCACAGGGCATCACAAAGTGCGTCTTCTCAGCAGATCATCCCTGGGAGTGTCCCCCCTCGCCCTCCTCCCTGACCCCGCCAGTCCCCACTGCTGGGATGGGAGTCTCCCTCTGCCCCACCTGGTGGGTTCTGCCACACAGGGAACACCCACGTGCCCACCCGGTGCATGCCACCAGTGCCATTCCTCTCCATCCACCTTGTGACAGACCTCTGCAGCCTCCTCTCCACCTGTCTTAATTCTTCCTACATTTCAAAGTCAGACGTAGGCGTCAGTGCACTTCACCACCACCCCCAACCGCGTCGGCGTTCATCTCTCAGTGTTGTTCTGACCGACCACGTCAACATCCATCTCTGGGTTTGTTTTTTAAATGATCCTTCTTGGTCTTGCTGCTCAAGGCAGAACCCTGGGGGAGGCGCCGCGGGAGGCATGAGGAGTGAGGACAGGAGTTCACTCCCGGTGGCTTTGCCCCAAACCCAAGGCCATGTGTCCCAGAGCACCCTTGGGAGGGAGTGATGTGGCCGCCTGTCAATCCTCCTTTGTCGCCCTGGAGTTAGCCACCCGTCCTGTTGGCTCATCCTGAGAGACCTTGCAGTGGTGAGGACTATGGCCTCAGGGTGGGTGGGGTGTCCAGCCGCCCCACTGTGCTCATTCAGGCACCCCCGACTGCTGCTCCCGCTGCCCTGGGCACATGGGGCTCCTGTGTTCATTCGACTCCCCAGTATCTGACTTTGCTTAAAGCTGTCCACTCTTCCCTTCAGAGGAGCAGAGGATAGGCGTGCGAGCAGGTGGCCGTGTGACCTTGAGGGCTGGCAAGAATTCTGAGAGGTAGAAAGAGAACAGTCCATGGGAGGAGGCAGCCGGTCACCCGGTGTTGAAAAACAAACTCTATGTGATTGCTGGATCCGTGGACATTGGAAAGTCCAGCAAGGCATGGGGGCTGAGAAGGGACACAGGTGCCCAGCTGCTCTGCCCAGTCCCACCTCTTGGTGGAGGTAGAAGTGAGGGCTTGGGGCAGGCACAGGAAGACAAATGCCATGTGATGTCACTCAACTGTGGGATCTAAAAACGTCAAACTCATAGATGCAAAGAATAGAATGGTGGTTACCAGAGGCTGGGGGTGGGCACAGACTGAGGAGATGCTGGTCAGCAGACACAGACTTCAGTTGGATTGAAGTGAGTTCAAGAAACCTGTGGGACAACTTGGTGACACTTATAATACCTTTCCCTCTACCTATACATCTGTGGCTCTGCAAGTGCAGGTCAAATCAACCTTGTATTGAAAATATCTGTGCCTCCTGGGCAAGCTGCTTGTCTAACTCGTTGTTCCTTGGGTACCTGCTAAGTTCCAGGAACCTACGCAGAGGATGGGGGGTGTCTTAATCATCTGTATATTCTGCATGCCTGGCAGATGTATAATGCTCAGAAAATGTTGAGGGCCATAGTCCCACTGACTGTGAAGCTTCCTAGCAGCAGAAAAACCCAGATACCTTGTACCCCCAATTCCAGTGCAGTGCAGGAATTTCCTCACCTGCATCCCCAATTCTTGGTTACCTCTAGCCACAGGGGGCTCCGCCCAGTGCTGGACTCTCAGCCAAAGAGGAAGCTCTTCCACTGTTGGCTGGGATGGTCTCCATTCCCCAGCCAACATGGATCCCCTCTGGAGGCTCCTGGGGGCAGAATCTGGGGCATGTTCACGTTCACTGTCAGAATTCTACAGGAACGGAGGAGCACCTTCCTGCTTCCTTGCTGTAGCTACCAGGGGTGTTTTCCTGCGTGGGAACTTCCAGCCAAAGATGCACTGATGGATAATAAAACACCATGGAGCTCTGGAAGGTCCATTCCATCCCCTTGCTGAAAAGCGTCCCTATTAGGAGCAAAGGTCCTCTTTGCATCCCTTGTGATTCTCACGGGAGGCTGGTGTGGCTTCTCGAATCCATTCCAGGCTCACTCCTAGTACTGCCCAGGGCAGATGGCTCCAGAGAGACCAAGGGACTCCGAGGGGTCCTCAGATGGAGCTCCCTAGGAGTTCTCCACTGCCCCTAGGAGAGGAGATGTTGACCCCTCAAAGGAAGCTGGGCAGAGCCATTTCCTGACTTCCTGGGCCTTTGTTTATGCCATTTGCTCCACTATAAGAGACTTCTGTTTCCTTCAGATTTCTAGGCAAGGATAAGTTCCCCAAATCCAATGAAAACATTACCTCCATGAGCATGATGTCATTTTCCTTCTGTTACAAGGACTCTTGACCCTAGTGTTTGACTTGACGCTGGTCTCTAGGGTGGGGCAGGAGCTTATACATCCAAGTGGTCCAGTATCTTTCTGGGCTTTCTGCAAAGAAAATGGGCCAAACTGATCCCAAAATATCAAAATATATCCTTGCCTGGAATGTCTGGGCTGGATGGCCCTCTCTGTCAGGTTTTAGCTCGCTCACCATCTCTGGTAGTAGACATCTCTCCCCATAGCTGGACTGAGAACAGAAGAGTGCTGGGATTGATTAGCAATATCTGTTCCATGCATGGGGATGGGGGGTGGGATGTGCCTGACACATATTAGCCCTCTCCATTGCAAATCCAGCTTTCTTATTTTACAGATTGAATGACAAAAGCTAGGAGAAAAGAAAAAAAAACTTTGGGGACACCACACAGGAACTTTGGGGGCAAGCCAGAAGGGGAGCCAGGTATCTTGTCCCTTTCAACCCACCAACTCGCCTCCCTTGGCCTTATAGTTAGGTCTCTCCCTGAGCCCTGAAGCCTCCCTTCCCATGTGCTGGAGACTCTCTAGACGCTCAACGAACGTTTCTCTAATGCTGACGCAGTGCCAGGCAATGCGGGAAATGCTGGGGGTGCAGCTCTGTGGACACTAGCCTGGCATGTGCGGGTCCTGGGTTTGATCCCCAGCACTGAAAAAAGAAAAAATTCTTAAAGATCTTCATTTCTTTGCCTGAGGCAGAAATGCACCCAGAGGTGGCTCCCTCTCTAAAGACTAGAGCATCTGCTGTCCCATGGCTCTTGCAGGGCACAGGGCATCCCGGCTCGCCATTTCTCTCTGCCTTTGAGCCAATGCCATGGTTATTAGAGGACAGAAAGTGGCTGCAGGGGGCAAGGATGAGGCTCCCTCGCAGGGCCTGCTCGGCGGACGCAGGAGAACGTGCCAGCTCAGGGCTCAGATGAGGAGCTCCAGTCTGGCTTGGCCCAAAGGACCCTGGCCAGGTGCTGCCCTGTGGGACGTGGGTTCTGCAGCCCCACTGCTGCTGCCAGCTCGGGTCCTCCTGCCTCAAGGTCATTTGGAAACCGACGGGGTCATACTTAAGGTTGCCACTGCAGGTACTCTAGCCTCTTAAGGTGACTGCAGGTACCTCTAGCCTCTAGAGAGTGGAAGCCAGTGAGATAAATAATTGTTATGGAGCTTCCAAGAAACTGAGGCACCATTATAACCCCCTCCTCAAACCCTGATCAAGTCAGAAAGATTTTCAGACATGTCACTCAAAGTAACAGGGAGGAGTTTATTGAAGGCTAGAATTATTCTCTTAACCTTGTGTTCCCATCAGCCTCATCTGTCTGTTCCCCAACACAATGAACAAGACAGTCTTACTTGATGAATTGCATTATCCATATGCCAACAGCAGGACTGGGAGGTAGCTCAGTAGTAGAGTGCTTGCCTAGCATGTGTGAGGTCCCCTGGTTCAATCACAGCATTGCCAAAAAGGGGAAGGAAAAAAAAAAAAAAAACTCAAAATGCCAATAGCATCCCCTGGTGAAATTCTGCTCGGGGGGGAGGCCTTGGCCCAGAGCAGAGCCCATGAGCCTGTGTGGGCAGCACTGGAAACGCTCTGGGCTGAGAAGTCACAGCCCAGCCTTGCTGACACTTGTCATTTCTCTGAATGTCCTCCATTTAAACTCTTTAGCCAATGAGGCTCAGGTGTCCCCTGTGAGGGGTTAAGGGGTGAATATGCACACAGCGCCCCCAGGATCCTAACCACATAAACCAGAAGTCACTGCCACCTGCCTGGTGCCCGCAACTGTCCACCCACTTCCTCTGTTCCCTGTGCCTGGGACATGGCTGTCCAGCCTCCCAGGCAAAGCCCCAGCCACAGTGTCCACCTGCACGCCCCAGACGCCCCCACCAAGAGACAAACAGCTTCTCACCGCCCACGGTGCAGACCTTCAGCCCAATGACACTTTACTGGCAGGGTCCCCCCGGGTCTGCCCCAGGGCTGGCTGCCCGGGGAAGGGCTTGGCAGCTGAGCCAGAGGCCACAGGACATGTCTCCAGTGGGCTTCCAGGCCAAGAGCCTCAGCCCCTTCCCACCACTGTCCCTGCTGGCCCTGCCCGCCTGCCCAGCGCATTAGCATTTAAATGCATCCAAAGTCATCTCCACCAAAGCCTCTTCCCCCATTGAAGCCACTGGGGGGGGAGCATTTGAATCCTTCTCTCCGACTCCCCTTCCCTCAGAATGGCCATACTGTATTCATCTGCTTCTGTATGTGGCATTAGCAGAAAGAGGGAGAGAAGGCGCCTAGCAACCCAGAGGAGGCTGAGAAAGAGGTGGGAAGGAAGTGATTTTCATGTAATTATTCACTTCGACAAAAGCCGTTGTCAGGTACACACTGGAAACACAGCTGTTTTATTATTCTCCTAACCTACTTTTAATCTTTTGAGAATCCTTCCCAATATAAAAGGCAAAAAAAAGAAAGGGCTTAATTCAGCCATTTTCTGCCCGGGAGCCGTATAAGTTATGTTTTTGCCTCAGCTGAAGGGCCCCACTTAACAAAAGTTGTGTTGTTGTGTTGTTTGTACGTGTGTGAGTACGAGAGTGTGTGTGTATGTGTGTGTGTGTATGTGTCTGTCTAAAAAGAAAATGTTAAAGAACGAAATGGCTGTGAGCCCTGAGCACAGGGAGGGCTCCCAAGCCCAGTCCTGGCTCCTTGGAGCCAAAAGCCAAAAGCCGCATCTGCTGTTGGGGCTGGTGGTTTTCATGATCTGCTTGGCCAGAGCGTGGGGAACACAAGGAGCCGAGGAACTGCGAAATGTTGACTCTTTCCACCCATTACTGGTGCCTGCGCGCATGGCCCTAGGAGGCAGGTACCTCTGCTCTAGAGCTGCGCAGCCACAGTATTTGGTGCATCTTAGAAATCCGATTAGCTCACCTGGTGTGGAAGGAGACTGGGATGCTGGGAATAGCCCAGGAGCTGTTGTGATAGCATCAGCCACCAGAAGAGATCAGAAAGAGGGGATGGAACACACTTTCTATCCATTACATCTTGAGCCAGAGAGGCTCAGAGAGGTGAAGAAACTTGCCCAGGGTTTCACAGCAGGTAAGTAGAAGAGCAGGGCTCCACCCTGGGTCTGCTGGCCCCAAAGCTTTTGTCCTTTTCATAAAGCCCCTACAAGGGTCAGGAGGAGGCACCTGATGACAATCTTGTTTCATCTGGTCCCCTTGTGCACAGGGTTTTGGTCAAGGGCAGTCCGTGACTGTGCACATTGGCCACCACACATCTCTTTAGAGATGAATGGACCAGGACTTCCCCTCTCTGGCTGCTGGCTTTCTCATCAATCCAAAGGAGATAATAATAGCAGGGGCCATGACTGTGAGGATGAATGAAGCGAGTTTAACATTGACAAAGCGCCCATGTGTTGAAGGTCTAGTGAAGGCCATTGACTTCACTGCCAGCACCTCCTCCCACTGTGCTTTCCCAGCGGGATGCACCGATGTGTGTTTGTCACCTCAAGGCATCAGTGCAGCCCACTCTGGGATGGCCTGCTGGGCCAGCTTCCGGGCACAGCCCTTTGGCCCTGCCCAGTAGCTCTGTTTGCAGACCTGAAAGCATATCTCTGCAGAAGCTTCTTTCTGTAGCCTGAGCCGCCTTGTATGCCCTAGCAAAGCTCACCTTCTCCTCCAGCTCCCTTTGCACTCCCCAGGGCAAGAACTGCCCCTTCACATGGGAAGGGCGGGGCCCTGGCCCCCAGTGCCCTCCTCTTTCTGCTCCTCCCCAAACTCGACCCTCCCCGCCCGATGGTGTCGGGCAACATCCCTGTCTTTGCTTATTGCCCGTCTGTCCTGCTGGAGTGTAAGTAACTTGCAGGGAGAAGCTGGGTAAAGTTTGGTGCCTGCTGCAACCTTAACTATAGGAACTATGCCTGGCACATGTGCATATTTATTGTGGGGGGAAAAAAGAGCCTTTTATTTGATCCAGATTTTCAAATATCTACAGGGATGATATGTAGACTTGGGAAAGGGCAGATTTTTTTTTTTTTTTAAAGAGAGAGAGATAGAATTTTTTAAATATTTATTTTTCAGTTTTCGGTGGACACAACATCTTTGTTTGTATGTGGTGCTGAGGCTCGAACCCGGGCCGCATGCATGCCAGGCCAGCACGCTACCGCTTGAGCCACATCCCCAGCCCAAGGGCGGATGTTTGAACAAGCGTCTCCTTCTCATTATTGCTAGTGGCTGGGCTTCTGAGTCCTCTCCTGGGCTCCTGCATGGTGTCTAAGAGCTGAACCCTGTGCCCACAGTGACGTGTGCACCACCACTGTGGATGACAATGCCCACCTTGGGCGGCGCTCAAGAGACATAGTCTTGTAAACTGTAAAGTGCCATCCTTATGGTTGGAGGCATCCATCGTGACAAATGGGACTTCTGAGTGTGGGGTGGGGAAGAATTTGTTCACATCCACCACCGGCACGTCCTTGCTTCTGCCAGCAAATGTCATTGAGGACCTATGCCGCACAGCCCTGTGCTAGGTCTAACTGGGACGGCAGGTTACACCCTGATTCATGCTCTCTGTACCTACTCTGTACTGGGTACTCGAGAACCAGCTCATTAGAACCAGTTGCCCTGAAGGAGGTGAGGTTGCCCCAGCGCCAGAGGGTGGGCCCACCTCCTCTCAAGGGGTTCCACTTCCCTATTCCCATGCAAATCTGTCCTCCTAACTTCCGAAAGCGGACCGCCTCCGTCTGTGCTGCCAGAACGCCCCCCCATTCATTGCTGCAGAGCATGGGGAGTGATCAGTTGCTCGGTGGCTGACCCAGCTTCCTTGGGGTTCACTTTCTGGAGATTATTTTCCCTTCAAATTGTGTTGGGAAAAAAGGAGAAAGGGCTCCTTTCTCTCTGCAGGTTCCTGGGAGATGCTGGTCAATGGGGCTCAGAGTGGTTTAAGTCCCAGCCGAGACTCCAGGCCTACTCAGCAGACCACATGACCCCTGCTTTTCTCCAAAATGTAGAGCCAGATCGCCATGAGTGGGTTCAGACCCAGCTCTCCCCTTAACAAGCTGTTTGACTTTCTATGGATCCATTTTGTCTTTGGTAAAAATGGCGACTGTGCTATTTAACTGGTGAGATCATTAGACAAATTATGAGATTTGCACATGACAGCCTCGAAGACATAGTAGGCTTCATCAGATGTTAACCCGAGTTTCTCGCTTCCTAAGGCACCATCAGCATGAAGGACGGGTCCATGGATGTTGCATCAGCCTGTTCTCTTTTCTCAGCGCCCCGAACCCTTTCTTCTTTAGTCCACTCATGCCAGTGGCCACCAGGATTTTGTCCGATCTCTCCGTGTTGTAGAATTCCTAGTTGAAGAAAGAAGTTGCCTTAAGTGAAACAGACTTGAGGTGATACCTTAGTAGATAGAGGTAATGCTCTGTGTCCACCAGCTATTTTTTTTTTTTTTCTCTTCTTGGATAAGTTGGAAGTCTTGCCTGTAGGTTGGGACCACGTGGGTTGGCTCTAGTCAACATATGTAGGCAGAAATGACCTAGCAACTCCCGGGGCAGGCTCTTTTGTATCCTCCAGAAAGCCTCTGGCTCTCCGTTCCTCTGCCTCCTAGGCTGTGTTGGAAGCTGGTATTGAGATGGCGTACAATAAGAAAGTAGGAATTCGTGTCTGGCCAGTGATGGAGTGGAAGAGAGTCCCTTCACAGTCTGCGTGCAGCTTTGTGTAGTGGGTTAAGCCACTAAGGTTTCAGGATTTAATGTTTAACCCAGCACGGCCTAGCAGTATCATCTTAACAAATATAGCAGCTCACGGATGAGTTAATCAGCCCCTTTCTGGACTCGTGGCAAGGCTGACTGTGTATGGGGGGGCTGTTGCATTTTTGCAACCACAGGCATATGGTCACAATCTCTCTCCTGTCAGTCTGTTAATGAGCTCAGTGATGCAGAATCCATGTGAAGACCTAATGTGATTCTTCATGGGACTTCTTCAAGAAATCTAATGCTGAATGTTCTCAGGCTTTGCTGTTCTCTACAAGCATGTGCCCCAGCAGGAATGTTGACATCAATGGGCAAAGGAACTGAACAGACACTTCACAGAGGAAGAAATGTGACTGGTCAGCAAATATATGAAAAAAATGTTCAACATCTCTAGCAATTAGAGAAATGCAAATTAAAACTACATTGAGGGGCTGGGGCTGGGGCTCAGTGGTAGAGCGCTCGCCTAGCATATGCGAGGACCTGGGTTTGATCCTCAGCACCACATAAAAATAAATAAATAAAAGTGAGGATATTAAAAAAAAATACAAGCAACAATAAATGATGGCAAGGATGAGGGGGAAAAGGTACCCTCATACATTGCTGGTGGGACAGCAAATTGGTACAACCACTATGGACAGCAATAATGAGATTCCTCAGAAAACTTGGAATGGAACAACCATTTGACCCAGTTATCCCACTTCCTGGCATACACCCAAAGTACTTAAAATCAGCATATTATAGAGACACCGCCATATCAATGTTCATAGCAGCTCAATTCACAATAGCTAAGCTATGGAACCAACCTAGATGCCCTTCAAAGATGAATGGATAAAGAAAATACGGTATATATTCACAATAGAATATTACTCAACCACAAAGAAGAATGAAATTATGGCATTTGCCTGTAAATGGATGGAATTGGAGACTATCATGCTAAGTGAAATAAGCCAGTCCCCAAAATGTCAAAGGCTGAACATTGTCTCTGAGACATGGATGCTGACTTTTAATAGGTGGGAGTGGGAAAAGGATGAGTGGAGGTTCACCAGATTGGACATGGGACAATGGGGAGAAAGGGAGGGGGAATTGGAAAGACAATAGACTGAATCGGACATAACTTTCCTACATTCATATGTAAATATATGACCAGTGTAACTCCACATCATGTACAACCACAAGAATGGGAAGCTATACTCCATGTACGTATGATATGTCAAAATGCATCCTGCTGTCATGTATAACTAAAAATAACAAATTTTAAAAATTTATTTTAAATGTTGAAATCAACATGCATTGCCCAAATGTGGAAAATAGAGGAGACCAGTGGAGAAAGTTCTGGACCTGGAGTGAGGAAGACGTTATGTTACTACTAAAATCCTGATGCTTTTCAAATCTGTGTCTTTAGCCCAGACCTCTGCGTTTAGCCCTTGACCTGGTTCCTGAACATCTCACTTGATGTCTCAGACTTGCCTTCTCTAGATTAATCCTTACCCATTTCCCCACATACACCTACTACCTCCTTAAAAAAAAACAAAAAAACTCAGATCATTCTCTAGTGTTGCACCCCTATCTACCATATTACTTAAATCTAGATATTCATCTCTGACCTTCAATCAACAACAATTTTATATAATCTTCCTTGTAAAGATTTCTTGAGAATCAAGATGAAAACTGAAATATATATATATATATATATATATATTTTAATTTCCCAGAATGTCCCCAAACAGAAATAAAATAGTAAAATAAATAAATGAAATAAAATTAATTAAAAACAAAACTATGAACAGCACCTGCAGCATAATAAGGTGACCCCAGAAACGGTCAACGTACATGTGAATGGTGGGCCCATCCCCAACTGCAGCAACATCTGCGTGATTTTAATTCTAGAATTTTCTAGATTTTAATTCTAGAAGGTGAGGAGGAAGGCAAAAGGGAATTTTGCAAATTCAAGTGCAGGAAACCCAGACAGCTCTGATACACTCATCCCTAAGAAAGGACCCAGTGGGGGAGCAGGAGCCTGGTGGGCCTGAGAACAGCAGCCCACACTAGGAGGCTCCTGTACAGACCCCAGGTCCTCGGTCAGTAGGGAGAGCTGCGGGTTTAGGCAGAGTTCTAGGCCCTGGGAACCGTAGGGACAAAGAGCTGAACCACCATTGCAAGAAGACCCACCCTGCATCAAGGAGAAGTTACTGGAAGCAGAATCCAAGTTGAGCAGGACAGAAACACTAGAGGAAATGAAAAGAGACATTTTGGACAAAATCGCAAAAAAAAAAAAAAAAAAAGGAAGAGATGATAATAATTTCAAAGAGTACTGTGTATGCAGACATAGTTTTAAAGACTTATTGGTAATAAAAAGGAGGGAGCCCTAGAACTACAAAGATGGAAAATCTACCCTGAAACGCCTCTGTTCCTAAGAGTAGGAAAAACTTCATCTCACCTACAGGTCTGCAACAGAAGAGGATTGTGGTCAAATTCCATTGCAAAGCTATCATAAAAATATTATAAGATAGTGTCCCCACAGGTAATGAATACATTCTACAAAGATGGGCCCATGAAACAGCTCACATTGAAACTTAATATTTCTTTCTGTGGGGAGGGAGTACTAGGGATTGAACTCAGGGGTATTCCACCACTGAGCCACATCCTCAGCCCTATTTTGTGTTTAGAGACAGGGTTTCACTGAGTTGCTTAGCACCCTGCCATTGCTGAGGCTGGCTTTGAACTCACAATCCTCCTGCCTCAGCCTCCTGAACCGCTGGGATTACAGGTGTGTGCCACTGCACCAGGGAAACTTAATATTTCTTGTTTGGTTGGTTTGAGTTTGGGTACTGGAGATTGAACACAGGAGCACTTAACCACTGAGCCATGTCCCCAGCCCTTTTGATTTTTTTTTTTGAGACAAGGTCTTGCTAAATTATTTAGGACCTTGCTGTGTTGCTGAGTCTGGCCTCAAACTTGCAATCCTCCTGCCTCAGCCTCCTAAATTGCTGGGATTATGGGCATGTGCCGCCATGCCCAGCAAAACTTAGTATTTCTAAACAAGCTAAAAGAGAACCAAAGGATACTGTGAGAAAAATAGCATAAATGTAATTGTCAGATAAAAGAAAATTTGAAAGGAGTGCTGACAACAAGGATAGCTTACAACAGGAGAGTCATTTCAGAAAAAATAACTACATAGGAGTCATAAACGAATGAATAGTGACCATGGGTAACATCATAAGGTAAGGATAGAAAGGAAGAAAATAAAAAATCGAGCCAAATAAAAATGAACAAATGGATTTTTTTCCTCCTGATACAAAAATAAGACTTGTGCTTGAATCTTTTCTTAAATGTATCTTAACTGATGCATTAAAACATAAAAATTGTACCTAGCAATGGGGTACCATGTTATGTTGTAATGCATATATACATCGTGTAATGCTTAAATGAAGGTAAACATATCCAACTCCTCAACTGTTTGTCGTTTCTTTATGGTGAAAACTTTCTTCTAGTTTTTTGAAATGCTCAGTACATATTGTTATCTGTAGTTGTCCTGCTGTACAATATCCCACCAGAATTTCTTACTCCTCACTGCAGCTACGAACCTGTTGATCAGTCCTTCCCCATCCCTCCCACCCTCTACTCTCCTCAGCCTCTGGTAACCACCATTCTACTCTCAACTTCTATGAAATCAACAATCTTAGATTCCACACATGAGGGAGATCATGCAGTTCTTGTCTTTCTGGGCCTGGCTCATTGCACTTAGGATAGCACTCTCCAGTTCTATGTCCATTGCTGCAAATGACAGGATTTCATCCTTTTTATGGCTGAATAGTATTCTATGATGTCTGTGTACCACAATCTCTTTTTCCATTCATCGGTTGATGAAGACTTAGATTTTTTTTTTTTTCCATTTCTTGATTATCTTGAATAGCACTGCACTGGACAGGGGAGTGCAGAAGGATGTGAACTTGATCTTGAAGAAGCACACCACAAACATGAGAAAAATCAACCCAAAACAGTCAACATTAAGACATGGTCCAATAGAACTATTGGGCCGCCAAGAGAGAAGAGAAAACTCAATTGGGCATCCAGACAAAAAGAAAAAGTGCATTTTAAGGAGAAGCTAATTAGATTGGCAATCAGTCTTTTCTACAGCAGCACTTAGTGCTGGAAAAAAACTTATTTCAGATGGTCAGAAAAAGAGAAGTGAGGATTTAACATGCAGCCCAATGGACTTTCAAGTATGAAAGCCACAGATGAATTACTATGCACATACAAGAACCCAGGACCTATTCCCATGATGCTCTCCAGAGAAATTTACTAGAAAACAAGCTACAGATAACCAAAATAACTGGCAAGGTTTTGATGGAAGGCCTAGGGATGCTCATTTAATTTATAGTCACCACAGAGTAGAATGGGTGTAGGACAGAACCTGATGTGTGTTGGTTTGTTCTAATAATGCATATAAAATCTGTGTATTAAAAATTAGAAAGACGTGGATGTGTAACCAATGTGATTCTGCAATTTGTATACGGGGTAAAAATGGGAGTTCATAATCCACTTGAATCAAATGTATGAAATATGATATGTCAAGAGCTTTGTAATGTTTTGAACAACTAATAATAATAATAAAATAAAAAATAAAAATTAGAAAGAATACAGGAGAAGTATCACAGAATAATTTCATAGATTGACTTCCCTCCTGCCCATACCAGGGTTTGAATACAGGGGCACTTAACCACTGAGCCACATCCCCAACCCCTTTTATTTTTTATTTTGAGACAGTGTCTCACTGAGTTGCTGAGGCTGACTTTGAACTCATGATCCGCCTGCCTCAGTCTCCTCCCAAGCCGCTGGGATTATAGGTGTGCGCCACCACATCATAGAATGACTTCTTAACTGGAAGTAAATGAATATTTCTTCATATTTGATGCTAGGGGAGAGGGAGAGAAGAGAAAGATAGTCTAATGGCTTTATTTCTAATATCCCTCACTGTAGGGAACCATGAGACAGGAATTTAAAAAGGAATGACTAAAGGTACTGTTTAAAGGTTAGGGTTTAAAATGGTAACCATTAGAAGGAAAACAACAGACTTTTTCCTACAGAAGTAGGAGAGCAAGAAGGAAAAATCATTTGAGTACACACACACACACACCCTCTCACCTGGACCAACATGCCCTCTTCTGCATCTTGTCCAATGTTGAAAGAAATGTCTCCTCAATCACTCCTCAGCCTTTTGATGAAGATCAAGTGTAAAAATGTCTCTTCCAGGAGACATTCAGCCTTCTCTGATTGCTGTAGCAAATAGAACTCTCTCTCTCTCCTCCAACCCTACTTACCTCTCTCGGTACTAGACACCTAGTTTTGTGAATGTTTCATTTATTTCTCCTGAGGTCAGAGGTGAAGTGCTATATAAAATGGTATGATACCATTTTGAGAGTTTGGCACAGAATTCTGCACACAGAAGGTGCTCAGTAAGTGCTGGGTCATCAGTAATTTACATTGATTGAAGGATTAGGGTTTACACACTCTGGATTTTTCTAAGAGCTTACCATTGCTATTAGGCAAAAAATATCAGTTTGAAGCGACAGTGATTCAATTTAACTGACTTAGGAAAAAGAGAAAATTATAGACCTCTGAAACTGAATGCTCTAGGGCAGCGAATTTCAGGAATGACAGGATCTAGGGACTCAAGTCATAGCACCAATTCTCTGTATTTCTTGGTTCTGGACTCCGTTCTTTCCTGTGTATTGGTTTTATTCTCATGCAAGCTCTTCCTTCATGGTCAGTTGTGGCCTCCGGAAGTTAAGGAGCTTAGCATCCTCATCAGAAAAGAAGGTGTCCTGTTTGCAAGAGTCCAGTAAAAGTTCCAGGATTGAACCTCATTGGCTTAGCTTGCATCATCTGCTCATCCCTGAGCCAATCACTGTGGTCAGGAGAAACGCTTTGCTTTGATTGGCCAGCTCTGCGTCCTGGGACCTCCCCTGAAGCTCCCTGTGAGTGAGGAAGAGGCCCCTCCCCAAAGGAAAATTGAGCTGCCCCTGGCCACAAAGGGGAGGTGGATGCTGAGTAGGCAAAAAAAAAACAAAACGGTACTTTCCCTATTTTAGCGTTGTTTCAAATGAGCAAACTGCAAGAAAATGACTTGCTAGTGATTTCACTGGTTTGGGGGCACATCTTTGGGGCATGTGGATTAAAATTTCCTTTTGGCGTTTCTGACACAGAGGGTTTTTACCACTGTGGTATGGTGGGTGGAGAGTGCGGGAAGAGCCCCTCTACTGGATGGCGGGGTGCTGTTTGAGGGAGCAAGCTTTTTCTCACCTATCTCAGGGACTCTCTCTCTCTTTGGCTTGAGGACAGTGAGGGAGGGATCCTCATTTGAGAAGACTCCAAGGTGAGCGCATGTGCAGGAACCAGGCGTCTCAGTGGCCACACCAGGTCCCTCCTGCTTTCTGCATCTCTGATGGTTTACTTGCCTTTTGAGTGGAAAGGGGAATTCACTAGAGATAGCAAATGGGGAAACTGAGGCATGGCAGGAGGAATTAAAAATACACCCATTTTTCTTCTGAACCCTCAACATTTTATTTCTCCATAGGACCCTTCCTATAAATATTTAAGCAACCTCAATTTCCCACTTGTAGCAAAATTTCTCGAGTTCTTTTTGGAGGGGGTGATGGGGATTGAACTCAGGAGCGCTCAACCACTGAGCCGCATCACCAGCCCCATTTTGTATTTTATTTAGAGACAGGGTCTCACCGAGTTGCTTAGCACCTTGCTGTTGCTGAGGCTGGCTTAGAACCCACGATCCTCCTGCCTCAGCCTCCCCAGCTGTTGAGATTACAGGCCTGCGCCTCCACATCTGGAGAGATCCTTTTTTATTTTTTATTTTTATTCCCTCTTTCCATTGCTTCCTCTCGGGCCTGCTGGTGTTCTCCATCCCCAGCCCCACTTCATGAAATAGCCCTCCCTGAATTCTTCATGGAGCTGCAAGATCAGACCCAATGAGCCAGCTTCGAGGAGAAAAAAAAATAATAATCCATGCCTTAGATCAAGAGGCAAGCCCTGGAGTCTGTCGAAAGATGTAACAGATTTGAGAAACTCCAGAGTAGAGTGACCTGAACCAGGTAATCAAATCCCCAAGAGAGAGGACATATAGATAGTTGATCTGGAAATGAGAGAGGTTGGGGTTTCAATAGGGAGCCAATTTCTTCAGACCTCTAAAGTACTGCCAGGCAGAAGAGAAAGATGTGGTCGCATGACCCCAGCAGTTGGAAAGGAATTCTTCTTATTTTAAAACATAAGCTAACAGTCTGACTCTCTAAAGAAGAAATTATCTGTGTCTAGAGATGGTGCCCTTCCTGTCATTGACAGGAATCAGAGAATCTTCTATCAGAAGTACTGAGAAGAGAGTCCTGTGTTGGGAGAGAGGTTACACCAGGGGACTTCTGAGACTGTTTCCAAATCTCAAAATCCAAGCTGTATCTCAGTGGTAGAAGGCCTACCCAGCATGTGTGAGGCCCTGGGTTCAATCCCCAGCAGTGCTAAAAACAAAACAAAACAAAAATCTGAAATTCTGAGACCAGTTAAGCATGCACCTCTAAAGATGGGCCTCCATGGATTTGCCTCCACCCCTTCCCAGCTGTGTGATCTTGGGCATGTTACTCACCCTCACTGTTCCTCAGTCTCCTTAGGCTGTAAAAAGGAGCTAACAGTCCCTCCTGCACATTGATGCTGTGAATATTCATGTGGTCATTGTGTCAAGGTTGAGCAAGGTGCCCGGCACATCATAAGTGCCTAATAAGTGCTGTTTTCTGTATTTAGTGCCAAATGCCATTCTCTAGAGGGTGCATAATGCCCAAGCATGAGTCTCATCAGCTGCATTTGTGCTTTAGCTGTAGATTTTCCTTGGTAAGTTCTGGGAGCCGAGCTCCAAGAGAGCCCCTGGTGACCACTTCCCCGCCTCCCCTGTGCTCAGGGAGGCTGTCCAAATGCAAGCCTTGAAGAGTCTCCTGACTGTGTTCCTTACTTGAATGACAGACAAGTTTTTTTTTATCCACTTTGCAGGTAAGGACACTAAGCCTCAGAGAGCTTAAGTCACTTTTCCAAGGGCACACAGCTGAAACCAGGGTCCTCAATATCCAAATTCATTCCACTCTGTGAGCTTTTATCCATGACCTCTGGAAAATTCTGGAATTCACTCAGGATGTAGGTATTTCATCAGGAAGTCCACAAAACTAGGACTTCTTAAAAGGGGGTCCTGAGAAGATTAGGAAGTTTGATGATTCCTTTGTGGACATTTTTATGGCGGGTGGGGGATATCAGAAAACAAGACACCGCCCCCCACCACACACACACACACACACCTGAACTCACCTCTATGTCCACTTCTTTGTCCTTCCTGCAGGTGTGGGTCGATGCCGGGACGCAGATCTTCTTCTCCTACGCCATCTGCCTGGGCTGCCTGACTGCTCTGGGAAGCTATAACAATTACAACAACAACTGCTACAGGTGAGCACCCCCGGGCCCCGCCTGCCCTCCTCCCTGCTCCCGGGGACCCTCTGCAGCATCACACCAGTTCCTTCAGCTGCCTGCCTTGCGGGGCCCAGGAGGGAACATATGGGCTGCTTGCTGACCTCCTCCTGCCCAAGGGTCAAAGAAGGGGCCATCAGAGGAGGTAGGGTTACTAGTGCAATCAGAGTCTGCTGCAAGGTGAATCCGCCCTGTCCGTGTCACCTTACATGGAGGCACAAATTTAGCCCAGAGCCGGCAAGGAACTTGCCCAAGGTCACGCAGCTCACGAGTGGCATCATCAACACGTGACCCAGGTGTTCCAGCACAGAAGGGCTTATCCTTCCACCATCTATTCACAAATCGGCTTCCTTGCCCGTCTTACTTGACTGTAGGGTTCTCTCCTGTCCCACTTAGAGTGGCTGCTGCCCCGCCTTGCCCCTTGGCCTGACCAGCCTCCCTCCCTGACCTCCTATAGATGGCCATACCCAGGTGGCAGGCAAGGTGAGCCCCACAGCAGGGCTGAGACCTGCACATGCCTAGAGTTTCCCAGCAGCACAGGGGCAAGTGAAATCTGTGCCGTGATTATCTGTTGGTTGAGGTCTCTGCACCTCTGGACTCAGAGCCCTGCACAGGATAGGGGAGTACTTACAGGTGGATGGTAGAGGGTCTCTTTCTAAGACCCCAAGATCACCAGAGATAAGACTGTGGAATAATGACAGCAAAGCCGTTCTCTGTCACATGTTGGTGGAGAAAGGAACAGGGTTGGAACAAGTGATTCTGAGATGAATATTCAGAAGAAATAAGTTAGATCCTCAAACCTCATCCCATATAGTCACATAATACAATTAACTAAAGAGTTAAATTTTGAAAGGGAACTATCATCAAATAATGAATAATAAAATATTTAATTTTAGAATGGGGAAAACATGTAAAAATCATTAGAAAAAAAGAAATCACAAAGAAAGAGAGTGACATTGGCTCATGTAAAAATCTACAATTTTTTTTTTCTCTTTTAGTACTGGGGATTGAACCCAGGGATGCTTAACCACTGAGCCTCATCCCCAGCCCTTTGTATTTTTTATTTTGAGACAGATTCTCACTAAGTTGCTAAGGCTGGCCTTGAACTTGCAATCCTCCTGACTCAGCCTCCTGAGTTGCTGGGATTATAGGTGTATATCACCACACCCAGCAGAAATCTAGATTGTTGGGGCTGGGGTTGTGGCTCAATGGTAGAGCACTTGCCTAGCACATGCGGGGCCCTGGGTTTGATCCTCAGCACCACATAAAAGTAAATAAATAAAGATATTGTGCCCAACTACAACTAAAAAATAAATATTTTTTAAAAATTTAGATTGTTAAATGTTAGACTTCTAAACTTTAAAATTTTCTATAAAGAATTTTTTTTGAAGAGAGAGAATTTTTTTTTCATATTTAATTTTCAGTTTTTAGTTGGACACAACATCTTTATTTTATTTTTATGTGGTGCTGAGGATCCAACCCAGTGCCCCACGCATGCCAGGCGAGCGCGTTACCGCTTGAGCCACATCCCCAGCCCTATAAAGAAATTTTTAAAAAGTGTTCAAAATAGCCTAGAGACTAGGCCTGGGAAGTCAGGGGGCGGAGATGCCCCCCATCATTTATATTTCCTATACCATTAAGACATTTTTCTGGTTTTTTTTCCTATTACTGTGAGTACCTGTTGACTTTAATTTAAAAAAAAAAAAGTTAGTACAAATATCTACATGTTGTATTTTATTTAGATGTTGATGGACATTTATTTTATTCTTTTTATTTATATGCGATGTTGAGAATCGAACCCAGCGCCTCATGCATGCTAGGCAAGCACTCTACCACTGAGCCACAACCCCTGTATGTTTATCTCTAAATAAAATATGAAAATCATCCTCAAAATTAAAGGGTGTAGTAGTATATAATATGATATTCAGTGGGGTTAGATCCATACTATGTTAAGGTGATGAATGTGTCAATATGAAAAACACTAAAATACAAAAGAAAAATAAACTATAGCCAGGCACAGGGGAGGAGCCCATGCCTGAGGCAGGAGAGTGCACAGGGCAGGCTAATGGGCAACTTAGCAAGACCCTGGGTGTGCAGCGTGGTGGTGGAGTGCATGTCCAGCCTACATGAGGCCCTGGGTTCCATCCCCAGCAAGCAAAGTAAATAACTAAGAAGAGAAAAGAAAAATAAGCAACAGACTCTTATAAAAACAAGATTATTTTTCTAAACTAGAACATGAGCAGTAACCCCAAAAACAAATCCCCGTTCAGTGTAGGTGAGGGCATGTGAGAGGGGCGCGTGCCCCTGGGCCGGGAACCGGTGACCACAGAACCTGACCGCGGCCTGGCTCCCGTGGAATCGCGGCTTGAAAGACCTTTTGTGGATGGTCCAGCCCCTCCCCCATTCTCCCCGTCTCTGAGAAAGGGAAATCGGGGCTCCCGGAGGTGGTCCCCAGGTGGAGGTGGTGGAGTCTGGGCTCTGACCAGGCTCTCCGCTGTCCCTCCCAGGGCTCTCTGGAAGCCACCTTCGTGCTCCCTTCACAAACCCGTTTGTCAAGTCTGCAGGGTCTGCCATGACATCAGTGGAATGGGCGGCACAGGAGACCGACAGTAGTGCCCAGTCTGTCGAGTTTGTCATTTGGGGAAACTGAGGCACCAAGGAATTTTTTTTTTTTTTAAGTAGACAGATCCAACATGCTGAAAAGAAAAGCTACCATGTCATTCAGTGTACCTTAGGCCACAAGTGCCATCGTTTCTGGGGCCCTTGGGCTGAGGGGCAGTTGAGTATGGCTGGAAGGAGGGATGCCGGAGAGGTGGGCGGTTGGGCCAGGTTTCTGTAAGACCCTCGCTGTGCTCCGGGCTGTCACAGAGGAGATGGGTCTCGGGGTTGAGAGGTCAGGCAGTTTGTCAACCACAGTATGAAATGGGAACCCCGGGCAGCAAGGGAGAGGCCCTCAGCTAGGGACAGCAGCACAAGCAGGCTCCCAGCACAGGCTGACGATGACCCCCTTGGGTTGTCTCAGAGAGGTGCTGGCACTCAGCACGGGACCCTGTAATCCCAGCGGCTTGGGAGGCTGAGGCAGGAGGATGGTGAGTTCAAAGCCAGCCTCGCAAAAGCAAGGCCCCAAGCAGCTCAGTGAGACCCTGACTCTCAATAATACACAAAATAGGGCTGGGGATGTGGCGCAGTGGTCGAGGGCCCCGAATTCAGTCTCTGGACACTGGGAATCCCGTGGTCACTGACTATCCCGTCCAGCCAGGCCATCAGGAGCAAGAGGACACCAGCAAGGTTTCTCATTCTCCCTGTATCCTGTGGGCCAGGTCTCCTGTGACTTTCATGCCGTAAGACACCCATTTGTCACTTGTACAGACAAGGAGACGGTGGCCCATGGAATTTAAGTCACTTGCTTGTGTTCCCATTGCTGGTGATAGAATATGGCTTTCCTGGCCCTGGTACCCCTATTCCTCACTTCCACGGATGGCCAGTTCCTTCCAGGCTATTAGAACTGAATCTGGCCGAGGCTGTCTTGTCACCAATCTGGGTCCCTGGGCAGTTGCTTCTTCCAAATGTGCACACGAGTGACCGATACCAGCTACCCCCAATCCTTCTGCTTTCCCATCCGACAGCCAGGGATTTTATTATTTTTTTTCCTTTCTGTCTCTTATCAGCAGAAGAAAGCAAATACCCTAGGTGACATTGCAAAATCAGAAGGCTCATTTTAGTCCTGTTTCAAAATCGTTCTGCAAGCGGGTCTTTCCCATCTCAGACGGAGTAAATTAATACCCTCTCTCCTGACAGCATAATCGCTTCTGGAGGTCTTACCAGCCCAGCTGAGCTCCTGCTGACTTCAAAGCACTGGTTACGTAAGGCTTCACCTAAGCAGTGCTGGCGCTGGCGCAGGGAAGGAATTAGAGGGATGGGAATGGACCCACGCGGACAGGGGAGAGCATCCCCTCAGAGCACACAGCACTAGGCTACAACTGCCTGAAGGCGTGGATGCCCTGGGGGCTGGCGAGCAGGTCACAGGGATGGAAGGGACCCTAGGGCCCTTGAGAGCTTCTCTCTCTGTCTGCCTGTCACTCTGTGGTTTGAGGAAGTCACCCAAGAGACCTCTGCAGGAAGATGGGGATTTTGTAACTGGGGACATTTTCTTTTTCACCCTCTGTATGGATGCCCAGCGATAACTGTCCATAACCCGGGCTCTGGAAGTCTTACTTCTTGGGGCACATCATTTTTGTTTAGCTCCTGGAAATAGCATCTGAGACGCATCCCAAACTTCACAAGTGACTGTGAGACTTGCAGTAGATGATTCTCCTTTTCTGGTCCTCCAGGGCTGAGTGAAACCTAGTGTAGGGCCTGACACGCTGGCTGCAGCTCCTTTAAAAACGATATAGGAGCCAGGCATATGGGGGTGAACACCTGTAATCCCAGCGGCTTAGGAGGCTGAGGCAGGAGGATGGTGAGTTCAAACCCAGCTTCAGCAAAAGCAAGGTGCTAAGCAACTCAGGGAAACCCTGAGTTGACTCTATATAAAATACAAAATAGGGCTGGAGATGTGGCTCTGGGGTTGAGGGCCACATCCTGAGTTCAATCTCTGGTACCCAAAACAAATAAGAATAATACAGGAGAAGTCCAAAATGTGGCCCACGTGGAGGCAAAGCGTCCATTGCATTCCCAGCACCATCTCATGTCACTCTGTTCAATAAAGCAGGGCCATTTTACCCCAGACTCCAGGACCCAGGCAGGAGAAGCAGATTTGTCTCTGCCTTAAGAAGAGCTTGGCCCTCATCCAGGCCTGGACTGAGTTTCCTTTATAGCAGAGGCAAACGAGGTTTGCAGATAATGTGGCAGGGCTACCAGCCCAGCCGGCATTCACAGAGCGGTTTGGGAAAAAAAAACAAACCTGTATCAGTCATCCACTGCCACATTAATGCTGTGTAACAAACAGCCCCAGACCTCAGGGAAGATTGACCGTAGCAAACATTTGCTCTTACTGCTCTCCAGGCTGCCCATCAGCCAGGGAAACTCTCCGGGCTGAGGGTTGGGTGAGTCTAACTCCAGGCCAAGCTCAAGTGCGTGCCATGTGTGTGCATTCTGGGGTCCAGGCTAAAGAGATGGCAGCTCCCCTGAGGAATTCTTCTCATGGAAAATCACAGAAATGATAAAGGACAAGTCCAATTAGGCCAGCACAACTCAAGCCTCTGTTTGTGTCACATTGGCTTACGTCTCATTGTCCACAGCAAGTCACGTGGCCAAGGCCAGAGTTGGCGGGGCAGGGAAATATACTCGTCTCCAGGGAGAAGGGAGCAGGAGTGACAGCTTGCTGAGAGTGATTTGATGGGACACAAATCCCAAGAGACCCAGTTACCCAAACAGCTGGCCTCGCCGTGGGTGAGATCAGACCCCAAATAAAGATACTGCAGGGAGGACTGGAACCCCAGGGTCCTGACTCCTAGTCCAGATGCTCTCCCTTAGAATCATCGTGTCAGTCGCCAACCATGTTCTTATCACCTTTGGTTGCATTACATGAAGCACAGTGTCAGGAGAAGAGGAGGTGAACGTCTCACTCCATGCCTGAGCCTCGTGCTCAGTCCCGGATATAATAATTGAAGAGGGGCTTGGCGAGCGGGGGGTACATTAGAGATCAGGAGCAGGATGAAGAGCTGGTAACGGAACTGGGATGTTGAACTGGGAGAACAGAAAACTCAAAGGGATATAAGTCCACTATCTTTAGATCTCCCCAGCCTGAAGGAGCGCCAGGCTATTTTTTTTTTTTGAGGGTAAAACCAAAGCTTTTCAGAGAAGGCAGGTTTTGGTCTCTTGCAGTTGAAGCAGTTGGTGTAGTCCAGCAGGGGGAAGGGACTACTGAGAAGAGGGGAGGGTCCTGAAGAAGCAGGCTCGCCACCCACTGGGTCACTGTCCCGCCCCGAGTCATGGCAGGGCATTGACACAGGCCGTGTGCCCAAGCCACAGCCCCCCCCACCCATGCTCTTTGGTGGCTGGGATTCTGAGAGGCGGATGCCGCGGCTTGGCAACAGGCTGAGACGTCAGGGATCCATTTTCTCCAGGTTGACGAAGCCCTGACATTTGTAGTCTGATTTCTCCTGGGCTTTGTGCAGCGGGTGCTTCTTGGCCGGCGAGTCCCTCTCAAGAGCAGATGAGAGCCGCTGCCCCAGTAAATCCCTCCTCGAGGGGGTCCATGCTGGAAGGGGCTGCTCCTCATAGCAGCGGAACAGAGACTGAGCCGTGAGTTCTGTGAGATGTGGCTCTGGTTGGCAGTTGGTTTGGTCCCAGATGGATGTCACGATAAAACCTCTTCCCCGAGAAGCGGCTGGAGCACCAGGCGTGAGGTCCGGGTTGGTCCCCTGGCTCAGAGGCAGCCGTCTCTCAGGGAGGCTTCTCCCATCCTCTAAGTTTTGAGTTCCCAGGAATATAATCCTCTCCTTTCCCTGGCTTTCTCTCCTTCCAAGGATTCAGG